>NC_089492.1:11590000-11913750 GCF_036850765.1 Saccopteryx bilineata
TCTCTTCCCCAAAACACAGTATATAAAAGAGCTCGTTACCTCCAAGATGGGAACATTTTGCCTCCTCCATCCAGCCCTGTTGCTGGTGGCTTTGTCTTCATGCCCAGCACTGCTTTGTGGTCCTTTTCTGGTGAGCATCTGGCTCCATAAAACCCTTTCTTTATGAAAAGATTTCCACCATGAAAGTTTTTTAACGGGCAGGTTCTGAGGTGCTGAGAGGTTAGGACTTCAGCATGTGAATTTGTGTGGGGACGTGATTCATCCCTTCACACCCCCAGACTGGTAGACCGCATGTTGTGAACAGGCTGGACGACTGGGTTCGGATCTCCTGGCTCTCGGCTCCTTGTCAGCCCCACCACGTCCGCCTGGGAAAACGTGGACCCGTCACTGCCTCTCATCCTGTGCTTTATAATTAGTGCAGATCACACCTGCTTCTTAGAGCCACAATGACAGATACATTGGATAGCATTTGTAGAATGTCCTAGGACAAGATCGGAAACATCAGATCCTCTCAATAATTGCTACGTGACTTCTTTTTTTGTCCACGCCAAGATAAATATTCTCAGGTGAAGACTTATTCTGTTCATTACAGAAGGAAACTGAGCAGAATGCATGTATTTATCTGCCCTTGGGAGCTTTTGTTCAAATAGAACCTTATATGTAAGAACAAACCAAACCCCCATGTATGTAAAATAGAGTGGAGTAGAGGAAGTGAGGCTGGGACCACCCAGGCCTTCCCCCCAAATTATTACTTATTCACTGAGAACATGGGTATAATTTCTTGCATTGTTTTTCTCACTGCTTGGGTAGTTTTACTTTATATTTAAAAAACCAAAAATAATAACATATAGATTATTTCTGTTTAATGTATTTATGTATAAATGAATAAATAATAAGCAACAAATAAAGATATTTTTCTTATCAAAAGGAATACATGTACTACATTATATAATGCAATACAGAAGTATATATATATATCTTACAGTGTTGGGAATATTATTACATGCTTTGTTTCAGTAACAATCTATTGTTGTTTATTTTTGTGTATGGTAAAAAGTAGGATTGTATAATAAGTGTCATTTTAATAAATGTTCACTTTCCCAACGTTAACCTTGAGTGTATTTCTATGTTAATGTGTGTTCCCGGCTCTATCATTTTATTTATTTATTTATTTATTTATTTAATTTTTTTTACAGAAACAGAGAGAGAGTCAGAGAGAGGGATAGATAGGGACAAACAGGGACGAAGAGAGATGAGAAGCATCAATCATCAGGTTTTTGCTGTAACACCTTAGTTGTTCATTGATTGCTTTCTCATATGTGCCTTGACCATGGGCCTTTGGCAGACCAAGTAACCCCTTGCTTGAGCCAGCGACCTTGGGTCCAAGCTGGTGAGCCTTGCTCAAACCAGATGAGCCCGTACTCAAGCTAGCAACCTCGGGGTCTTGAACCTGGGTCCTCCACATCCCAGTCCTACTCTCTATCCACTGCGCCACCACCTGGTCAGTCAAAGCTCTATCATTTTAAATGGCTAAATAGTTTTTCTGTTCTATGAATGAACTATCGTTTTTTTAACTATTTATTAGTGATAGTCATTTAACTTATAGTCAGTTTTTGAATTATTAAGTTATTATTAGAAACTAATGCTTTGATGAAATTCTTAATCTTTCTACATCTCCCTGCTCTTTTCATGAGTATGATTTTTAATCTTTAGCTACATAGATTCCAACCAAATCGCTGGGATGGTGGGAGATGAAAGGAACAGGTTCTCTTCACGCTATTTTTTTTTTTCATTTTTCCGAAGCTGGAAACGGGGAGGCAGTCAGACAGACTCCCGCATGCGCCTGACCGGGATCCACCCAGCATGCCCACCAGGGGGCGATGCTCTGCCCCTCTGGGGTGTCACTCTGTTGCATCCAGAGCCATTCTAGCGCCTGAGGCAGAGGCCACAGAGCCATCCTCAGCGCCCAGGCAATCTTTGCTCCAGTGGAGCCTCGGCTGCAGGAGAGGAAGAGAGAGACAGAGAGGAAGGAGAGGAGGAGGGGTGGAGAAGCAGATGGGTGCTTCTCCTGTGTGCCCTGGCCGGGAATCGAACCTAGGACTCCTGCACGCCAGGCCGACGCTCTACCGCTGAGCCAACTGGCCAGGGCCTCTTCACGCTATTTTTTAAAAATCCTGTGCAAGGATTTGTAAATGTGTTTGGAGAGACTTATTCTGCCTCTGCCTCAAATGAATTGGTTACCAAACTTGCTGGAAAAATTATTTGAGTAGGACATCCCAACATAATGGGGAGAGAAAACATTAATTATGAACACTCAGAATAAGGTGCAAATAAATTATAGCGACATCTTGGGAGGGTTTTAATCAGCAAGAAAAATGCCTAAGGAACCTTCTTTATAATTTAGCATCAAGGGGGCTCCTACCCTGAAAATGCTACAGAACGTCCAAGATTTCCTTACGTGAGGACTCTTGGTGCTTTTGTCCTGACCGAGGTTTGAGGTGCAGGGCTAGGAGGCGCGTGGCCAGGATTCGGGTCCCGTGCAGTTGCAGCTTACTCTGTTGGGCAAACTTAAGTAAGTCAGTTGCTTGTCAGTGGGTTGCGCTTTTCAAATCTATCAACTAAGGATGCTGAGTTAGAACATGAGTTAGATGCTATTTTTTTTAACATCCTGGATCTTCTATGATTTCACAGATAGAAAACAAACACGTTAATGAATCAGACATCACATAGAGGCTGGGAGGTGGGGTGTGCAGGAGTCAGGGCTCCCCCAAACTTTATCAAGCCCTCACCTCTGCTCCCATCACTCCTGCCTCCCTCCCTCCTGGGGCCCGTCAATTTACTATTCCGATCAACTGGCTCATTTTGTCTGAGAAGGGAATGGAAAATCTCTGTGTCATTGGATACACTTTCGCTTTGATGGATGAGGCTTAAATTCCAGAGAGGCAGGAAAATCCGGCTCTTTCAAACTAATTACTGCATATCTGATTTATTTCCCTCCTTAATGCTGTTTACTTTGTTTTTATTCAAAATATGAAATTGCTCCCTGAGTTGAGAGATGAATGGCTTTCTTCTCTAGCACAGATCATCCACGGGCCCTGGTTATAAATAGGACGCTAGACCCCATGACTGTTTTTCCTTTTCCAGACAGGATGGCCCCTGAGATTAACTGTGGTGTGGAGGATTTTTTTTTTCAAATTAAAAACATTAATGTCTAATTATTTGCAGGCTGCTATGCTAGAGGTGTATATTTTTAGGAAAATATAATATCTTTTATGTTATACTCCTGTAAATTTTTATATTTGGATAAACTAGAATTTCCAACAGCATTGAGCTATAGCTTGATTGATCACATGTTGCTTGCCGGATTGATTGATTGATTCATTTGATACATGTGCATGTATCATATGCTGACGCTGTATAAGGAAGGTGAATGTTCAGTGTCTGGGGTGCAGCAGTCTCTGATACTGAGGCTGGAAGGAACGTGGTGGAGAATGTTCTCGGGCCGATTTGTTGTATTTATTCCTTTGATTAAGTATTCCCTGGCTGATCCAGCAGACAGCCACTGCAGTCACAGATCCTGCTGGGGTTTTACACAGGTGTGTGACTCATTCAGCAGCAAAAACAATAAAACACAGGACCCTCCTGGGTGTCGCCCTTCTAGCTCTCACCCTCCAGCTAGACTGTTAGATGTGGCAGGAGAGAGGAAAACAATTATGAGAGGCTATATATGGTGTGCTTAAGGAGTTTTGATTTAATTCAGTATCTTTTCCCTTAATCTGTGCTTTCTGATACTCCCTCACTGTTTAACTTGAGATAAGTTACTTACCCTCTCTGTGCTTCCATTTGCTTTGTGTTAAATGGCATAGCCATCAGTATTCAGTCAAGAATGTGCAAGGCACTGTGGGGGTTTCCAACAGAGAGGGATTTAATGCTGGCAGTTTGTTCTGGGAAGAGGTAGAGGAGTGATGAGGAGAGGAGAGGAACTAAAGGAATGAGGAATGAATTAGTCACCAAGCTGTTGCTGAACAAATTCTTTGAGCAGCATATCCTCAAATAATGGAGAAAGAGAAGGATTAGAACTCGGGCTAAGGTGCAGGAGCCCAGCCTGAATGCGTGGCCGCTCGTGCTGTCAGGAGGTCCCTGCATCTGGGCGAGAGTCTGCATTCCCACCTACACTGCTGCCACAGGGGGAGGGGGCAGCAACAGAAGCAGGGGTCAATCCAAGCAGTCCAAACGCACTCTCCCAATGTCAGAGCCCGTCCGGAAGGCAGCAGGTTAGGGAGCCCCTGCCCCAGTGTAATAAAGGAGAGCGCAGGAGGGCGGGAGTGGAGCTGACAGAGAACAGAGACAAGTAGCCAGCAGCAGTGGAACCTACCTTCTATGAAGGAGGGCGGGAGTGGAGCTGACAGAGAACAGAGACAAGTAGCCAGCAGCAGTGGAACCTACCTTCTATGGTTGCTGTGAGTTAACGAGTTAAAGTATGCACAGCCCTCTAGAACAATGCCTGGTACCTGTTAAGCAGTTGCTGTTAGTACTTATTACTAGTATCTAGTGCTCAAGGGAGGCAGGCAGGTGTGTAAACAGAGCAGTCACAGAATCAGATTTACATTGGAGAAAGCTCAGCGGGGGGCCGTGCAAGAGGATGAACACTAATGGGTCGTACAAGAGGCCTGAACCACTTAGGAGGTGGTTGGAATATCTGTACAATGACAGGAGCGAAGAAGACGGCATTGATTATACGGTTATTTAGGCAATAGAATTATCTAGACTTGGTGATTGACAGGAGCCTGGAGAAGGAGGGCTGTTCCCAGATGCTTCTGGCGTTTGAATAGGGGCAATTATATGGAGAGTGGGTGGTCTCATTATTCATCAGGTCCTCGGGGCAGGGATGGGGTGTGTCTTACTGAACATCGACTCCCTGCCACGAGGATAGTGGAAGGTAGACTGTGTATATGCGCGTGATTATTATTCATTCAATGACTGAGCAAATGAACACATTGCTTAAATTCCTCACTTTATTAAAGAAGAAATTGAAATATACAGACACAGGACACCTCCCTGGGGTTCTATAACTAGTTAGGAGCCAGGTTGCGCACCTGAGTTGTCAAGTGTTCCTTGCACTTGGCGGTGACCACGCAGACCCCATGCAGGCAACATAATGGCCACAAACACACACACTCATTGGTCCCTGTTCTGGCTGTGATCTTGGAATAATAGCTGGAGACCAGATTCCTATTTTTTTTTTAGGAGAGAAATTATGGCAGGGTGTCACCGAGGTGGAGTACACCTCCACAAATAATCATGATGGCTGCTCGCATTTGCACAGGTCTCTTTTCAGAAGAGAAATGGAGGTCAATTTTATTAACTCAATGAGCATGCGCTACCTACCTGGACAATCGGTCCCTGTGTCAGGAGCTGGGATGTGCCTTCAAATAAGATGTGTCCCTTCCCTCAAGGAATTCGCGATAAGAGACGACATCTTTGGGTGTACGTATGTTTCAGCAGCTTTCCCGGTTTGAAAGGGAGGCACACTGGCTGAAGATAAGAAAGGCTTTTTGTGGCTGTGCCTGTCACAGTGGTTGCTGTCACTTCTGAGGTGTCTTTGAAAACAGAGCAGGCTGGAGTCAGAGTGCACGTGGCGCTGCCTGGGCGCTGGGACCTCTCTACGCACTGCCCGGAGTGAGATCTGGGGATGGCCCACCTCTGTCTTGTTGGAAGTGTGGGTCCTTGGGTCCTCATCCAGTCCTAATGAACCAGGCTCTTGTAGGGTAGGAGCTTCCTACGAGGACATGTCTGAGAAAGGCTTCCTCTGGTCTCATCAAGCCAGGGCCTTTCTCTGCCCTTCTGTCACCGACTCGATCCTTCCCTGGGAGACAGATCTGGCCTCCCCACTTCTTGGACCCTTTTTATGTCATCTGGGTCCTTCTCATGTAGTTTACTTGTCTACATATGTGTGTGTCTTCCCATGAGTCTTCACTCTAGGATGGCCCGAGTCTCTGTCTAATTGCGATTTCCCAACTCAGCAAGGCGCGTGGGACTGTCCCGGAGTGGACCGTGCCTTCTCTACACTCGAAGTGTCTGTGCATCTCGTCCTCACGTGACCAGTCTGTCCATTTCTTCGTTCCGTTGCCTCATAGTCATCTTCCCAAACAGCTCAGACGTGGTCCCTTCCTGGAACCCTTTCCGCCCCCCTTGGAACTGCCCCAGGTCCTTGGTGCTCCTCGTGTTTGAGTAAATCCTTTTCATATTGCAGCTTTCTCCTTGCTTATCTGCCACACTGGACTCTGCACTCCTGTGAAAGGAGGCACCTGGCTCAGGCTCTGGACACCCCCGAATTCTGGTTGATGGAGGAAGTCTCTACGGAGCTAAAGGGCAGCAGAGTTGACCAGCTAGTATGTCCTGTCCCCTGGCTCATGAGCTTGATGCTGTGTTCTGGGGATATGCACGGATAGACTTTTGCCATCTGCCTCTTCAGGGCAATGTGTCCTAAGACAGGCTGAGGCTTTCCGTAACTTCGTACCCTTGGGGATTATTCCTTCTTAAAGAGGGTCTTGGGGGTGAAGGGTAAGTCCCCACCAGGGCTCAGTGCCCTCTCCCGTCCCTGGTTAACTTGACCCTCGGAAGTACTAATGTCTCTTCTCCTCCCGTGTCATTGGAGAGGACTTCTCTACCCTCTGTCTCAGAAACACAGACCTGTCTCCAACACACAGAGTCATTTGTTTTCCAGGATTTGGAGTGGAATTAATTAGCTTGGAAGAGCACGGGGACAATGCTAAGTATTATTAATGACACAATTACCAGTTCCTTCCTGCAAGGGCTGGGTGAATCCTGGCTCTCTTGGTAGCCCTTAACAACGGGCCCTGTTCTTCCCATTTGCACTCTAACAAGCTCTGCTCCCAGCCACTGGTTCCTGACTGGGCTGTTGCCAGGGGGTGGGCCTGGGTTCCAGGCCCCGGCCTGCTCTGGGGCAGAGGAAGTGGATGGAGCCAGGCGGATCTCCTCAGTAGGTTTTGGGAGGGAAAACCAAATGGGTGCAAAGGGGAGGAGGAAGTAATGTGGATTCAGCATGTGTGGTGTCCCAGGAGTTCTGCTTGGTGCTTTCCACACTTCCTCTCACTTAATCCAGTCCTCACGGAGGTAGACGTGGCTTATCCCATTGTGCAGACACAGAAATAGAGATACACACACACACACACATACACACAAACACACACACGTATGCATGCACACCCAATGCATTATGCAAGGACACTCTTCTAATAACTATCAGAGACAGGATTTATACTTAGCTCTGTTTGACTTCGAAATGATTGGTGTGGATTCTCCACAAGGACCCATGGGCACAGACCTGCTCTATTGCAGGCTTTGTCCCCGTCCCCACCCCAACCCCCGGCCCCTTGGTAATCCTCCCTGGGTTTAGTATCGGCTTCATTGTGAATCTCCAGTGTATACCTATCCCATCCCCTGTAAGTTTAGTCCCCACCGGATTCCTATGGCAAATGAATGATGATTCGAGTTAATAAATAAGAGACCTGCCTTGGAGTGAGTGTACTTTGAGATCCAATGATCAGCTCTGTTAATTGATAACTTTGCAGCTTGGGCAATGTGTTTAACCATTCCATGCCTTAGTTTGTTCATCTCTAAAATGGGAGTTCACTCCGTTCCTGCTGTCCCCTGGTATCCGCACTCTCTCCTTCCCCTGTCCCCTGTGTCGAGCATCATCTCCCTGAGTAGCCTCACATAGCCCATGACGTCGAGTTGAGGGCTCTGCTCTGTGCTCTGATAATGCCCTGATGGTTGTTTGAAGGATCCCCGTCACCACCCAATGGTGTAAGTGCCTGTTGCACTTGACTTGATCATAAACTTTTTAAGAACAGGGACTATGTATTGTTCACCTTTGGGTTCCCCAAGAACCAGTTTGGGTCCTGGCATATGGCACATTTTCAATTCAAGTTGATTAAAAAAGCAAGTGAATGGATGAATGAATGAAATGATCCTTACACTGAGTTTTAAAAGATGAGTAGGCCCTTGCCAGGCAGATAGGGAGGTAAGGGATAGAAGGATGAGCAATGCAAACAGAACGGGCTGCTCAAGCAGAGGCCTGGGAGCATGAAGCCTTGGGGGGCCCTTGGGGGCGGGAGAAGTTGGGGACACTCTAGGGTGCAGGTCAGGGAGGCAGGGCAGCGTGGGGCCGAGGGTCCTTCTGCTTCTGGGGTCAGCCTTTCAGAAGGCTTTAGTTTCTACCACTGAGGCTTGAAGGAAGCAAAATATTGGTTTAGCTCAAAGGACATTCTGTGGTCTTGGTTTGTTCCCTCTGAGTCACTTCAGACACTGCACTGATTTGGTCACACTTTGAAACCGTCCAGGAGACATATCTGTAGAAACAACAAACAGAAAAAATACTTTTGATTCAAGTCACAGTTCAAGAAAAAAAAAATACCCACCTGTTTCTTTAATTAAAAGAAGCACTCACAAACCTTTTGGTGTTTCTGTACTTGTCATCCACCATTCCAACTAAGGAGTGTGTTGCCAGGGGCGGGGTCACATTCTCTTTCTCTCTTCACATGTTTGGGGCTCTTAGAATGGGAATTTTATCTCCCTTTGAAGTATCAGGAAGGCGATGTTTGCTTGTCTCTCCCCAAGGAGAGAGGGGTTATTTGATTGATGGCGTAGGGGTTTGACTTGCATTAGTTCAGAAATTTTCAAACCGGGGTTGTGACTAGCGGTCATGAAAGCAATAAAGGTTGAGATGCACATTACTTAAATAAAGAAAACACTGTGAACATAGCTTCTGAAAACTTTTGGTGTGTGTGTGTCTGTGTGTTTATGTGCAAGTGCTCGTGCATATGTGTTGAGTCACAATATAAGATATATCTATTGTTGTGGGTCTTGGTCAAAATCTTTTAAACCTCTGCATTAGTTGGTGTTCTAGAGCTGCAATGGATGGTTGTGGACCCTGCTCCTCCTACGTGGTCTGCCTGTCTCCGCTTTCCCAGGCCATTCTGCCCGCTTGCTTGGTGTGATGTGTACTCTTTTTGCTTCATCTTCAGTGCAGTAGAAACAACTGGATCCAGGGTCTCTTCCTGAATGTAGGCTAGAGACCCATGGATTCCCTGGCCCTCTATTAGAGTCAGTAGGTGGGTGTCAGGCTGAGGTCTGTGCTGCCGACCCAGGAGTGAGTCTGTGGAGAACAGGGGCCAGGAATTGAGTGGTCAGTGCCCTGACAGAAGCACCCAGCAGCCATGAGGACCAGTGGGGGCTGGAGGGCAGCCCTCCCTGTGTGTGCCAAACTGTACCCACACGACTGCTCTGCCCACAGAGGGCGCCTTTTTCTGTTGTATCTCAAGCTTCCTATAAGGTTTAGATCCTTCCTGCTGCACAGAGTCTACCCAGGCTAGCATGGTGGTCCAGATCTGGGGTGCCACATACTAACACTTCCTTTTAGGCGGCAGAGCCAAGCTGTGCTTCTCCAATCCAGCTTCGTCCATGATGAAGGTGACATTTGATTTTCTGGCTGACACTGGTATTTGTTCTGAGTGGCTTCCAAACTCAGAAGATGAAGGCTTGTAATTATAATTTCCCAGAAACCACACCTATGCGCACACTTCATGAGGTGTTAGTGCTCCGCTTCGCCACCCCCTTCCGGAAGTCTTTTATAAAAGCCATTGCATCTTAAAGTCAGCAGCATAAGACATGGTGTCTGGGCTGGGCTCGGTCCACACGTCACCCTGGGCTTTTCCAGTTTGGACTTGCTTTGTTCTATAGTTCTCAGCTGGTGCCTCAACGCACACTGGAGCCTCTGGTTTTGTGAGTTTGTTCTTTCTTCTTCTTTCTTTCCTTGAAACCTGTTCTTTTCTTCTTTCTTTTCCTTTCCTTTCCTTCCTCAACTCCTTCAGGTTCCCTTCTTCCTTCCCGTGGTATTTATTGAGTACCAACTGTGGATAATCTGTGTCATTATCCCATTGGGGTCAGATCCATTCCATGAAATAAATACACACACAAAGACAACAGAAATTTAATGCAGGGAAGAGACTTTAAGCAACCATGGTCTTTTGATTTCAGTTCATGCCTCTCCTATTTTACATGGAGAGTTTATTATGATTATGGAAAAGGTACACACACTTAGAATCAGATACACATGCATGCAAATTTATTTTCTACTATTATACATTGGTTTACTTTTCTGAGCCTCAGTACCTTAATATTTAAATCAGGAATAAGTTGGAAGGATGCATTAGAGAGTCAGTTACTGTTCCCTCTTTCTAGTGAAGCTGCCAAGAAAAATGGTACCTGATACTTACAGAACAGGTGGAGGTGAAATGTCACCTTTGTGCCGATCCTTCGGGCCCAGGTGAGGCACACAGTTGGATGTCAGATGGCCCCACCCAAAGGAAAGGTGAACAAAATCATATTTCTACTTAATTCTTTCCACACGTTTGCCTTGTGGTATGCAAAGCTCTGGGAAGGGGCTAGGCCAGTTTGCTCAAGGGGCCCAGGTGATGTTTTGAGCAAGAAAGGACTGGTACCTCCTTCAGCCCCTTCTCCACAGGTTCCCAAATTAGAGCCACTGGGTGGGCAAAGAGAACATGACCTACTCTAAGGGAGGCAAATGGTGTGACTGAGAAAACTTAGCTTCTGCTTAGTTTCCCAGCGGTGTTCTACAACCTACACAGACTTGGTGGCTTACGATACCAGGAATGTGTCCTCTCAGAGCCCAGGAGCCAGACATATGCAGCCAAGATGGCAGCTTCCTCTCCATGCTCTGGAGTAAAACCCTTCCCTGCCTCTTCCCAGTGTCTGGTGGATGCTCACAATTGCTGGTATTCCTCGCTTTGTGGACACACTGCTCCCATTTCTGTCTCTGTTCCCATTGGGCGTCTCTCCTCTGGGACTGGGCCCCACTCCCCTCTTCTAATAAGGACACAGTCCCTGGATTAGCATCGGACGAGAGCGGGTGGGATGCCGGCAGGCCTGCCAGGTCGTGGGTGCTGGAACCGCGACCTTCTGAGGCTGGCTTACACCTGAGAATATCTTCCTTCTGGACCTGGGCTGAAAGAAGTGGTAATGAAGCCATCATATCTGTTTTGGACATGGGTCCTTTTCACAGAGGGTAACCCTGGGGTGTGTACCAGCTCGGTCTCAAAGAATCATTGTCCTTGGTCTAAGAACTGTGGCTTCTCTGGGAGCCAAGGACTCTCACTCAGCTCTGCGTTTTGGACTTGGCCTGCCCCCAAACTCTCTTCTGCTTAGCAACCAACACTCTTTCCTGTCTTTCTGTGTCTTTGCCATCACAGTCATCAAGCGCAGCTAGACACTGATGTGCTGACTCTGGGTTCCACTCCAACTTCAATTGGGAGCTCATAATATAATAATAATAGCCTAACAACTACAATATTAATAGTTAACACATTAAGAGAACTTAGTATGTGCCAAGCATTGGTCAAAGGGCCTTCTGTGTATTAACGCATTTCATCTTTACAAAACAACCTTGAGATCGGTGCTGGTGTCATCCTCACCTTTCAGTTCATGGGATTTGAGGTGTAAGGATGTGAATCTGGGCTCTGATCGGCCCACACTGCCAGTAGTTAATGAAGTGAAGTACCACCATCCAAGCCTCAGACCCTACCACCCCCTGCCCTGTGCTTCCGCCTTTTGGTGAAAAGTCTCCCGCAGGCAGGGTGGCCTGTGGTGTGGCGAGAGAGGCACTGTGGGGCCACAGGTAATTAGCTTAGTATTTACACTGACTGCCCAAGTCAGCAGAGGGCTCCCTGTTTGGCAGTACCCCACATCTTCTTTCTCTTGGGTCCCTCTGTCCCAAACTCAATTCTTTTCCTCCATAATTTTTTTTTTTCTTTTCCAAGTGAGAGGAGGAGAGACAGACAGACAGATTCTCGCATGCACCCTGACCGGAATTCAGCCAGCACCCCCATCTGGGAACAATGCTCTGCCCATCTGGGGCCATGCTCACAACTGAGCTATTTTTAGCACCTGAGGTGGAGGCTGCACGGAGCCACCCTCAGCACCCTGAGCCAATGTGCTTCAATCAATTGAGCCATGGCTGCAAGAGGGGGAGAGAGAGAAAAAAGGGAAGGGGGAGAAGCAGATGGTTGCTTCTCCTGTGTGCCTGAACCTGGGACATCCACACACTGGGCTGATGCTCTACCACTGAGCCAACGAGCCAGAATTCTCCCTCCTAAATTTCTACCCAGCCCCCCACCCCCGCCCCTGTGGCTGGGGATCATGCTAGGTCACACGTACATGTGTTTTGTTTTTTATTATTATTATAACATTGTGATCTTCAAGAAGGGGTTACCAAGGTAATCAGGAATGGTGCACACATTCTTTATGAAGACTTAAACTCTACTTAATCGGATTATGTATTCTCGGGCTTAATCCATTCTTGTGATGACAAGAACACACTTATATTTGTTCTTTTCCCTAGTTTGTATTTTTATCACAATGTCTCATTGATCTTCAGACTTTTTCCAGCATTTACTAACAACTCAGTTTTTCTGTCATCTCAATGTGAAAGCATCCTAAACTTCAAGGAGATAAGTAATCCTTTTAGGCCAAACTTCCCTTCAAAACTGAGCATCTGGTATTCCTGCACATGTGCAAGAGGAGTTAGTGCCTTAGAAGGGAATAGATCAGGTGTTTGGACTCCCTTTTATATCACTGTGTCTCTAAGGGGTGACTTGGGGGCATGAGCCACAACTCAAACAGCAAAGAAGGACACTTGTTAAAAAAAGATAAGCATCACCTCCTGTTTTCCTGATGGTTAAGAAACCATGTTTTAATATCCCTGAGTTCTTCCTTCATCATGTCATACTTTTGTTGAATACCTAAATAAACTAACTCAAGTCACCATTCTATGTAAATGAGAGAAACCCAGCAACCTCCCCAAAATTTCAAAAGATTCTCACCCATCTCTGAAGGCTGTTCTTGCCTTTAATGACTTTGTTTTTTTTAGAAATGGCAGGTGTTTGTCACATAGAACCAGACACATCTGTTAAAGTGAATACTATATCCGATATCGCTCTTTCTAATTTCCTTAGCTGTCCCCAAGGATGCAGTATTTTTAGCCCAGCTCTACGTCCCTGCCTAGCCCTGTTTCCTGGGAATCAGTCCCTCCCTACAGTTTCCCCCTGACATCTTCTTTCTCCCGCTTCTGAGTACTCAACCTACAGCCTCCTGTGTGAGGACTGGGAGTGGGTGGCATGAAAACACCGTTTATTTTTCTCATTTTATCTCCCCTTTGCTTCAACCTCCTCCTCCCGGATCATAGCTGAGACTTGCCATTCCTAAGCCAAAAGGACATTGGAGTGTTTTTCTAAATTAGTGAGCCATGCATCATGTCTACTCACACGAAGCAAGGTGGTAACTTTGAAAAAAAATTTTTTAAAAATTCTCATTCTTTTTTTTTTGTGACAGAAACAGAGAGAGTCAGAGAGAGGGACAGATAGGGACAGACAGACAGAAAGGGAGAGAGATGAGAAGCATCAATTCTTTGTTGCGGCACCTTAGTTGTTCATTGATTGCTTTCTCATATGTGCCTTAACCAGGAGGCTACAGTAGTCCAAGTTACCACTTGCTCAAGCCAGTGACGTTGGGCTCAAGCTGGTGAGCCGTGCTCAAACCAGATGCAAACCTGTGTCCTCCACATCCCAGTCTGACGCTCCATCCACTGCACCACCACCTGGTCAGGCTACATTTCCCATTCTTAAAGAAGGTCCAAGATAACTAACTCCCTCTCGGCTACCAGCCTCTGCCAGTAGATGGGGGAGAGAGGTGAGAAGAAGAATTTATTTTCTGCTGTCCAGACCAAGCCCTAGAGGCCATGGGCTTTTAGCTTTTTTTTTTTTTTTTCTTTCTGTGTCAGGTAAAGTGCATGGTGTGGGACTGCAGTGAGTCAGTAAACGTCGGCCCTCTCTGTGTCTTTCTTACCCTCCTCACTGTCCGGCAGCAAACAAGAGGGCCCCAGGGCTCCGACCCTCTCCAGTCATGACAGTTTCCAAAACTGGCACACTCCCAAGGATGGAGCCCCGTTGTCCGCCGGAAGGCTTCCAGGGAAACGCGGACATGTTTTGCAGCCGTCTGTGGTATCTAGTGTCACGCTGATGCTTACTGCAGAGCTCTCACTGTCAGTGTCAACACTTCTGTGGGGTCATTTATGCTTCTTTCCGCTACTCTGCCTTCCCCGGGGTGCGTCCTGTCCATTTTTGGAGAGCATCGTTTTACTAGAAGAGCCTGGACCATCTATCACCATCTTCCAGATTCAACACCTCTAAGGAAACCCGGAGCCCAGCGGCACAGTGTAAGAACTGGGGGACATGGGAAATGACAACATAATTCACCACGGTATGGGTGGTCGTAGAGAGGGAAGGCTGTGGCTCGGCCCTGTTGTAAAATATAGTTTTTATTTTTATTAAAGCGGTCCATGAATATGGTTTAAAGGGTCAAATAGTTCTACAGGACTCATTAAAACGAGCCCAAAAAGCTGTGTTCTACTCCTAGCCCCATTTCCCAAGTTTGCAGAGACAACCATTTAAAACATCTTAATCTCTTCTTTGGGCATATTTTTCTGTGTCTCTAAAGACTGCCTTTTGGTTTTTCAGAGTTAGGTTTTGTTTATTTGATATCCATGAATTTAGTGATCTTTCACACTCCTTCTTCATTCCCCCTACAGACATACAATTCCCCTCTTCCTTGTCCTCCTATAAGTTTTATCTAATTATGGTGAGATAAATATTCTATGTTCACACTACTTAAGATATGTACATGTTACTTACAGGTACACCGTGCAGTGCACCGGGGTTGTATTACCTTTCGGTCACAGAGTTTTGTTTTTGCCGGAGTTAGTAATTGCCTTTGGTATCTGTTTCCTTTGCTGTGTGCCTCACTAAGCAATCCTCAATGTCCCTGCTTGCCCAGCTGTCCTCTGACACATGAGGGGGCCTCCAAATTTTATCTTCCTGAGGAAGTCCATTCAGAACTGTCCCTGTTCTGAGACTCAGCCATCCTTCTGTCTCTCTCTCTCACCATCACCCTGGACCCTCCAGGTTTCTGCTATTAGACCCCTTGTCCCCTGTACTCCTTGACTCTCTTCCATGCATTATTCCTTTCCTTGCATGGAGCTCATCCTCAAGACATTCTCAAAGAAAAGGTGTGTATTAGTTAGATGAGCATTGTTTGATATTGTGTCTGAACACATCTGCACTGTGCATTCATTCTTAGACTTCTGCTGAGTATAGAACAGTTGGAATCTGTTGATATTCTTAGAATCTCAAAGGTATTCCTTCTTGCCTCTCTTGTTAAAGCTGTGTGGTCCAGAGCTATTTTGAGTCTTGATACTTTGCAGAGAAACTGCTCTCCCACCCCTCTCAGGAAATTTGTAGGATTTTTCTCCCCCCCATACCCCTATTTTTTTTTCTTGATTTCGGTGGTTTGTGTCTTTTTTAAAAACCCATTTGCTAAGTATTAATTAGGTGATCTGTTTACTCTGGAAACTCATGTCCTTTCTCTGTGGGAGAAATGTCTTGAATTATTTATTTGGCATTGTTTTTCATTTCCTGTGTTCTCTTTTTCTGGAGTTGCTGTCATTTGCATGTTGGCTCTCCAAGACTCAAAGTCAAGGTTTTTTTGGTTAGTTTGTTTCATCTTTCTCCATCATTTTAATCACTTTTCCTTTTCTTCCTCTAGCTCTTTGGAAATTGTCTTAAGTTTACCTTTAAATGCTTTGGTTGAAGGTCTTGATAATAACTATTACTGGTATCATCATTTTCGTTTTCAAGAGCTTTTTTATGTTTCTGATATTTTTATACTTCTTTCAATTCATGGGTATAATATCTTATCTTGATCAGAATAATGTTTTGTGTAGCCTCTTTGTTATAGATGCTACTTCTCACACTAAGAGCTTCCCTAAGACTTTGAGCGATACGTGGGCATCTTCATAGTTGAGTGTGTGGCTCTCAAAGGCTGGTTGGAAGCTTGAGTGTGTATCTCGGGCTGCTTGACTGTGGCTTCGCTGGAGGAAGTACTGCTTTGTTCATTTCCCTGGGAAGCCACTATGTTACATTTAGGTTTTTATTTCTTGGGGCCTGTCATAGGTTGGTTTCCCTGGAAATAAACAAAGAGACAAAATTGGGGTGAAA
Source organism: Saccopteryx bilineata (assembly GCF_036850765.1). Taxonomy (NCBI): domain Eukaryota; kingdom Metazoa; phylum Chordata; class Mammalia; order Chiroptera; family Emballonuridae; genus Saccopteryx; species Saccopteryx bilineata. Next base: position 11,606,152 of record NC_089492.1, read on the forward strand.
GACGTTTAGCCGGGACTAACACTGTGCAGGGGAAGAGGATTGAGCCAAAGGAAGAAGTCAGACTGGAGCACTGGTCTCCTTGGCCAGGCGTCTGCAGGGAGTTGCCGATCAGTGCTCCGCATTGGGCTGAAACGGCCCCCTCTATGACCCTATCTCTATTAGTCACTGGATGTGGTCCATCCCAGGAAGGGCATGACCTTGGGCTAGGAGCCTCTCTGCAGCTGAGCCAGACACCTGAAGGAGGTGACATGACCCCCCACCTCAACTGTGCCATCAAGGGGAGCCGGGTGGTACATCTCCATGTTTGTCACCAGGCCAGTCACATGCTCCAGGAAGGCTCCTCCAATCCCCTGCCTCCCTGCAGGACGGAAGCTGGTCCTGAGAGTTGAATAGGAAGTAAATGGAAAGGGGTGGAGGGTGTCAAATCAGTCTGTACACTTTCTCATCATATGCACCATATTTTGCAATACGGAAGCCCCATTTTCATCAGTGTCTGATTTCCCACAAGCCAAAAGCCCTGTGCTGTCTTCCTTCTAAACACTGAGCTTCCAGGCTCTTGCTGCAGGAAAGAGCCTGACTCTGCGTTGTTATTCAGGTGGAAAGAAACACGGGATTTAATTGCCTCTTAAACCTACAAAAAAAAAACCCCCAAAACCCAGACCTTCTAAAAAACCCAAAGCTCCAAATGCGGCTTTTGCAGAAACCAATGTGCCCCCACAACACTTATTTTCTTTCCTAATTCTAGAAAAGGAAAACAAAACGAAAAGCAAAGCAAACCCCCTGCTCTAAGCGCGCGGTCTTCCCATGTGCAGAGGGGCTTGGTAGCACCGGTCTGCCTGGTTCGTCGGCGCTAAGCTGCTCGTGCCATTGGCGCTTGCCTGCAGGCTTTGGACTCGCACTTTGCAGCGACTGTCATCCATCTGCTCTGCAGCTTCTAAGATTCTGCCACTCTTATGTCCTCCCCTGTTCTCTTTGTCCTTGACAGTTTATACATGAAGTAACTCCTTGACTCTCTTCTGTACTGAGTAGGGGTAGAGTAGAGGAGACAAATGAATGCGTGTTGTCATCTTCAACTGGGTTTTGTTGTTAAAGAAACCCAGTGTGTACTTTTTCTCCCCGATCGACTGTGGGGATTCCTCAGCACACATTAGAGAAGCAGAGTGGAATTGAAGAACTAGCAAGGGTTTGTGTAGCTGGTGGCACCTTTAGCTGCTAAGCTGGATCTTGACCCATCCGAGCCTTATTTATCAAGTGGGATCAGAGTCGCCCCCTGAAAGTCCTACCTGATCAGGTGTATAAGTTGCCGGTCCTGCAGCTACTATATCCTAAATGTAGTTCTTAGCTTCCTGGGACCCACAAGGGAATGTGGTTTATAATTAAAACATAAAGGGGTCAAATAAAACACTTGCAATGAGACTGTGGGTGGGAGTGCTTAGTATCTCTGGCAGCCTCTTCGTTCCCTGGATACAACGAAGGGGCAGGTTCGCCTTCCAGAATGATCCGGAAGCACAGGTGGGAACCTCAGTTCCTGGTTCTCCTCCTTGGGCTGAGCGGCAGAGCCCTGGTTTCCCGTCACTTCCTGTGTCTTTTTGTCTCACATCTCATTTGTGTTTGTTCCCGTTCTCGGCTCGGGTTTCAGGCTGATGAGACAGAGAGACAGGGCATCTACATAAATCCACCATTGTCATAGCCCTGAGAGCTCCGCTCTGTGGTCTAACAAGGACCATAAGAAGTGGAGAGTACGTCCCAGTCGGGTGGCTCAGTGGTATGCATTACTCGTTTATGACCTCACATTTAGTTTATGAGTGCGGCATTCTTTGCACTGTGCTTAACAAACTTTTTGGGAGAAGACTTGAAATCTAGGCCTAAGTGACTTCACGGCCTCATTTTCACGCACTGCTTCCTCTCCAACATTTCATTTTATCCCTAATTCCTCTACATCAAAAACACACATGCAGACACACACACATATAATCAAATACCAAATACTCTCACTAGCACACAAATACACACAAACTTTCACACACACACATGACCTATACTAGGGGCTCCCAAAGCCTAGCCCTTGGTGGACTGAACGGAGTCCTTTGCCCATGTCTGTCGGAAAGCCACCCTGCTGCTCAACTTCTTTTGTCCTGCAGTGGAAGACCGCTGGATCCAGCATGTCTGGTTTGCACATTAAAAATGGAGATTCCTGGCCCTGGATGGTTGGCTCTGTGGTAGAGCACTGGCCCAGTGTGTGAAAGTCCCGAGTTCAATTCCTGACCAGGGCACACAGGAGAGACGCCCATCTGCTTCTCCACCCCTCCCCCTCTCCTTTTTCTCTATCTCTCTCTTCCCCTCCCACACCCAGGACTCCATTGGAGCAAGGTTGGCCCAGACGCTGAGGATGGCTCCATGGCCTCCACCGCAAGCACTAGAAAGGCTCCAGTTGCAACAGAGCAATGCCCCAGATGGGCAAAGCATAGCCCCCTCGTGGGCATGCTGGGTGGATCCCGGTTGGACACATGCAGGAGTCTGTCTCTCTGCTTCCCCACTTCTCACTTCAGAAAAATACAAAAAGAAAAAAGGAGATTCTTGGAATTGCATGTGAAAAGCAATTAAACTTTTTGTGATGCAGACCCTTTCAGCTTCTGAACTCACTTCTCACAACAACGGTTTCACATCCATGCCACTAAATATATAAAATCACAATGAAAACTGTGTGTCCAGTTTTCTATCTCCATAACTGTATGCAAACTTCCTGATATAGTAACATATATGCGTGTGTAGTAACATATAAAGTAACGGAGTTCAGCATCAAGTTTAACAGCATGTGTTATTTCAGCATAAATATTATTTTGAAATATCAGTCCCAATGGTGTGACATCAAACTCTTTGTGGTTTCCGTTGGTGGCATCACAGATACTGCTAATACTAACCCTAGTTTGTTGCCGACATTCAAAATGTTCAACTTCAGTTAGCAGTTAGTGAAAATGAAGATGTAAAATGTTTTACATCCAAGTTTAGGGACTTCCTGAATTCTAATTATATACATTAAGTTAAAAAAAAAACCCAAAAGCTTGGACCTGGCCAGTTGGCTCAATGGTAGAGTGTCAGCCTGGTGTGTGGATGTCCCAGGTTGGATTACCACTCAGGACACACAGGAGAAGCACCCATCTGTGTCTCTACCCCTCCCCCTCTCACTTTTCTTTCTCTCTCTCTCTCTCTCTCTCTCTCTCTCTCTCTCTTTCGCTCCTGCAGCCATGGCTCAATTGGAGTGAGTTGGCTCCAGGTGCTGAGGATGGCTCTATGGCTTCTACCTCAGATGCTAAAAAGAACTTGGTTGCTGAGCAACAGAGCAATACCCCAGATGGGCAGAGCATCGCCCCCCTAGTGAGCTTACCAGGTGGATCCTGGTTTGGGTGCGTGCAGGAATCTGTCTGTCTGCCTCCTCTCCTTTCACTGAACAAAAAGAAAAGAAAAAAACAACTCTCCTCTAAGTCTTTTAGAAGTAGAGTTTCAGAGGAAGGCCCGAGGACCTGCCTTTCAGCCAGTTTCCAGAAGCTGTGTTTTCTACACAGGCCACACTTCCAGGCCTTTGTGTACTGGTTAGGCTTGCCCCAGGACTGGACAATCCTGCCCGAAGGCCGGTATAGACTCTTCCGGTGACTCAGGTCTTCCCAAACGTTCCCTAAAATAAGGGGCGGGACAGTGTGTTATAAAGTGCTCCTATCAGCAGGGAAAACCCACGGAGCATGTGAAGTTTAGTACAATACACACTGCTCACAAAAATTAGGGGATCAGGGAACGTGCAGTTCCTCCAGTACTTTCAGCCTTTTGTAGAGTGCATTTTCACCAATGAAATAAAAGTTGGTTTTGCATCTCATTTGCATAATCAAACACCTTTTTTTGACTTGTCGTTTACTTTTCTGATGTTCTTGTTTAATAAAAAGAAATGCTTCTTTTTTTTATTGCTTCGTATTCATTTTGAAGTATCCTCTAATTTTTGTGAGCAGTACAGTTCACATTTCTGTTGACCTAACCCAGTGGTCAGCAAACTCATTAGTCAACAGAGCCAAATATCAACAGTACAACGATTGAAATTTCTTTTGAGAGCCAAATTTTTTAAACTTAAACTATGTAGGTAGGTACATTCCTTATCGAGGTAGTGCCCACATGTGGTATTTTGTAGAAGAGCCACACTCAAGGGGCCAAAGAGCCACATGTGGCTCGCAAGCCGTGGTTTGCTGATCACTGAAAAATTCAACCAATGGAGAACCCACAAAATGATGGGCGTTTGAAGCAGCTGCTGTAGATCACTTATCTTGTCCCTGAGCTCTGGTTCATGACTTTGAGGGGTTTGTCTCAGGATTCCCAAGCACATCCCTCGGCCACTTTCATCATCTGCAGAACGTGATCCTGGAAGCCCTTTCTCACCTTCTCTTTTGTCCTAAATCAGCACCCTTAGCCCTTCAACCCCATCACTCCCTGTGTGACCCTGGAACAAAGTGCCCTCTTGATTGTTGGTCATCTCCTCACCTGTTTGTTTCTGTATCTGGTGGAGGTGGGAAGGAAAAACAGTGAGCTTCAGGGTGCTCTGGTCTCCAAGGGCATTAAATTAAAAAAATATACTTATATCTTTATTCCAAAGACTAGATCCTGTTGACACATCTGTACCTTGTTGTCCTGAAGAGAGTCACTCGCCTCCGCCGTCTATGTTACATTATCAAGGGCACCAGCTCCAGGGAATGTAGGGAGTAGAAACCCATCAAATCATGTAGTTAGTTTATCAGGTGCTTAGCTTATCTCTCCTGTTAGACTGAATTCTTTCACAGCAGGTTTAAAGTTAACCTCCTGATGTTGAAATTTCCTGATCCAATGACAATAATATCTGTGATACCACGGTATATTACATAAAGCATTTCTCTCAGTACCACATCTGAAGGAAGTGGTCAGTAAAGAAGAGCTTTATTGCTAGTTGTCTTTTGTTTCCAATATTCAGCAGCATGCTGGCACAACATAGTTACTCAGCAGACTTTTAAGGACTTGACCCGCAAGAAAGAAGGAAAAAAACCGGAGACTCGGGGAACCTAGGCCTAAGTCCGACCCCTGCTACTAACTTGCTTTGTGACCTTCCCAGGGTCAGTGACCTCAGTCATCCACAGAAAGAATTAGATGATCTGATTTCATAATCAGGAGTTCCAGTGTTTCAGAACCTACTGGGGACCTTAATAGTAATAAATAAATTATAATGTAACAATCATACAAAGCAATAGTATAAGAGATCTCCCTCCACCCTACAATTTCACAAAGGAAATCTATATTTTCATTTTTGAGTGTAATTTTGATCATTAATCAGGTTGAGGACTTATAGTTCAAGGTCCTCTTACCTCCGTTCTTCAAAGATTATGTTTTAGAACAGTACAAAGATTATGCAGGTAGTCTTAACAAGAAGGTCGAACATGGAATCATTCTAATACATTTTATTTTTATATCGCGAGAGCATCTTATATTGCTATGGGCCCTGTCCCCTCATTTATTGAATAAGTATTGGTTTTGAGTCCATTTTTATGCTGGGGCGGTGGAAGAAGCAGGAATCCCAGAGGGAACAGTGTGTGGTGTTTCCCTTGGAAGGGCTCCGAAGCTTGGGAAGGAGAGAAGACAAGAAAACCTTTGATGTCAGGACAACTGTCCCTGTTAGGATACAGGAGAAGTCAAGAGCCATGGCCTCAGGAGGAGCTCAGGACTCCGTCTTGGGTGTTCAAGAGGCGACCTTCTGAAGGACGTCGCAGCCAGCTGCCTTCTCTCTTCCTTTTCCAAACACAAGGGGAAGCCTTCCTTGGACGATCAAGGCTTCAACAGCAAACACACTAAGCTGAACCACAACCTGCAAATTGATTAAACCCAAAACTCTCCTCTGTGAAATGGCAAAACGTAATTAAAACTCTGATGCTATTAGAGAAATATAACACTCCCTCCCCACCCCCCAATAGCAGCTGAATTGAACTCAAGCATTCACCAAATGCTCATTATGTACACAAGCCAAGCTGCTTTTGGCTTTCAGAGAAGAGGGTTGGCGCTCGAGTTGCCCGTTCTGCCCCCAGGTAGCTTGGGGCTGGAGTTGGGGGCCTTTTCCCCAACTGCATCATTAACGTTTTTCTAGTGTGGACAGAAAAGTTATTAGCCTGCCACTCCAAAAAAATATTTAAACGCCTTGAAAAAGTTTCCACCCTCTCATAATTTTCCTTAACCGTGCAAAAATCAGCTCAGGACTCTCCCAGTTTTGAGGTTGCATTTTCAAAGAAGCCTGCAAGGAAAGTCTCAAATTACCTAATTACCATATTTATTGCCAGATTCTGTTTTCTAATCCCTGATGACTTTGTCAGATATATTTCTGTGCTGTTCCTTTTCTAATTGGGCCATGGGTACTGAGCTGGGCTTGTGGCAACCTGAATGGAGAGCCCTTTGGTCCCAGACAAAAGGAGGAAGCCCCGGCAGGAGTGGTTCTGAAAGGCACCCCCTGCCTAGAGCCAGGCGAAACCGTGGCTGCCTTCCAAGTGATCATTATGGCATTAGACACACCATATTGTAATTGTAACAGATAGAAATTGAGCTGCACACAGAATCTGGCTTCTCTCCCGCTTCGAAGACCCAGGCCAGGAGCCCCCGTGAGTTCTGCTCCCATCCAGAGAGGAATTGGATGGGAGAGCGATTCATTCTGCTTTGATTGAAGCCTAGCCACGCAGAGAAGTTTGTCATCTCAGAGAAGGAGAGAAGAGAATAAGTGGAGATCATACATACTGAAGTGTCCTGTGGTTCTATCCAAGGGATATGATGCCTGTTGACTCTGAAGATTTTTAAAGGGACTGTGGCTTGGTTTATGGATCCCAAATTTTGGTTTTATACAGCCCAGGGCAGAGCGGGGCTCTGTTTTTGTTTTCTTAATCGAGGTTGGCCACGATTAAGAAAAACAAAATCTCACTCACCATATTTCCCCATGTATAAGATGTACCCTTTTTCGGCCCTGCCGATTGGCTCAGTGGTAGAGCGTCGGCCTGGCATGCAGGAGTACCGGGTTCGATTCCCGGCCAGGGCACACAGGAGAGGCGCCCATCTGCTTCTCCACCCCCCCCTCTCCTTCCTCTCTGTCTCTCTCTTCCCCTCCTGCAGCCAAGGCTCCATTGGAGCAAAGATGGCCCGGGTGCTGAGGATGGCTCTGTGGCCTCTGCCTCAGGTGCTAGAATGGCTCTGATTGCAACAGAGCGAGGCCCCAGAGGGGCAGAGCATCGCCCCCTGATGGGCGTGCCGGGTGGATCCCGGTCAGGCGCATGCGGGAGTCTGTCTGACTGCCTCCCCCGTTTCCAGCTTCGGAAAAATGCAAAAAAAAAAGACATACCCTTTTTTGAAAAATTTGGGATCTAAAAACTGGGTATGTCTTATATAGTGGTGGTAGATTTTTTACTTGCATTTTCCACTTTTTCGCACTTGTTTTTTGCGCTCATTGTTGAAGACAGTGATTTGTCATCAGACACAGATAAGGACAAGCTACTGGATGGGAGTTTTGACAGTGATGAGGAGTTGTATGAATTTTATAATGAGTAAAACTTGAGTTCAGTAACTTTATGTAATACCTTTTTTTTTTTTTTTCAAATGTCAGGTCCCCAAATTAAGGTGTATCTTGTACATGGGAGCATCTTATGCATGGGGAAATATGGTATTTCAAACACTCTCTAGGTTATCTGATTCTCTGAAAAATAAAATAAAATAAAAACACAAAACAAAACTCTGATGGGCTGAAAGGAACCTCACTGGACTAGACAATTCCCCATTTTCTTTTGCTCCCTCTCATTACCTAGAGAGCAAAGAAAGCACAGACACGCACATAACTAAACAGAAGAAAATAGGAAATCAATTCTTGAAAATGCTTTCTCTTTTCCTAATCACGTATAATACCAAGACAGGCATTGTGTTGACATACTGGTTATGGCTGGATAGTTTTAGTGTCTGCTAGCAACTCTTTCTCTAAATGACTGCAATATTTTCATATGTCCCCTTTCCCGCCTTTTAGGTTAAAGACTGTCCTCCCCTGATGGTGGGGTGGTTTGGATATATTACTTTAAACGAAGATCGTCCTAGCCATTTTCTCCCTAAATCTTTGCAACATGCTGATATATTTCTTTCACCCCCACCCCATCTAGATTAAAGATCATTTTCTTCTATATAGACTCTTTATTATTCCAAGAGACCCAGCTATTAGAATCCCAAATAGATACTGCACACAGTGCTTAGCCATTCTTGGCAAAGAGGCTGTTTGCTTACAAAATACAAATAGAGATATGCCCCCTGCCATACACTGCAATACTGTGTTAAAGTAGCGTGCTTAATCGCTACACACTCAGACAAACTGAGCAGAAGCCCTCTTAAATGTGTCCAATTATAACAGTAGACCAACATAGAAATGATAATGTCATAAGCCTTAGAAGCAAAACGGGAACTTTTGGCCTCAGGAAATGAAGGGAGGGGATGGGATGTTTGGTTGAGCAGGGCTTTCCCAAAGCTTTCTTGCTTAGTGTTCACAAAGGTCCTGCTAGGTGGGACTTCCTATCCCAATCAGCTCTTTGTTCAGTGATTCATTCATTTCTCATTTGCAAACACACACACACACACACATACACTCACACACACACACTCACACACACTCACACACACACACGCTCACACACACACACACACACACACACTCACTTGTTTCCCGGGCGCCTGTGCTGGCCAGGCACGCCGCCCTGCTCTGCTGTGCCCAGTGAGCCAACTCTGTCTTGCGGGTGCACACAGGTTAGTGGGGTGGGGGCTGGTGAGCGTAAGGGGGAGCAAAGCGATCACTCCCAAAGTGTTGAGTGCCACTTGGCAACATGAATAAAATGTTGATGAAGCTAAGAGTAAAACTGGGAGTCGTTGAGAGATCAAGGAACTCTCTCCCCCTTCCTTCCCTCCACAGAAACTACAGAGAACAAGGGCCTTTGGCTAAGAATTTAATTGAATCCCTGCTAGGGCAGCAATCACATTGACTTTCTTCCAGTAATGAAGGCAGCAGCCCTTGCTCTGGGCTCTGTTCTTTTTCCCTTCTAGCTCCAAGAAGCCTCCTTTGGAAAGGTGGGGGCAGGGTTTGAATATAAGGGCCCAGTTCCTCTCTGCAGGATAATGCAGTGTACAGATGCCATGGGTAGAGATGAACTTTTCAGTCTGAAGGGTGTCCAAAATTAGTTTCTCTCTACTATGGTGGAGACTGCTCTGTCCCCAGATCTGTCCTGGGTGGCACCGGGAGTATTTAGCCTAGGAAGTGTGTCTGCACTCCCACTGTGGGAGACGGGGGAGGGGTGGGGTCCGCAGGGCCTGGAGAGGCCTGGACCAGCTGGGGAAACGGGACATATCTCCCCCTGTTCCGTGGACTGTCTATGGCAGTCAGTGAGGGCTGTTGTGTAGTGTTTTCTGACACCAAATATATGTTGTTCTTTCTTGCCAATTCTCCAATTCTCTGACTCCTGCTGGGTGTCCCATAATTCAGTCCAATTCTGACACTACCTACCTCTGGGATAGCGTCAGCCCGACCCTACAAGACTGCTCCCCCTTTAGACATCAAATGCAAACGGGGTTCCCAGGCTAGCCACACACCTGCCCAGTAGACTACAGAGGTGGAGGTTTCCATGATTTCCTCTCTCATGTTCTATAACTTATCAAAATGACTCAAAGGACACAGAAAAATGCTTACATTTACCGGTTTATTATAAAAGCTAGGACTCAGAAACAACAAGTGGTAGAGATGCAGAGGGCGAGGTATGATGGTCGTGGGGGTGGGAGGAGCTTACACACCCTCTCGGAGCACACCCCCTCCCATGTGTTCTCAACCCACAGACCTCTGAATCTCACTGTCCGAGAATGTACAGAACCCGATATCCAGCCCCTTTCCTTTCCTTGAGCTCAGGGATAGGGTGGGAGGGTGCAGGAGCTTCTCACCATCCAATCACAGGTGTGGTTCTTCTGATGGCTGGCCCCCCTCCTGAAGCTGTCTCGGAGCCACCTGTGAGACCCTATTAGCATAAACACACTGTGATCAAAAAGGCTCCTTGTGGTTGTAAGAGACTCCCCTATCACTCTAGAAATGCCAAGGGTGTTAGGAGCTCTGACGGAAACTGAGGACAAAGACCAAAGGTATGTTTTTATTGTACTTCTGTCCTATGACAGTCAGTAGAGAGGGATTTTCACCGAGGTACTTGACTCTTGAGATCTGTCTGGGGTTCAACATGTTTCCCCTGACTATCCTTGGTATTATTACAACTGTCTCACTTTTTTTTTTTTTTTTGAGAGAGAGAGAGGAAGGGAGAGAGAGATGAGAAGCATCAACTCACAGTTGTGGCACCTTAGCTATTCATTGATTTTTTTTCTTATATGTACCTTGACTGGGGGTCTAAAATAGACCGAATGATCCCAAGCCAGTCACCTTGGTCTCAAGCCAGCGACCTTGGGCTTCAAGCCAGAGACCTTTGGGCTCAAGCCAACGACCTTGAGATCATGTCAATGATGCTGCACTCAAGCCAGCAACTTCAGGGTTGTGAACCTGGGACCTCACCATCCCAGGTTGATACTCTACCCACAGTGCCATCACCAGTCAGGCTACAACTTTCTCACTTTCAAAGCAGGTTCAAAACTCAGCTAGTATAAGACAGGTGAGGTGACAGCCCCGAGGGCCCACAGCTGGCATCTTGTGACGCATAGTCAAGGGCTCCAGGATGGAGATGTGGAGACCAGATGTGCACATGGCCAGGGCCACTATGCACAGTGCTTTAGGTTGTCCACTGCACAAGGCCACCTATCGAAGGGCAAGTGGAGGTCAGTGGAGACTGAGATCTGGTCTGTGCTCTGCTCCCCCGACACTGTACGTGGTGTGGGACTGTGTTGACTTGAGAAAGGAGTCTTTCTCTATTTCCCTCAAGGCTGCCATTTGGGTTCGCTGTGTCCTGCTTATGACTAAACAATGGTTATAAAGATTACACAGTGATAGAAGTGAAAAATCGCAGCGTATGAAGTTGTTGAACAATATGGACAGGCCAATGTAAAGATTACGACTCTGAAAAGGCGTATGCACAGGAAGAGAAGATCTGAGGTGAAATGTTGGTCCTTTCCCCTTTTATTCTCTTCTTCCCCAAATTTTCAACTACACGGTTGGATTGCCTTGATCATGAAAATCAATATTTAAAAAGAAAATAATGCAATGCTATTTTTGCATCTTCGGCATTCTCAAAGACAGGTCGAAGTGTGTGTGTGTGTGTGTGTGTGTGTGTGTGTATGTGTGTGTGTGTATAATGTAAACATGGGCTGGAAGAAACAGAGACAGAGCGATGCGACGCTCCCAGCTGGGACTCACGAGAAGTATGTGAGCTGGAAATGGCAAGGACTAAGGGAAGTCTGCTCCATGTGCAAAAAGATGAGGTGCGCATTCTCTTTGTAACCATCACGGAGCAATTTCCCTCCTCCATCACAGACTCATTTCAACAACTGAAGATTTCTTTGGCACAGTGAGTAACTCTGTTAATAGGAAAATGCCTCCTCTATGAAAGGTTAGCCCTGTAGACGCCATCATGTGCATAAACTTAATGGGATCAGCATCTCACCGGGAATCCCATCCGCAGCCGCTCTGTTATCATGACTTCTTCAGACAGAGGAGCCTGACAGGGGGAGTTGTCGCTGGCCTGTTATCACCCTTCTCCTGGTAATCACTGAGAGGACCACTTTAGAGAAGATTTGGAATTTCAGAACTGAGCTTCAGAAGAGTTTCTCTAATAATAATGACAAAGATAACGGGGACGATGCTGTAGACACTGATAATTGCTAACATTTACTGAGCGCTTATTCTATGCCAGGCATAGGCTAAAGTACCTTACGTGTGCCATCTCATTTAATCCTGATAACATTCTTAGAGAGCAGGTGCCATTTTTTTCCATTTAGGAGATGAGTAGACTCGTGATAGGTAAATAATGTGCCCAAAGTCGCCCAGCTACAAAGTGCCACAGCTGGGAGTTCCATTCAAGCCTGCTGGATTCTCAGACCTGAGCTTTCAACAACGGTGTTGCAATCTTTCTCTATAATGAGGGGGGGGAGGCAAACTTTTTATGTAAAGGACCAGAGAGTAAATAGTATTTTAGTCATTGCACACACCAAGAGGCAGAATTGGGGCAGTTATATCAGTTCTTACATATAAAGAAAGAAAACTAGTTTTTTTTTAAATTTTTTTTTATTCATTTTAGAGAGGAGAGGGAGAGACAGAGAGAGAGAGAGAGAGAGAGAGAGAGAAGAGACAGAGAGAGAGAAGGGGGGGAGGAGCTGGAAGCATCAACTCCCATATGTGCCTTGACCAGGCAAGCCCAGGATTTCGAACCAGCGACCTCAGCATTTCCAGGTCGACGCTTTGTCCACTGTGTCACCACAGGTCAGGCGAAAGAAAACTAGTTTTTACAGATTTTTAATTGATGAAACTCAAAATTCAAATGGACACTAAAATTTGACGTTTGTATACTGTTTAGATGTCAAGAACTACTACTGCTATTAGTGTTATTATTTTTATTATTTTACCCATTTTCAACTGTTTAAGAATGTCAGAAGCATTCTTAGCTTGGAGGCCACACAAAGGAAGGCTGAGCAGGGGACCGTGGCAGTTTGATGACTGCTGTCACAGCTGGGACGTCCTTGGGCAGGCAGCTGTGGATGGCTGTGGATAGGATGCCCAATGACCAATTAAAAGGGAATCTGTGGCCTGGGACTTCGGGTGAGAAAACAAAAGGGATGCCCAGTGCCAACTGTACCGGTGTTGCCATTCTTCCGAAGCTTCCCTGGCAGGGGCCAAGGTGTCAGCGCCCTTTGCCATGAGTGCTGGGGTTCCCATGTTGAATTTAGTACTGTGAGAAAGTCCTCAGGGAGAGCGATCGAAATACTTGAAATTGGACCTGGTCTAGAAAAGCACAGTGTATGTCTATGTAGCTGTAGGTTAAGTTTAGAGGTGAGAATGAATTTGGAGCTCTGCCCACTTCTCTCTCCCTCTTATTGTAACACACTTGTTCAAGTCGAGGGAAGAGAAGGAAAAAGGAAAAAGGAAAAGGGGACAAAGAAGAGATGAGAGAAGGGCTATTCTATGGCCATGATTCCATCATGCTCCATGGGGAACTTCTGTACTTACTTGGTATCCTGGAATTCAGCTGACCCCCAGTGGAGGCCGAGTGACGGAGAGGAAGGACAGTGGGAGGAGGCTCAGGACATGGCCTCATCCCCATCTGGCTAAGTGACCTTTGGCAGGTGATCAGCTTCTCTGCATCTCTGTGTCATCCTCTAGAAAACAAGGAAGAGCTCAAAATTTGACATTGATGAAGGGGGACCCTTGATGATTTCCAAATTTGGGCTAGCAATTGCTTCTCTAGAGAAATATCATGAACAGAGAGTACAAATAATGTAAATGATCACATTTGCTCTTCTCAAGGCTAGGCACCCCCTTCAAGTACACTTCATTTTGAGAGAAGCCTTTGGAGTCCCTTGGGTAGCCCAAATTTCAAGAGAATATGGGGCTCTTACACTAGGTATTGGACTTGAGTACATTAAACTAACTTAGAACCCTGTAGTCAAGACCCAAATGCTAACAGCTGAACATGGAGGAAGAAGTAAGACAGTATCATACCGACATGCAGTTACTAAAGGATTTAGCCACATCACCAGGTGGCAGACAGACCCTTGAAATTTCGTGTTCTTAGAATAACAGCGTTCATGTTGACAAGAAGGACACAGTCAAAGGACCTGGGATTGCATCCTAGCTCTGTCATTACTAGCTATGTGACCTTAGGGGAGTTATCTAGTATCCAAAAGCCTCAGTTTCCCCATTTTTAAATGGAGGTACTATCTACCAACCAGTATGAAAAGGCTCAGACTTATCCATTTATTCGTCTATTCAATGAGAATTTATTTTTCTTAATTTTTTTAATGTATTGATTTTTAGAGAGGGAGAGAAAAGAAAGAAGAGAGAGAGAGAGAGAGAGAGAGAGAGACTGATTCATTATTCTACCTAGTTGTTCATTCGTTGGTTACCTTTTGTGTGTGCCCTGACTCAAGATCGAACCTACAACCTTGGCATATTGGGATGACACTCCAATCAACTCAGCTACCCTTCCAGGGCCTCAATGAGAATTTTTTTAAGTCCCTTCTATATACTAGAACCTAAGGATAAAAATATGTAATAAGCGCATGGTCACTTTCGTCAAGAAGCTCACAGGCCAGAGAGAGATGGCAGAGCAGTAAGCACCTAGGGAACAGCGAGCCGGTGGCGTGAAGCGGGTGCTGTGGGAGCAAAGAGCAGGGATCCCTCCTTTTCCTAATTGGCAATAAGGGTCTCAGTTCAACTTATGTGAGTCAAGTCAAAGCTGAATATTGGCAGAGGAGTGGGGATTGGCCGAGGAAACGGAGAAAGCGTGCTCTAGGCGAGGTAGCAGCGTGGACAAAGGGCTCGAGGGAAGGGGAAGGTGGTATGTTTTGAAAACTGCCTGAAAAGTGCAATGAGAGGCAGGTTGGCCCATGAGGTGATTTCTGACATATGGTTAAAAAGTTGTGTCATTTTATTTGGCCCATGTCTCAGCCATAAGTGACAAGTCATGTTGATCGCATGTACCTTTGATAGGATGTATTGAACATGGCACCCCGAGTCTACGGTCTTCCTTCCCCAAACCCAAAACCCCACTCTAGCTCTGAAAGATGTAAGACAAACCTAAATGGAAGGGCAGTGTGTGGAGTCTCTGATCAGTCATCCTCAAAACTATTGAGGTCAACTAAAATGAAGAATGTCTAAGGAAACTGATATAGACCAGAGAAGGTTAAGGAGACCAGATGACTAAATGTCTTATGGTGTCCTGCATGGGATCCTGAAACAGAGAAAGGAGATTAGGGGTAATCAGTGAAATCCAAATAAAGTATACAGTTGAGTTAATGCTGTTACCAATCTTGGTTCCTTAGCTGTGACAAATGGACCATGTTATTTATGTAAGTTGTAAGCAATAAAGGAGATGGAATGAGGGATGTAAAGGAAACTTTCTGTATTATCTTTGCAAAAAAATTAAACCTAATATTCTAAAATAAAAAGTTTATATAAAAATATACAATATTCCAATTCTTTCACGGTTGGTTAAGAAATATAAAACTCTCCAAGTTATATTGCTATCTCTAAGCACATTTCATAACCTTGGCATTATTTGGGCGGAATCTCCAAATCTCCTCCCAACATAAGCTGCACTGAGAAAAATGTATATTTCTGAGATCAGCTCTCCTTACTTGAAATGTGAGAGTTCAAAGCAAAAAAGAAAAGAGCAAGATAGAAAAGGATCCTTGGAATTAAGATTCCCTGGAGCTTTCTCCATCTGACACTAAATTTGATGAGAAAGTATTGCCATCTTTCCCTTGACATCTTGGAATCCGAGAAAAGGCCAATAGAGTTCATCAGTTTTCAATTATCTTAATAAATCCCAATCCTATACTTTGGGGAAATGTCCCATCACCAAAATAAAGAAGAAACTAGTCTGCAAGGGGCAGGCTATAGACAGTGGGGTGGGACTCAAGGACCCGACAAGAGAGGGAACAGACCTGGGTTCTGGCCAGAGCTTGGGCCAGCCGCTGTCTCCTTACCTATATTATGACAGGGAGCTGTTTATTTCTCCCTCAAATATTCTGGGATTCATTTTCTAGACAATTGAAAACATATTCAGGGTCATGGCACCTTTTTGTCCCCAAGATTGACTATTTACAGAGCCAAGAGGAATGTCTGAGCACTGATTTAACACAACTGTATTTTGAAAGACAACTTACTTTCCAAACTAATGAGTCTGGATGGTTCAGCCTAATGCAGCATATTTTTCACAGAATTAACCGATCTGTTCATGTCTTCTTGTCG
Source organism: Saccopteryx bilineata (assembly GCF_036850765.1). Taxonomy (NCBI): domain Eukaryota; kingdom Metazoa; phylum Chordata; class Mammalia; order Chiroptera; family Emballonuridae; genus Saccopteryx; species Saccopteryx bilineata. The sequence continues at coordinate 11,622,104 of NC_089492.1, forward strand.
TTTTGCTTCTATCAGCTGGTTTACTTCTAGGGAATTTTTCTTTCCTGTCCAGAGCTTTCCCTTCAGGGTGTATGTTTCTCAGAGTCCTCCCGAATACTGAATTATATCCTTACCATTGCTCCTCCTGGCTGAGGCTTGTTCTGGAAAGTGTTAAGAAGAGAGGGAATCAGCTATCCTCATTTATTCATTCTGCCCATCATTTCCTTACTCATTCACTGATTTCTCTCTTTACACACTCACATATGTAGAGGGAACTATGTTTGGTTAGTTCCTTGATGCCATCCAGAAGCTTATAGTAAAGTAGAAAAACACAAGGAAAAACATTGTAATAAGATTGTGCAGGAGGCGGTAAGGAGCCTAGAAGGAGGCATGACTCACTCTTGGTCAACGAGGGAACACTGAGCCTGTTCCTGCTTCTGGTTCTTGGTACTTGTGAGTTCCTGGTTCTGGAATACTCTTCCTCCAGACATCCCCGTGGCTTGCTCTATATAGAACTCAATTTTCTGTTCAAAATTCCCCCTTTGATGAAGCCTTTCTCTACTACACAATCTCTCCCTTACTGTATTTCATTTTTCATCAGTAACATTATATTGCATATTTAGTTGTTTATTTATAAGCCATCTATCCATTGGATGTAAACTCCAGGAAGGCCTTCTTTATTTTATTTTATTTTATTTTATTTTTTATTTTTAAAATATTTTATTTATTGATTTTTTAGAGAGAGAGGAGTGAGAGAGAAAGAGAGAGACAGAGAGAAGGGGAGGAGCAGGAAGCATCAACTCCCATATGTGCCTTGACCAGGCAAGCTCAAGGTTTTGAACCAGCAACCTCAGTGTTCCAGGTCGATGCTTTATCCCACTGTGCCACCACAGGTCAGGCAAGGCCTTCTTAACTATGATATCTCCCGTATCTAGGTCTATGTTTTGTGAATATTTGTTAAATGATGAATGAATGACTAAATGAATGAATGAGTGAATGTTGAATGATTCAAGAAAGCTTCCTGGAGAAAGCAGGTGGCAATGTTGCTGAGCAATTGAAAGCATGAGTAGGAGCTACCAAGGCAGGGAACAGTGAGGTCAGGGATTCTAAGTATAAGAAACATAAACAGCCTGACCAGGCGGTGGCGCAGTGGATAGAGCGTCAGACTGGGATGTGGAGGACCAAGGTTCGAGACTCCAAGATTGCCAGCTTGAGCGTGGGCTCATCTGGTTTAAGCAAAAGCTTACCAGCTTGAGCCCAAAGTCGCTGGCTCAAGAAAGAGGTTACTCGGTCTGCTGAAAGCCCACGGTCAAGGCACAAATGAGAAAGTAATCAATGAACAACTAAGGTGTTGCAATGAAAAACTGATGATTGATGCTTCTCATCTCTCTGCGTTCCTGTCTGTCTGTCCCTATCTATCCCTCTCTCTGACTCTCATTTTATCTCTGTAAAAAAAAAAAAAAAAAAGAAAAAAAAAAGAAAAGAAAAGAAACATGAACAGAAGACTGTAGGGTTCAGGAATCTTAGATTGTTACCCAACCTGCAATAGCTGTAGCCTAAGATGAGAGGGTGATGTGAGTGGCCGGCCATGAGGGTTGATCGCATGTGATCGTGTATACCAGACAAGGAAGGGGGTTGCTGGGGAATGAGGATAAAGAGCCATTGAAAGAACCCAGTCAGAAAATTCCCTCATGTTCTCAAATCTTATTGTGGCTTCTCCTTCAAATCTCCAATTCCAATCCCCTTTTGTTGACATTCCTCAAGGCTGGGGTCTTTAAATTTTTTTTAACTATGACCCACAATAAGAAATAAATTGAACATAATGTCCAAGTTTATAGACAGACTGAAACAAGATAGATAGATAGATAGGTTGATAGATACTTAATCTTTATTGTATGCAATGCACTTTGTATTCTATTCTATTCTATTCTGTTCTATTCTGTTCTATCCTGTTCTATTCTTTTTCATTCTGTTCTGTTTTGTTCCATTCCATTCTGTTCTATTTTACTTCTAGTCCATTGCATTCTGTTCTCTTCTGTTCCATTCCATTGTGTTCCATCCCATTCCAATTATTCATATATAATTTTTAAAACTGTTAGTGGTTCTTTCTTAACTGATTTCTTGACCCACTGTTTTTAAATACACCTGTAACTGGGTCAAGATGTGAAGCTGAGGCCCCAGAGAGATGAAATAAATATCTTTTTTTATTGAGCACTGCATTCAAGAAAGTCTGAACAATACTGCTTTACAATCCAAGGCCCATGGCCAGAGATTTCTCCTTCAGAGAGCATACCTCAAGGCAAATGCCTTTTGGCCCTGAGATCACTCAGGTCCTATGCTGGTAGAATTGTGTGATGGAGGACTGGCAGGCCAGTTAATGGCCCTTGTCTTTAGCAGCCACTCAGAGAATGGGTGCCTTCTGATAGTGTGCCCTGAGCATACCTATGCAGAGTTGTGTCAAGTGAATTCTTTTTTTGTCTAACAAGTGAATTCTTGAAATTACCTGGTTCCAGGCAGGAAGCTCCAGGGAGGGCACATGGATTTCTTGTGAAGATCACCATTCTTGCTATTGGTCATCCCAGTAAAAGACATTTAGTAGACGAGCATTTGTCTGGCATGATTGGAGTCTGCCTGGTTTATACATTGTTGATTTTAACTTTTAGGAGTTAAGATGGACTTTTGAAATAAATCATTGCCTAAAGCAAGCAGACACCGTACACATCACCTTCAGTGGGGGAGGAGGCGATCTACTGACGGAAAAGAGCATAGTGTTATGAGTTCCAAGACCTGGAATTAAATCTAAACCTGTCTCCCTCTGTGGCCAGCGGCAAGTCATTTAACCTCTTTAGACTTGGTTTTCTTACAGATGGAACAGGTGTAACTAAACCTTCTCCTGACTTCATAGAGGCATTTGAGGGAGAACAACAAGAACATCTGTCAAAGTGCATCCAGTGATCCAAACACTTCTACCAATGCTAACAGTTTCTACTGAGCACGAATGCTGACAGTCACTCAGTGCCTTCCAAACAGTAATGAAAGTGCCATCTTACAGATGAGGACACTGAGGCCCCAGAGAGATTCAAAACTTGGCAAAAGAAATAAAGCGATAAGTGATAAAGCAAGAATTCAGATATGGGCCATTCCAGTTGTAAAATCCTGTCTGTGAACCACTTTGTTGTGAACTATACATTTCAGAGAACATGTGGGCTCCAGGGTTGTGTTCTCTCTGACCAATAGGCACTGTCGCCTGTCTCTCTGTACTCACAATAGCTGGGAGAACACGCTCAGTCTATGTTAGCTGAAAATAAATATCTCCACTCATCCTCCTCTTACTCTTTCTTTTTGGGACTTTTAAATTATTGTTGTGGTATATATATATATATATATATATATATTTTTACACTAAATTACTGTCACCCAACATAGTTCACTGTCACATTGGAAGTAGCAATAAACAAGGAAAGGCTGAGCTGGGTTCAGGAATAAAATTTGTTCAGGTTGAAAAATACACAATTAACCAAATGCCTGTTCTGTTTGTTTTTAAATATGGGCCCCAACAAGGCACAAATGCCACCGGGAAGCTGCACAGAAAAAGCTGGCCCTGCAATGGCATTTGAGCACTTGTGGAGTCGGTATCCAACTTGGGGGAGTCTCATCTGGCTTTGTGTGGGACACACACAATTGTAGTTTCTTGCCTTTTCTGTGAAGACCCTGGTGTGGGTCCCACAAGGTGGAGACCATAGATTCCTAGTCCAGAGTTTTACCTGCATTTATTATGCACACAGGACAGGGAAAGTTCCTACTGAATCTCTTAGAGCTACCATCATGAACCACAGAGTGGCTTAAACAACAAAAGTTTATTTTCTCATGATTCTAGGCCCAAGTCAAGGTGTCTGAAGTGTTGTTGTTATTGTTGGTTTTCTAAGTGACTCTCTCCCTGGCTTATAGAGGGCTGTCTTCTCTCTTTGTCTTCTCATTGTCTCCCTTTGTGTGTGTGTCCTAGTCTCCTCTTCTCATAAGGAAACCAGTCAGGTTGAATGAAGGCCCACACTAGTGACCTCATTTAACCTTTCTTCTCTCTTTAAAGATTTTTAACTCCAAATATAGTCAAATTCTAAGGCACTAAAGGTTAGGACTTCAACATATGGATTGGGGGATAGAGACACAATTCAGCTCATGACAGTCACAATGTGTGATGAAATAAACCAAAAATGATGGCAAATGGATGTATAAGTGACACTTTCAACCAGCAGTTCTCAACCTGTGGGTCACGACCCCGGCGGGGGTCGAACGACCAAAACACAGGGGTCGCCTAAAGCCATCAGAAATACATATTTTATTTTAAAATGTATTATATAATAAATATGTATTTTCCGATAGCTTTAGGTGACCCCTGTGTTTTGGTCGTTTAACCCCCGCCGGGGTCGCAACACACAGGTTGAGAACCACTGCCAACCTTTCGTAAAATCTTGGAAACTATAAGTGAAAGAGAGACAAACAGAATTCTTTAGGTTTGTGTATTTTTTACTGTCAGCCAAAAAATCTATTTGACTACTTTTTCATGCTCCTGTTGTGAAACTGTCGAAGTCTCTTTCACATTTGGGAACAGCAGGTTATTTCCCAAGGACAAGGGTTGTTGGGGACACCTGGGTTCCCACTGCATTCTGCGAGGACCACTGCTCGCACAATGACAGGCACTTTATCACAGGAGCTGTGGAGGAGGAAGAGAAATATTTCATCATCAAAGAGAAGGCTACCAGAGAGCAGTTTGATTTTGCGTTCTTCTAGAGCCTGAGAGATGCAGTGTTGAAGGCGGGACCCTGTGATAGCTTCAGATGGAGCTTGTGCTCGTGGCTAAGGTCTCTACCGAAGCGGATGTGATACCCACCACTCTATCTAGAGTCTAGATTCTAGATGTTACCTCCCGAGAAAGCTCTTCAAGACTTATCACAGAGCACTCTCTGTGCTGGTTTTTGCTCTTTCAGACTCTGCCTGGATTATTGGCCCCCAAATAGTTACCCCTTTTCTTTTACTTTCTTTCCCAGGTTTATTGAGGCATAATTTACATATAGTAAAATTCACCCCTTCATTTAGGTGTGTAGTTTGCAGAGTTTTGAAAACTGTATATATTTAGTAACTCACACCACAATTGAGATACAGGTAATTTTTCTGTCTACCTCCCACAGTCCTCCACTAACACTTTTGTATGTTTTAAAACATTTAATAGAGTTCAAAGGTGAAATTATCTGGGCCAATTGGTAAGGATAAATATAACTTAGAATAGATATAAGACTATTCAAGTTACTTAATTCTTCTTTAGTAAGCTTTGGCAGTTTGTGTCTTTCAAAGAATTTGTCCATTTGTCATCAAATTTATTGGCGTAAAGTTGTTTAAAATATTCCCTTACCATTCTTTTCATATCTATGGGAGATGTGATGATGTTCCCTCTTTCATTTCAGCTACTGGTAATTTGTATCTTCTCTTTTTTATTTGTTCAGTCTGGTTAGAAGCCTATCAATGTTATTGATAAAGTCTTCCTTGAACAAATGAGATAATATATGTGGGAGCAGATGGGACGTTTTTTAACAATTTGCCTTGTAATCCCAGGGTGCTCTTCAAATTAACTATTGCTCAAGGATGAAGGAACACTAGGAAGAAATTTGGTTTCCAAGGTGAACCACCAACCATGACAGTGATAACGATTATAGTTCTTATAATAATTCGTAAGACTTTGTGGTAGGATATTCAGTCTTTGTGGTTGATGGGTTATATCACAACTATTTTAATTTGATGCTATAACTCTAAAAATGAAACAATAAGTAGTCCAAACATATATTAAGCATGAAAACCATCGACATCTTCATACGCTTCCCAGTCTCAGTTACTCTTTTGACAGGAGGGCTGTAGGCGGGGAGCATTTATTGACTGGGACGCGAACAGTGGTATTGCTGTTCCTGCAGGTGACAACTTCCTCGGGCCCCAGGACAAAAAGCAGCATGTGAGAGGAAAGCCAGGTACTGTCCACAATTCCAATTCTGGAACTGTGGGGTCAGATGTCCTTTGAAACCCAGCATTTTCCTACTTCATAAAGGTAATAACTTGTGCGTGTTCTCCCTTAGTTAACACTGGCAGGAGGGTCTGGGGAGCAACACCTCATAATCACACCCAATGGGAAAACAATGACCATAAGTAACGGTGACTTTGCCACCAAGAGGGTTCTTCTGCAGTGCTGTTTTTTCAAAGACTTTTTCGATTTCAAGACTGTCGATAAGAAAGAACTACAAATGTACATGATCACAATTGCCCATGAAAAAGATCCAAAATCTCACATAAAATACAGGATACAGTTTTGTGTGTAGTGTCTCATGTTTCCTCTAAGTCTAACGCCACCAGTTCATCCTCCCGGGCTAGACAGATTGCTGTCACTTCCGCTGAGCACCAGATGAAGTAATTGGCTTGCATTTAGCGGCCCATGTTGAGTGAATAGTATGCTTTCTCTCTTTATTTTATTTTTATTTTTTAGCCAACCTTGTATTGTTGCATTTGGGCAGATTGAATTAATGTATGTTTAATACAACTCTACCACAGAATCCCTGCTTGAGCAGTTTTACATGAGCTGACAGGGACAGACAGGAATAAAAATAAACACCAGTGCCAAACGACAGCCTTCTGAATCAGTGACACATTTATAAGAAGTTAAAATATATGCACAAAGATGGCAGAAGATAATGTATTTTGAGGTCTGCACAGAAACAAGTTGACGAATTGGTGGTATCCAATGTGTTAACACTTCTAAGTGTAAGGGTTTTTATTTTTTTTTAACTGCAATTTTTGAAATAATTCAAATATGTTTTAAAAGTGAAATCCATGTCAGAGTCTATGGCTCCACATAATAGGTTGCCTGTCTTCATGGTTAATTCTAAACAGAGACAACACAGCAACAATAATAAAAACAACGTATTCATTATAATTAACATGACTTCAGTATTTACTACGTGCCAACGCTGTCCTTTGTGCTTAAGACATTAGCTCATTTGACATGCGTGTATTCTTTCAAAACATACTCACTGAACATTCGTGTTGTATTTGGCGTCACTTTGGATCATTGAGACTCGACGGGGAGAGATTTGCCTCCCAGGGGACATTTGACAATATTTGGAGATATTTGCTTGTTATGACTGGGCAGGAGCTGTTGGCTTCTGGTCTGCAGAGACCAGAGAGAGATGCTGCTAAGCATCCTATAATACACAGGACGGTCCCCCCCCCCCAACCAAAGAGTCATTTGGCCCAAAATACCAATAGTGCCAAGGTTGACAAACCTGGGTGACAGAGATATAGTATGTGAATAAAATAGGCAAAATTTCTACCTGCATGGAATTTATATTTTGATGAGGAGAAACAAACCCTTGAAGCATAGATACTTATCAATAATATCAGAAGTTAATGAAGGTTTTATACTATGAAGGAAGTAAGATAGGAAGTGTGTGTGTGGGGTAGTCTGGACAGTTGGGGTTGGAAACCTGAATGGGCTGTTTAGGAAAGGTCTTGGAAGAAAGTCTAGGAGGAGATGAAGGAGCATGTACGCGGGTGCCTGGGGAAGAGTTTCTTCCAGGCGGAGGGAACAGCAAGGGGAAAGACCCCAGGCAAGAGCATGCATTGCTTTTCTTTTAAAAAAATTATTTGTTCATTTTAGAGCGAAGAGGAGAGAAAGAGAGAGAAGGAGGGAGGGGAGAAGCAGGAAGCATCAACTCCCATATGTGCCTTGACCAGGCAAGCCCAGGGTTTTGAACCAGCGACCGCAGCTTTCCAGGTTGACACTTTATCCACGGTGCCACCACAGGTCAGGCCATGCATTGCTGTCTCAGGGAACAACAAAGAGGTCATTGTGACCTGAGGAGAGTGTAGGAGGGGACACCAGGTAATGGCATGTGGGTATGGATACAGTGTACAGTGTCTAGATCAGTCTAAGGATTTGAGTTTATTCTGTGTGAGGGGGCAAGTCCTTGCAGGGTTTTGAGCAAGAGTGTCATTGCCTAATTTAGGCTTTTAAAAGATGCTGCCAGCCAGGGTGTTGAGCATTGTCCACTGAGGGCCAAGGATGGAAACAAGGAGACCATTAAGAAGTCAGGGCAACAACCCAGTGAGAGACTGGAGTGACTTACACAGGGTTCCGGACACGGATTCCGGACATATCTTCCAAGGTTAAGGTGGCAGATTTTGTGAATGCATTTGGGCTGTGAGGACAGAATCAAGAAAGTTTACTTTTCTGTTTGCTTGTTTTTGGACTGAGCCCGGTGAAGAGTGGAATCGGGCATTTATTAAAATGAAGAAGGCTTGGGTAGGAGTAGCTTGAGGATGAAAATTTGTATTGTTGTATTTAAATTGGATGTGTTCGGGTATGTTTTATTTGAGGTGTCATTCTAACATTCAAGCAGAGATGTCTGAACACGTGTAGTAACCACTCTGTGAAATAGGCATGACTGCCCCCATCTTGCAGATGAGGAATCAGGAATAAAGAGTTTGTGTGTCTTGTCTGAGATTGCCCAGATAGTAAGCAGTGTAGCCTGGATGGTAATGACACAAATGACATCTTGCTAAAAAAGAGGCATCAGCCCTTCTCTCCAGGGATGGCACCTCTTAGTATCTATCTACTCTGCGGTGGTCATGACCAGCTCTTGGAGAGAAAAGCTATCTTCCCTGAAGTGAAGTCTTGGGATAGAGCCTTTTTATGCTCTTGGTCCTGGAAAGTTAAGCTGCTACCTTTGGCAACTTTTTTTTAATTGATTATGGTCAATCCAATTGCAGTGTAAAACCTAAGAGAAAGAATTCCTCACGTGCAGGAAGCTTGAAAATAATCATTTATTGAGCACGTACCTTAGAAGGACCATTGTCTCTGGGGCCCCTGGAGATAGGCCCTCATTAAAACACAGATGACATCACTCACTAGACTTGGTATCCTGGGGCCAAAGTGAGACTTTGCCAGGTCTGTGTTGAGCAAATAGATAATGCATGTGACAGCATGATCTCTGTGATGTGTCCTCGTGTCCCAGTGGATTTTCACCCCAAAGATTTGGCTTGTACCCGAATGGCCCCATGAAGAGGTCTCTCCATTGCTTTAGTGGCTGTAGGATCCATGTCGTCTTGCTTTTTGTTTGTTCATTGTCGGTTCCCTGCTCTACAAAGTATGCTTCTTGTCTCTTCTGTTGACTGTTCAGGACAGTGCTTGGCACATAGAACGTGCTCAGTGAGCATCATATGAATAAAGACACAAGTAATCCTCACTGTAATCATCCTTGGGAGCTTGGCTCTATTTTTATCCCTGTTTCATAGATGTGAAAACTGAGGCGTAGAAAAACGGAGCACTGATGAGAGAGGTGAAGGGGTTAAGAAGTACAGCTTTCTAGTTACAAAATAGTCACAGGGATAAAAAGTACAGCGTAGGGAATCCAGTCAATAATACTGTAATGGGTGGGTAGTGGAGATATTGGTGGGAACACTGAAATGTATATGATTGTCTAACCAGTATGCTGTACACCTGAAACTAATACAAAAATAATATTGAATGTGAACTGTAATTGAAAAACAAATAAAATTAAAATTTTTTTAATTAAAAATTTAAATTAAATTAAAAAAAATTTTTTTAAAGGGAAATGGAGCTAGGTCCCTGGAGCCGACCAGTAGCAGGAGGCATCATCTAGTCCCGGGACAGCAAAATAGCTGCAGGATTGGGAAGCCCACTGCTGGGTACACCAGCAGCAGCAGATCTAGTCATTTCGGCTTCCCGAGTCCCCTGCCCAGCTGTGCTATTGGCCCTCTCTGCATCCCAACTCCATCCATAAGAGGGGAGGGTGATAATCACAGTACCCCTAGATCACAGAGTTTCTGTAAGGACGAAATGAGTTAATACAGACTCAGTGATTAGAACAGAGTAGCAAGTGCTATTATAAATACCAGTTGACACAATTGTATTTCACTCCTGAACTTGTAACACTGTGTGCCTTGCTCCCATCCCCTACCTCCACCACAAGTTGGGGTGTTTCGCATTTTTAAAGTGTACAACCGCTAGCAAGGTATTTGTTTACACATATATTTATCTAATGTGTGTGCCTATCTGTATCTTAAATGGCCCATTACATAAATGGCTTTGGTTTAGTGACAGAAAATGCTAGGATATGGTTAATGGGAAATTGTTTAGTGCAACTGAGAAAACGGAAGAATCATAAGAGAATCCTCCCAAGAGTCAGTCTGATGAAGGTATCACCAGCGCATTTGCAGGATTTTATTTTTAACTAATAACCAGCCACTAATGCAATGATGGCCCCGAGCGGAACATTGATTTATCTACAGCAAGGCGGTGGGCTGTGATTCCCGGCTACTCCGACAGCTGTCGTCTTTGATATTAAGCTGCCTCGCTTCAGTCCGGTGTCTGTCAATCCAGCTTTCAAGGAGGAAACTTCGAGACACTGTGGAGGCTTTGTCGTTTTCATGGATGGGTGATGGAAGGTTTGCATGTGTGTGCTTTGTTGGGTAGGAGCCATTCACTTTTTGCTGAGCAATAATCTCGTCTGTTAGGAGGCACTGTGCAGTCAATTGCTTAGGAAACTGGTGCGGCTCTTAAATCCTTTCAGAGAGAAGAAGGCCCTTGGAGCTGGCCCCTGTGCGGGTGTCCTCCGCAGCCTCGGGCGGAACTCCCCTTCCATCTAGGCACACCTCCCGCTAGCCTGGAAGTTCTGGCCTGTCTGTCTGCTGAGAGGGAACAACAGTCCTCAGTGCAAGCAGATCATGATAGACCCAACCCCTCAGGAAACTTAAAAATAATAATAATAATTAGCTTGGTAAACAGATTCAAAGGAGATTATTAGTTAAGGCTAAGTGGAAAATTCTCTTTGTTCACTTATTCATTCAACATTATTTATTTTGGACCCACTGTGTGTCAGGCAGTTTGCCAGGTAGCAGAGGGGTGAGGTGAATAGACGATTATTGACAAAATAAAAAACTTCCTGTTTTTATTTTCTTTGTGAAAGCTGAGATTTCAAAGCAGATGTCCCCAAAGAAGCTTCATGTCTCTAGTTCACAACCACATTAAACACCTGCCGTGGGCCAGGAACTGTGCTGGTAGTCACAGTGAGGAATGAACAAGATCGTAAGATTTTACTTGTGAAACCTTGTGACATATTCAAAGCTATTTGCCAACGGGTTCACACTCTCGAGGGAAGATGCCCCTTCCCCGATGTCCAGCCCTAATCTCAGGAGCGTGAATATAATAGATACCACGCTCATGATGATGTAACATTTCATGGAGAAAGGAATTTTGCAGATGTAGTTAAAATTAATCAGTTGACTTCGAGTGACTCAAAAGAGTAATCTTTCTGGTGGACATAATCTAGTGACTTTGAAAGCAGAGTTTTCTCTAACTGATGGAGGAGGAAGTCAGAGGGAGAGGGTTTGATGTAAAGGAGGTTGCTGAGACGGAGGGGTCATGGGATAAGGACCTAAGAGCAGCCGTAAGCTACTGAGTGTGGTACCTGGCTAATAGCCAGCAAGAAAATAGAGACCTCAGTCCTACAACCCAAGGAATTGAATTCTATCAGCAACATGAAGCAGCTTTGAAGCAAATTATTCCCCGGAGTCACCAGTAAGAACCCAGTCCAGTTGACAGTTTGATTTCAGCCATATGGGACCCTAAGCAAAGAGCCCAGTTGACACTGTCTGGACTTCTGTGAGATTTTAAATAGGTGTTTTTTTGTTGTTGTTGTTGTTTTTTTACAGAGGCAGAGATAGACAGGGACAGACAGACCGGAACGGAGAGAGATGAGAAGCATCAATCATCAGTTTCTCGTTGCGCGTTGCGACTTCTTAGTTGTGCATTGATTGCTTTCTCACATGTGCCTTGACTGTGGGCCTTCAGCAGACTGAGTAACCCCCTGCTGGACCCAGAGACCTTGGGTCCAAGCTGGTGAGCTCTTTGCTCAAACCAGATGAGCCCGCGCTCAAGCTGGCGACCTCGGGGTCTCGAACCTGGGTCCTTCCGCATCCCAGTCCGACGCTCTATCCACTGCGCCACCACCTGGTCAGGTTAAATGGGTGTTGTTTTAAGCTGCTATGTTTGTTATCATTTGTTTGTACCACAATTTTTTTTGAAAAAGAATATATTTCCTTGGTTATTGTGCATTTTTATAGTTTGTAAGTTAAGATGTCTTAACTCTTGAGTGATGTAGTTCTTTATGATTGATAATAAAATTACCTCCTTATTATATTTTTGCAGAACCACTTACAAAGTGCTTTCACATACAAATATTCACTTCATTTTCACAGCTTGCAGGAAATCTTTATGTTCACGTTACAGATGAGGAAATGGAGAATGAGAATTGCCAAATAACCATCCTAAACGTTAGCAGTGGGATTTGAATTCAGGCTCTGGCACTGCCTCTTTACCTGGACAAACTCATCAGAAAATTGGCGGGTCACCTTCCATAGGCTATTTTTAATCTTGATTTCTCTTTATTGCCCCCAACATCATCATCATTGTTGTCATCAGTATTGAGGGCATTCTCCTCCTCTGGCTTATTTAGTAAGTGTTCATTAAGTAAACAATGGCATTTAAAACAAATGTTTAAAAGTCAGAGCATTTATTAAGTACTTATTAGGCACCATGGCACTTGGCAAACAAAATGACAAATGCCCTCTTGGTTTTATAGATGGTGCTGAGACTGGAAAATAGAGTCACCAAGGGGACATGCTTCCAATGCATGTGAAATATACATGTATAGTCATCTTTCTGAGGCTAGCTTATCAAATAAGACAATCTAGCAATGTTTTCTTAACCCTCTGCAAAACTTTTTTCAAGTTTTAATGAGATAGAATTGACATATAGCATTGTATTAATTTAAGGTGTATAAAATAATGATTTGATATATATATATCATGAAATGATTAATTACCACAATAAGTTAACATATAAATAGCAACAATTTTATCATAGTGAACATTTTTCTTGTGATAAGAAATTGTGACATAGTTACATTTCTTTCTTGTGAGAAAACTTTTAACTATCCAATGCAGTGTTGTTCACTGTCCTCAGCACCAGGCTGTACGTGGCATCCTGGCACCCCCCAGACGTTATTATCTTATAACTGGCAGTTTGTATCTATCTGCACCCCCTCTGGTAGCCACCAGCCTGTCCTGTGTTTCTGTCATTTCGGTTGTTCGGATTCCACATGTAAGTGAGATCACACGGTATTTGTCTTTCTTTGTCGGACTTATTGTATTTCGTATAATGCCCTCCAGGTCCATCCAGGTTGTCATAAAAGGCAGGATTTCCTTCTTTTAATGACTAAATAATTATTCCTTTTCATATTTGTATATTGTAACAGAGTGGGCAAAAGCAGATTTACAACTGTGAGTATGTGAAACACACTCTGTTCTTGTATTATTATTTATTAATTATTGCATTGTTCTCCACACAAAGAACTGTGAACCTATGTTGCCCCACCCTGTACACATCTATATCTTTATTTACATCTTTACCTACCTCGATGAAGAGCACTTGGGGTTATTGTCACGTCTTGTCTATTGTGAATAATGCTGCAAAAACATGGAAACATGGAGGTGCAGGTATCTCTTCCTTTTGTTTCCTTTGGATATGTCAAATACTTTGTTTCTGTGTGACTATGTTCCTTTATCTGCAGAAATTGTTTTTTTGGGGGAAGTATTCCTATGGTCAGATTTTTTTCCCCCATAGAAGTGGTCAGGGCGGTTTCGCTTGCGCGGGTGAGATGAGAACCCGGGAGATGAGACTGGAGGTGGTGATTCTCCCAGGTGAGAACCTGGGAGATTAGACTGGAGGTGGGTTTTCTGCTCCATGAAGCGCCCTGCAGCCCCTTGAGAAAGAGGGAACAGGCCAACAGCTCCCGCGCTGGCCCTCACACAAGGCTGCCTCTGTCTCTCTGAACCCCTGGCTGCCTGGGGAGCTGTCTGATTGACACCAAAGGCCAAACCACTCTCAGCATGGGACAGAGCCCCCACGATCTGAAGCCATAGTCTCGTGTTGTGTTTTTTTTCTCTCTCTTTTTAATTTTTTTCCCCTTGGAGATATGTTTTGGGGAGGAGGAAATAAAGTTCAACAGTAAATGAAATTTGAAATTTGGCTTATATCGCTCTCCAACCATACCCATTATCATATAATCAAACAATTGGGGGTTAATGTAGTAGGCCAAACCCATCTCACGGTGTCTGTTGCCATCGGCCCCTATAACAACGGTTGCCATGGGAATGGAATCATGTGAGCATAGACATCCCCCCACCAAAGAAATCCCGTGCCCAGACCGTGCTCCGAGGACCTGGTTCGGCGGTCGCTGGGAGGGCTGGAATGGACACTCTGTGACCAGGGTTGGCTCTGGAAGGTCTGTTCAGGAGGAGCTGATGGGTTGCTATCTAACGGGACTTGTCTTGAAACTGATTTTGTATAGCACGCCCGTGGTTCTCACTTAGAGTACGCGATATCACGGGTAGGTGCAGGGCCCCACATGTCCCCTGCTCAGCAATCACTTTGTGGGGCATTGTGAACCAGCCACCATCTCATTGTCTGCAAGTCTGGGGAGCTCTTTTGATGTGCAGCTCCCACAGCTGCCCTTTCGAGCCAGGGGGAAGGGGCACACAGACAGTAACCTCCATCCCACCTGGCTGGCAACAAAAGTAAAGCCCAGTTCGTGACAGACTCTCAGTTACAGAAGGGACCAATGAAGCACCAGGCGGTGGACCAAAGGACTCTCCGTGTCGGGCACGTGCGTGGTGAGCAGGAAAAAATTGCCCAAATCAAAACAATAAATAAATAACCAACAAAAACCCATTATGTCTATTTCTCTTCTGTCAAGAATAGATTTTTTAAAAATCGAAGTCCCATCTGTTCTGTGTCAACATCCGAGAGTGTACACTGTGTCTCGTCAACAGCAGGTCTGCCGTGGCGGCAGGGGTTATATTTCTGGAACGCGCTAGAAAACCCAGAGTAACCGAAAGCAGGACTCAGCCCTCCAGCCTCCTCTCCTGCTGTCTGTGCTGGTGTCCCTCCAGCACTTGGTGTTTTTAAATTGATTTGTTTAATCAGACGGACCCTGGATAAAGATGAGCTGGTCAGGGCAGCTGCCCGGACCTCTGGAGCAAACACAGAGAAGGGCTCAGGGCTCTCAGCACCACAGCGAGTTTTCCTGCGTCAATCTGTGTTCACAGCGGCAGCCTGGCTCGCCCTGCTCTCTCGGGCGTCCACATGTGAGGGTTGCAGGGTAAAACCAGTCGGTTGTGAGTCAGGCTGCGGTAGACATTGAGTCCCAGAATCTCTCACTCCTTCCTGAGCTCACCCGCTGCGGGTCAGCTGGGGAGCACAGACAGGCTTGCTCCTCATGGCCTGGCTTCCAGACCAGAAGACAAAAAGGTAGACAAAGCCATCACTCACTCTCTACTCTCTTGCTGCTGTCCCTCCCTGCTCTGACCACTTTGTCCAATGTCCGTTCTCCATGTCACTCTAGTTACTCTGAGGATCTCTTTCCAAAGGAGAATCCTTCAATGACTCGTTCCGTTGCACAGATTTTTACATGACCAGGCAGGCATCCATGTGGAGTAGTGGTGACTGAGAAGGGTACAGCCTTGGTCAGCTCTTCATGGCCAAGACCCCTGGCATAAGGGACCAATAGTCTAGGACAAAAGGAAGCCAAGAACATTTGATACTAGATAGGGTAGGATGGACCAGCTGAAGCCCAGTGATGGAGAACATCGGAAAGATACCCCAGGTCTTGGCTGGGTGATTCAGTGGATAAAGTGTTGATCCAGAATGCCAAGGTCACAGGTTCAATCCCCGGTCAGGGCACGAACAAGGAACCATCAATGAGTACACAACTAAATGGAACCACTAAGTGAAACAAGTTGATGCTTCTCTCCCTCTCTCTCTCTCTCTCTCTCTCTCAAGTCAATGGGAAAATTAAGGGAAAAAAAGATCCCTGGATGAGGTAGCCTAGGCTGATGGCCCAGGCTCATGGAAGCATTCTAAGTGGAGTGGTTTAGAGGAGAGCTAGTTTTGGCAAAGTAGTGGCAGAAGGTAGACCCAGGCACCATGGTTAAGTTTTGGGACCAAGTGACCAAGCTCATCATCCAACACGTGAATTTGAATTCTTTGTACGGTTAATGAACCAGACCAGTGAGTTCCAATCTTTTTCATCTCATGGCACACATAAACTAATTACTGAAATTCTGCAGCACACCAAAAACTATATATTTTGCCAATCTGACAAAAAAAGGGGGGGTATAATTTTGATTCATTCACACCAGACAGCTATTATTATGTTGGCTGTTATCAATTTTTTTATTCGACAATCTAAGGGAAAAAGAGGTCAGTCCAGTTCCCCTGACTAAATAGTCAGGTAATGCATGTTTTAAAAATTCTTGCAGCACACGGGTTGAAAATCGCTGACCTAGATCAATAAGGTCATCTTAGTAGCAGTAGATGTGTGTCGAGTAACAAGTTCTGCAGGGCCAGGCTGACGGTGGCACAATGTGACAGGAAGAAGAAGTGATAGCTGACAGAGTAGATAAGAGTTTTCTTGCTGTTTAGGAACAAACTCAACCCCTCCCCTCCCCTTTAGATGGCGGGAACATGGTGATACACTTTTAGGGACGTTGTTGGAAAGTCTCAGCTCTTTGCCTCTCTGTGAATAGCTTAGGTGGCTATTCTGGTGATTATTGGAAAAGTCAGAGAACTGTAACCATATTTGGAAGTCACGTTGTTGAAGCAGGCATCTTTTACTGTTTCACCTCACGTACTCTGAGCTCGATAGTGAAATTTATAGCTGAATTTTAAGAGTTATTTTAGGGGGAAAAAAACTTCATCTTTTGCTTTTTTTCGACTTGCAGTCTCCTTTGCCTTATCCTCAAAACATGGAGCCATGCAGATTCTGGGATATTTCTGCCCGAAAGGGAGTAGGTGTGGAAAGGCCAACCACATCTTTCAAAGAGGTTTTTGTGAGGTTGGTTCTTAAACTCTAGTTGTCCTCTAAAGAATGTCCTGACCTTTGCCGCATTCCTGGGAATCCGAGGGGCTTACGCTGCAGACCCTCCATTGGAGAGCGAGGTCCTTATGGCATAGCCAATACCCAGCTTATTGGGAAGAAACCTCTGTGGGGATTAAAGGAACCTAATTAAATGTGCATTAGCGAAAGCCAGTGAGCTTGAGGTTCTATTGAATCAGGCCACCATGGCTAATGCCGGCGGAATAGTGTTTCCTAGTGACTCTTCATAGCAGCGAGTGGGGGAGGCTTGGAGAGCTGGATAGTTAGTCTCCACTTCAGTGCAGGACAAAGACTCAGTGTGTTCATGTTGGAACAAAGGCTGCAGGCTTGAAGTGGTTTGGAAACATTTCCCTGGGACTATAATTGCTGGTTTTTCAGAAGAACAATGTCTTTTTATAATCAAAGTGTTTCTCGAATGAAGAAACAAAAATGAATATTGATTATACAGTCAAGAAGCCTGGGTTCTAATCCACGCTTCACTACATTGACATTAAGTCACTCCTATGTCATTGTTCCGATCTCTGAACCTTACACTTTTTCATCTTCCTGAATTGGGATGATCTGATTTACATATCAGTTACCCCCAATTGGTCTGTGAGCTTCTTCAGCAGAAGGGTGTGTCCGTGTCTTATTCGTCTCAAAAGCTCATTGGTTAGCAAGAGGGTCTGTCTGTTATAGTTTACTGGGAAGAATGAGCGTTCTAGAGCCTGATTGCTTGGATTCACATTCCAAGGACTCCATTTCCTAGCTCTGTGGCCTCAGGCAAGTTGCTTAATCTCTCTGTAGTTTAGAATAAAACCAGATTAATAATACCACCAACCTCACAGAGCTATGTGAGAATTAAATGACAAATGCATTCTAAGCGCTTGGCAGAGTAATACATACTCAGCAAATATTAACAACTATTACTTTTCTTATTTTTATTATGATAATGTATATGTATTGATAAAAAAATAACATTCGATTTCATAAATCCTGTTCTCCAATCTATAATATAAGGGCTTTACTCTAGCAATAACTAATAACTGGAGTGTTATTGCAAGAATCGCATGAGACAGTGGCTAAGAGTCAAAGTGTCTTTTTGAAAACTGTGAAGTACTTTGAAACTCTCTAGGACCATCATCTTAACATTAACTGCAGCATAGAGAGGCCAAGTGATTTGCTCAAAATCCCACAGTACAAGTGGGGCAGACAAGGCTGGGGCGGAATTTTCTTGGCGCTTCCCTGAAAGCCCTGTATATGCTTAGCTGGGGTCACTGCCGGAGCCTCTGGGGTCACTGTGCCTTTTTTCAGTATTTGCGTTAAGATATAGCCACTGGTCTTCCAGCCTAGCTCTATGTTTTAGTCACAGCTGCTCTTGCTGAAGTGTCCTCATCCTCACTGCCCTTTGCCCAAAGGTCTGTCAGCTCATAGAGCTGCCCTTGGCTTCTGGAATCCCAGAGATCACCAGTCCAGTCTTTTTTTTTTTTTTTTTTTTTTAATATTTTATTTATTGATTTTTTTTAGAGAGAGAGGAGTGAGAGAGAGAGACAGAGAGAGAGAGAAGGGGGAGGAGCAGGAAGCATCAACTCCCATATGTGCCTTGACCAGGTAAGCCCAAGGTTTCGAACCGGCGACCTCAGTGTTCCAGGTCGACGCTTTATCCCGCTGCGCCACCACAGGTCAGGCCACCAGTCCACTCTTTAAGTGAAAACACGATACTCGATGCACCGACCTGACTGGCTGCTGTTGAGAATCCAGAAGAAGGAGATAAAAGCAGTGAGATTATTCCTGAGATCCCTGAAACGTAAAAGCCCCCTGAGCCATGAGTCCTGTGTTTTACCCGGAGTTCTGCCACTCTCTTCCTCCATGACCTTGGTCAAATCACAATCTTCCCTCGATCCAGAGTGTCCTCATTTGTACAAGAGGTTTTTTTTCCCCTCAAACAGACATTTTTTTTTATGCTCTTGAATGTGTCAATCACTGCAGTGGACAGTGAAAATGCACACATACGCTCACACAGATATACTGCACACTAACCAGTATGAGTGCTAATTATATGCAAAGAACTGTGGCCGGGCTCTTTGCATGCATTGATTAATGTAACCTTTACAACAACTTTATGTGGGAGGTAGTTCCGTCTATAGTTTACAGATTAGGAAACTGAGTTTTAGAGGGAGTAACCGATGGCCCAGTAGTTGCACAGCATAAATAAGTCATATAATGGGCTAGGGATTGAACCCAGTGACCTGACTCCACCTAACCACGATGTCACCTATAATCCCCTATGAAAGGTAAGGAAAGCATCGTATTTGCCCTCCAGGGGTTGTCAAACTTTTTATAAAAACCACCCACTTTTGCAGTGCTGGTATACCTGGTCACTACCGCCCACTAGTGGGCGTTCCAGCTTTCATGATGGGCCAATCATGGTGCTGTTTGGTTGCACGGTAGGGACCAGGTTGACCAGCACTGCAAAAGTGGGCAGTTTTTATAAAAAGTTTGACGACCCCTGCAACCTCATTTCATTTTATTAAGGTTATTTCAACTAGTGGACATGTAGAGAATGCTGATTCGTAAGGTGCCTGAGATTTTAGCCTGAGCAGTAACACGTATGCATTCGCTCCATTCGTGGCAAGTTGGAAGACGATCCCTGTGCCTTGAGGCGGTGGCCGCTGAATCGAGCAGCCAACAGGGTTCTCTCCTTTTCTTTGTTAACATTTTAAACAGTGGCATGGACGAGGGCAAGAACTGGGCATGGTCACTGCGGCATGACTTTGGAAGGACTGGCAAACGGACCAAGGGACAGAATCAAAATGAGAAAAGATGTGACCTGCTACATATTGCATATGCATCGTCACATTTTAATCACAACCCTCCACAACATGGAGATAGGATTATATATATGGTTTCATGTCACAATGAGACCACCCAAGCTTAGGGAGGTGACCACCCAAAGATGACACAGCCCAGGAGTTGGCTTCCCCCCCCCCCAAATAAACTTTTTATTTTGGAATGGTTATATATTTGTAGAAAACTTACACATATAAGCACATAGCATTCTGGTATATCTCTCACCCAGTTTACCCTATTGTTAACATCTTATTCTATGGCAGTACTTTTGCCAAACTAAGAAACTAACATGAGCATATTATTATTAATTATTATTGACAGAGACAGAGAGAGTGTCAGAGAGAGGGACAGATAGGGACAGACAGACAGGAAGGGAGAAAGATGAGAAGCATCAATTTTCATTGTGTCACCTTCGTTGTTCAGTGATTGCTTTCTCATATGTGCCTTGATGGGGAAGGGGAGGGCTATAGCAGAGTGAGTGACACCTCGCTCAAGCCAGCAACCTTGGGCTTCAAGCAAGCAACCCTGCGCTCAAGCTGGTGAGCCCATGCTCAAGCTGGATCAGCCCACGGTCAAGCCAGTGACCTTGGGGTTTCAAACCTGGGTCCTCCATGTCACAGTCTGACACTCTATCCACTGTGCCACCGCCTGGTTAGGCAAGCATATTATTATTATTAACTAAACTCTAGCCTTTATCTTGATTTCATCATTCTTTTTCATTAATGTCCATATATTAGTTTTCTAGAGCTTCCATAACAAAGAACCATAAACTGGGTGGCTCAAAGCCACAGAAATGTACTCTCTCACAGTTGTGAAGACCACAAAAATGAAGGTGTCAGCAGGGCCATGCTCTCTCCAAAGGCTCTAGGCAAGAATCCTTCTTTTCCTCTTCTAACTTGGGGGGGGGGGGGGGCGGAGGAGCGCTGGCAATTCTTGGAGTTCCTTGGTGCTACGGTCTGTGTGAATGTTTGTGTCCCTCCTAGATTCGTATGTCAAAATCCAAATGTACAAGGTAGTGCTATTAAGGGGTGGAAACTTTGGGAAGCATTTAGGTTATGAGGGCTCCACTTGACAAGAAGTCTGAGGTCTGGAAGAGCGCCCTCACCTGGCCACACGGGCATGCTCCTCATGGATTGACAGCCTCGGGAACTGAGAAATAAATCTCTGTTGTTCCTAAGCCACCTGGTCTGGTATCCTATTGTAGCTGCCTGAGTGGGACACTTGGCTTGGACACTTGGCTTGTCACTGCACCCCTCACTCTGCCTCCACCCTCGCCTGGCCTTCCTCCCCGTGTCTGTGTCTCTCTGTGCACATCCCTCTCTTTTTAAAAGGATGCCAGTTATACTAGTTTCACAGCCCACACTAACCAAGGAGCACCTCGCCTGAACTGATGACATCTGCAAAGAACAGGCTCCCAAATATGGTCATGCTCACAGGGTACGGATGGACATACATTTTGGAGGCGGACACGATTCCGTGCAGTACAGTTCTTTCCTATTTCGGCGTCCAATCCGGGGTCCACGCTGCCTCTAGTTGTGACGTCTCCTTATCCTCCTCTGGTCTCCTGTAGTTTCCCAGTCCTTCCTTGTTTTTCACAAACTGGACAGTCTCCCTGAGGAGTGCTGGCCGCATATCATACAGAATGTCTGAGTCTTTCTGAGGTTTTTCTCATAATTAGTGTGGGCTTATAGGTTTTTGGAAAGAACTCCACAGAAGTGATGTGCCCTTGTGAGTTGGCCTTTCAACTCGGTCTCCAGAGCTTAGGCTTTAGTTATAAAACCTATAACGATAAAGATGAAATATTCCTGAGAATAGGCCGTTAGCTTACTCTTTTAGCTCTCTCTCGGGGGCTTGCCGAGCACTGGATGTATGATTGGAGGCAGTAAATACCCTGTGCAAGACGTCCTGCTTCTCCCCATCAATCTCAATTACCTTCTCCCAAGACGGGGAACTGCAGCCTTCCCTGCCTCATACCCGGGACAAACGCACCACATTGCTAATGTGACTTTACATTTTGGGGGCGCATCAGTCTATCAAGTGCTATTGCAGACACAGAGCTGGACGTGACCTCTGCCTGGGAGGCTGGATAATCCAAAAGGCAGGAAAACAGCGGTCACCTGCAGAAAGGCTAGCTGCACACAAAGACCGCCCAGCTCCTCGGGGCGGGGCCCAGGTGAAGGGACAGGAGGGAAAGCTGGGACCCGACCTTCTCTCCTCTCTCACAGAAGGTGGCTTATGTGGCTTCTGGGCCTCTCATGAATATTAATGATAACCAAACAAAGGAGGCTCTCTCACTCAGCATACCCCCCCCTTCACTTTAATTTAGTGGTAAAGGGAAAGTATCTATAAATTAGTGGATTAAAATTCTGGAACGTAAGCCTCCTCGTGTGTTGTTTGCTCCCTTGCTTATTTATATATCTGCTCATGTATTCATTTATTTGCCCTATGGTGGGGCAAGCTGATGCTTTGTGAGGTCGGTAGGGAGAGTGCATCATTTGGAATTAGCAGAACTTCTCCCGGGTCCCAGGGCTCTTTACTTATGAGCTGTACCTAAGGCGCAGCCTCAGTGTCCCCAGCTGTAATACCAGCATGGCACGTCCGTCGTAGGCCTAGTTTCGCCTACTCAGCATTTACTCTCCCTTCTTTGATGACAGTCTCTTGATTCCCCTTCAGGATGCTGTCTACTCCCACTGGATATGGCCCTGGAGCTCAGGTTTATAGGTATAAAACCTACGACTATAAAGATGAAGCATTTTTGGAAATCAGCTCTCGGCTTGCTTTATTAGCTCTCTCGGGGCTTACATAGCACTGGACAGGTAATTCCATGCATCCTGGTTTCTGCAGGCCAAGGAGTGGACACGTCTCAAGCCAGCTCCACGGGACCCCTGTCATGGGAAGCTGAGTCTCAGGGGGCGTGCTGCCGGGGCAGAGGTGACCGGAGCAAACTTATTCTGGATGAAGCACTCAGAGGAGGCTCTCCCTTGGTTCCTGCTGCCCCAGCCCCGTAGAGTAGCTTTCATTTTATTTTTCAGCCTTTCCTTGCATTCTGAGTCTCCTCTTGTTCTCCCCACGATAGATGTGATTTATCTGCTTTGAGAAGCCAGTGTTGGCTCTGTTGCCCTGGCCAAGGGCCCTGATGGACACTCCTTGAGTTCCTCACAGCCCTGTCCTGCTCCAGGAGCTCTAGAGAACCCCTTCCGCACTGTGGCTCCCCAGCGCTCTGTCTACGCATTCCTGGGAGCTGGCTAGCTCCTTCCTGTGCATTATTATTTTACCGTGCTTGGTCATCAAAGAGACAATCTCGCATAGTGGTTGATTTGATGATGTGGGCTGGATTGTGCCCCTTCTCCCCAGTTCCTCTATGGAAGTCCTAAGCCCCAGGCCCTCAGAACATGGCTGTATTCGGAGAGTGTCTCTAAAGAGGCAAATACGGTTAAATGAGGTCATTGTGGCAGACCCTCATCTGACCTGTGTCCTTAAAAGAAAAGACCAGGACACAGACACACACACCTCTCCCTGTGATGACACAGGGAGAAGATGGCCATCTAGAAGCCAAAGAGAAGGGCCTTTGGAAAAAACCAACCAGAGAGCTCGGTTTGTTAGAGCATCATCCCAAAGTGCAGAGGTGGCTGGTTCGATCCCTGGTCAGGACACATACAGGAACAGATTGATGTTCCTCTCTCTCTCTCTCTCTCTCTCCCTCTCTTTCCCTCCTTCTCTCCCTCTCTCTCTCCTTTCCTCTCTTGCTAAAAATAAATTTAAAAAATTAAGAAAAGAAAACAAACGTGCTGACACCCTGATCTTGGACTTTTAGCCTCTAGAACTCTGAGGAAGTGAATTTCTGTTGCTTAAGCCTGCTAGTATATGGTATGTGATTCTGGCAGCCTCAAACTAGCACAGCGGTCAAGAGTTGAGACCCTGGGTGAACCTTCCCTGCCTTAAGTCTATATGAGACCACGGGCAGACTGCTTAACCGTTCAGTGCTATTATCTCTGGTGGGAGTGGGGCAAGGATCAGGACAGCAGAGGGTAGGTTTTGAGACTCATTCACATCTGAAGAGGTAGCGATAATAAAGGGAACAGGATATGCAAATTGTTAGTTAACCTGGTCACTTCTCCTCGGGTGAGGGCATTGGGGAGCTGGCCATATTTTGCTGGTAGAGTTTTCTCTACACAGAAGGAGGCATCAGGGCAGGAAAGAGGTTCCCCTCTAAACAAGGTGATGGAGAAGAATTCCAAAAAATAGCTAAGAACCAAAACCAGAACTTAATTTGTGTTCTTTAAGCATGTCACCTAACCTCCCTACGCGTGCTTCCTGATCTCTAGGATGGGGATGGTGGTCCTTGCATCTTACAGTATGGTTGGGAGCAGTGCAGGGAGAAAATGCATGTAGCTGTAACAGTTCTCCTCCAGTCTACAAATGCCTCAAAGGCAGGCAATCTGATTGTATCATTCACCTTTCTGTTCCCACTTTATAACGCAGGGCCGGGTCTGCCGTACGCATTCTGCTTGCATTTGTGGATGACTAAGTAGTGGCTGTTATTAAGGGAGACAGTAGACAGATGGACAGCTGCTCAGAGCTGGGCTGTCTGTCTGTGGCTTTTGTATGCCTGCCCCAAGCTAGGGCAGGGGATGGCAGAGGATGACCTCAGTGTCAGGACGGTGCATACACCAAAAATGATGACGGAGGAAATCTGCATATAGTTTCCTAAATCTAGACTTCGTTCACCTCCAGATGGGTGAGGGTTTATAAACTCATTACAATGAATCGGTTGTAAATGGTGGACTGTGCCGATGGGATTGGAGCTGGGGGACCACGGATGCAGTCACCTCTCTACTGGTCTCCGTCCCTGACCCCGCAGCTCACGCACAGAGAGCAGCCCGTCTGTCACGTCGCCGCGGGGGTGGAGACATGCCTCTACATGTGAAACCCGGCTGCTGAAATGTCCTCACTGTAAATGGTCCTGTGGGGCAAAACCTAACACCCGCACCCCCACACAGAGCCCGGGCCGGCTCCCGCCCCCAGACGGGATGTCCCTCCCTCCCTCCTGCCTCGGCCCCCAGACCTGGGTCTCCATTTGTTCAGCCTCCACACCTGTGCACCCGGTTCTCTTTCTACCTGGATTTCTCTTTTCTACGGGTCTGTCTGGCAAACGCCTGCCCCCCTGCCACACTCAGCTCCTCATCGCCTCCTTAGATACAGAAAGGGGCTCTCCCAGCCCACGACGGTCCCCTCCGTCGAAGCCCATCCCTCAGAGTAGAATCAGCTGTTTCTGTCCCCCACCCTGAGCGTGTCCAGTGCAGAGTCTGCGGTCCTCGTCGTGGCACCCCTAGGTTTCGGCAGACCCGATGAAAGAGTGAGTGAACGACTGTTTTCCAACTGCCACTCCTCGGACGGAGGCTTACTGTGGGCCGGGCCCACGTGCGGACAATTCACTCTTGGCGGAGAGAGGCCGAGTTGCCTAAAAACCTGCCAGTAACTGAGTGGAAAGGTGGGTGCGACTGACTCACTCTACTGCACACGTCTCACCAGCACGTCCTGTCTTCAGGATCAGTCGTTGCTGGGCCTGCTGGTTTCATCGCAAACTGCTTTTAAAACATCCTCTTTTTAACAGGCCAGACCCAGGGAGGAGATAGGACATGGCTATTCAACAAAGCCAGACACGCAAGTCAAAGGCAGCAAAAGGGGGGGGGGGGAGCAGGGCCAGGCTGACCAGCACGCCTGATAAGAAAGAGGGGTCTGCCTGCGTTCATCCCCAGGGGTGGGAGAGACTTGCTGTAACATTCCCAGGAGGAAGGCTCTGAGTAATGGAACAGGGAGCCTTTGACTCTGGAGGTCTGGAATGTGTCAGTGAGGTGAGCGGCTGTTTTCTCTCTGACGTCCAGTCCACTTTGCCACTCCCAGAGCCTACATGGTGTACGTCAACCGGGACTTTTGCTCTAAACCCCCTTCCCTGTACAAACGCATTCTCGCTCAGAGCAACCACCGCGCAGAGCAGCACAGCTGTCCCCGGTTCACACCCCCTCCCCCCCCTTTGCACAGGCTGCGACCCTCGTCTGGACCCCCCGCCCCCTCCAGCTAACTGCTCATATCTCCCAATGGTGTATGTTTTGCAGCTAATGTTTACTGTTTATGCAGCATCGTTGCCTCTTTGGCATCCAGCGCCTCTTCCGTGGGCGTCTTTTCTTTCTAGTGGAAATGACTAAGGCTGTGGCTCCGCTCAAAGACGCTGAGGTTTGCCGTTCGGTGTGTGCTCAGCCCCATGTGTATCCGGAGGCGGGATATGGAATCCCTGCTTCTCTGCAAGTCCCGTTTCTGTATCCGACACAGCTATGGACGTGGGCGGTGGTGCGCAGCAGAGCACCGTGCCACCGCCGGGTCGTTTCATTTGTCACACGTGCAGTGTCCCTCGGGGACCCGTCACTGCGCTGCTCTGTGTCAATTCCTGCCGCGGATTGGGAACGGGGCTCTCGGTTGCCCCGGAAGAGATTACCGACAGCAGGGGCTCAACCTGATTATCGAGAAAAGTTGTGACTCGTGTCCTGGGTTTAAAAGCCAAGGGAAGCATGCTTTCTGTTTTTGAATAATATCTTTGAAAGGACGGTTTCTAAGAAAATGGGTCTGTCAAGACCCTGGGCAAGTTCTCGTTCACCTGTGCAGATCGCCCCGTGTGTCCTAAACCGCTGACAGACGGGGAGTTAATGGTGCGCTTCCTGGCTCTCTCTTTCTGGGAATTTCTTAAATCTTGGGAGGAGACCACGCAGGCCAGCCTCCTGTCTCTGAAGGCGTCTCTGAGCGCTCACCGACCCTGGGGACCAATGGCCTCTCGTGGGGAGTAACATCTGCATGTGTGTGTGTCTGCAAACGACATATAGAAAAATTGTATAACTATAATTATGATCTATTTAAATTGATGTTTAACATAAAGGCCTGTGGAGGCCAAATATAAGTGTATACACACTGCTCACAAAAATTAGAGAATCAAGGAACATGCAAATGCTCCAGTACTTTCAGTCTTCTATAGAGTGCATTTTCACCAGTGAAATAAGTTGATTTTGCATCTCATTTGCATAATCAAACAACCTTCTTTGATTTGTCATTTGCTTTTCTGATGTTCTTGTTTAATAAAAAAAATTAAAAAAATCAAACGCTCCTTTTTATTATCGCCTCATATTCATTTTGAACCGTCCCCTAATTTTTGTGAGCAGTGTGTGTATGTAGCTCGCCTACTGGTTCTGTTTCTCTGGGGAGTCCAGGCTGATACAACCTGCTAGCAGATTCCTCAAGAGCATGTCCTCCTTTCCACCTGGATGGCGCTGGTGACAGCAGACAGCCCCACGTGTCAGTCTCACAGGCCCCCTGTGCTGTGGCAGCAGATGAGTCCTACATCTCCGTGGTTCACACCAGCCGGACGCATTTTCTCCCTCATGTCACGGCCCATCCTGGGCAGGGGACACACGGACTCAGGGACAACCAGGTCCAGACAGGTGAAGTGAACGCTCAATGGGGCCTGTGGGGACGGTCATGACCTGGGGAAGAAATGCCTTCTTCTACATCAGGACTCTTTTGTTACCTGAGAGAAAAAGAGGCTCCTGTGTCCAAATTTTCCAGCCTCTCAGTAGACAAGATAAATTGTCATATTTAAATAGGATATGTCTAACTTTGATATCTTGATAACACATTCTCATTTAGATAGATAGATAGATAGATAGATAGATAGATAGATAGATAAAGGTTTGCCTGGCCTGTGGTGGCGCAGTGTCAACCTCGAATGCTGAGATCACCAGTTTGACATCTTGGTACCCGGTCCAGGCACGTACGACAAGCAAGCAGTGAGCAACTAAAATGAAGCAGCTGTGAGTCCATACTTCTCTCTCCCTCTCCCCTCACTGTAAAATCTCTAGATAAAATCTTTAACAAAATAAATAAATAAAGGCCTGCATGAGCCAAACAGAATCTTTCTGCCAGTTGCAACAGGCCCAGGGGGCTCTAGCTGGCAACTTCGGTGTGAAAGTGACAACCCTACAATATTCCTACTTGTCTGTCTTGAGCTCAGGCTCAGCTCGGATGAAAACCACAGTCAAAGAAGAGGCGCTGAGGTCCTGTTTAGGAAGCACAGAGGACTTCATCTGTCAGCACCAACCAGGACACCGAGGAACTCTAAAGCTCAGAACAGAGAGGTGGCCTGTACACACACTCACAGGTACACAGGCCAGGTGTGGGCAGACCAGAGGGGAAGCAAGACCTCTGAAAGATCTCATTATTACTTGCATCAATTACATCCCTCCTTTGTTTAAAAGTCCCCTTGCCAGAGACATTTGAAGTGGAGTCAGTTATCAGTAAGTATTTTTCCGTTTGTTTTAATGATACTATCTTAACTATCTTCAGAGAAGGGTTCTTGAGTTCCAGAAAGACGAGTGGTGGGTCTGAACTCCTAGGCGGGGAAGCAGGGAGAGTGGTGTGCACATCAATGCCACAGGAGTGAACGGGGCACCAGCTGCCTGCTTCGTGCGATACCGGAGTCGTACTTTGTCCCTTAAAAATCACACTGGCAACTGGATTTTATGGCTTAGGCAACAGAGAGCACTTCGAGTATTTCCAACAGAGGAAATTCATGGCATTCAAAAGGTTACACAGTTAATGAGGAACCAAATCAAGGTGAAGGAATTCAGGAAGTAGTCTCTCAGAAAGAGCATGAAGCCACTACCAGCACTGGGTGGGAGGGATAAGGGTCCCCTGGGAGCTCAGGACCACGGCTAGCATGCCAAGGTGACACTGGATCCAGGGAAGAGACCAGTTGTTACCAGAGATGCACTGAGGCAGGGAGGAGGAGGAAGAACACCCCGCCTTCTCCCTTTCTTGCGCGCCCCCCCATCCCATTATAGTACTGTCCGTCAGGCCCGGCCTGAAGCCAGCTGGTATGGAAATTGGGAAACACAACTTGAGGGTGGGGTGGGATACTGGGAATACATGGGGCTAGGGTCAGTCCTGTGCTAACACCCAAATTAAAACCCCTGCTGTTTCTCCCCCACAGCACACGTCCCACCCAGGCAGATGACCAGGGGCACCTACTTATCACGGTATCCCAAGGCCCGAGGTAGAGGGAACTTCCACAGCCCAACTCCCTTCCACACTCACGTCCGCAGTGGGGAAAGTGACTGTGGTGAGTCAGGCGCTGGTTCTACCTGGAAGGACTGCCGCTGCTCTTTTGCTTACATTTGCCATCGTAAGTCACATGACTATGCCTAACTTCCGAGGGGACAGGGAAGCACAAGCCCACGTTGTTCTCAGTATATCCAAAGAAACCCGAAACACTACAGAGTTGGAAAGAATACATGCACCCTTATGATCATTGCGGTTATTTACATTAGCCAAGATACAGAAGCAGCCCAAGTGCCCTTTAGCAGATGAGTGGATAAAAAGCTGTGGTATATTTATACAATGAAATACTACTCAGCTGTAAAAAAGGAGGAAATCTTACCTTGTGCAACAGCATGGATGGTCCTGGAGGTTATTATGCTAAATGAAATAAGCCAGTGAGAGAAAGACAAGTACCATATGATTTCATGTATATATGGAATCTAATAACCAACATACACTAACAAACAAAATAGAAACAGACTCATAGATACAGAGAAGAGACTGACAGCTATTGTGGAGGAGGGGTTTGGGGGCTGGGTGAAGGGATTAAGTGAAGAAGAAAAGCTCAGAGACAAGGAGGACAGAGTGGTGATTCCGGGGGAAAGAGAGAGAAGGGAGTCAATGGTGATGGAAGGAGACTGAACTCGGGGTGGTGAGCACACAGTGCCGTGAACGGAAGATGGATTACGGAGTGGTACACCCGACTAACCACTGTCACCCCAATAAATTCAAGAAAAATAAAAGAAGACCAGAAGGCAGATACAGCTGGAAAACAGAACGATTGTTCACAATAGAGGCCGAACCAGAACATAGAATACAGGCCAAGCTGTATTCACAATGATGGATCGTGAGGTTTCCGGAGGTCTGAGGAGGCGTCAGAGGCAAAAGCCAGGGTTCTGGGCCCAGGCAAACCTGGGTTCAAATCCCTGCTTCTTCTCTTCTTAGATCTGTGGTCATGGGTGTATTATGTAACATTTAGGAACAACAACTAGAGTGGAGAGGAAAAGACATATATATACCTATAAGGCTACATGAAAATTGTTAAAAGGCTAAGAAAGGAGGGGATGGATGTTGTGAGAATCCAGGGAAATCAGTTTGAACAAATCCACAAGAACCCAGGCACTCTACACAGAACTCGGACCCTGCAGCCCCGTTTAGTCCTGGGGCTCCCAGCAGCTCAGTCCCCTGGGAGCTGGAAGAAGCTGTGGGACAGCTCTGAGACACACAGGGTCCCAGGATGGACCCACCAGTCCAGCTCTCAGTAACTCACCGAAGCTCTGTCAGCCTCTCGTTCTGAGCTAGGGACCATCCTTGCACAATTGGAGTAAGCATATTTGAGGTCAATTCTACCATGTTTATTTATGCCAGTCACGTGCAAGTCACTTCCCATGATATCCCCTATTTCACACCTACATTATAATCTGAAGTTAGATATCAGTTCCTTGTTCAAAAGGAGAAAGTCAGGCTCAGAGAGGCTAAGCAACTTTCTGACACTCACACAGCAAGTGAGTCATAGAGGCAGAATTTAAGTTCATGTTTGCTCATTCCAAAACCTCCTCTTTATTCATTCTGTAGTCCTTCATTTATTCATTTCTTGCCCATTATCTGTAAGACAAAGTTATTGGAACACTACAAATATAGTCAGGCTTTATGGGAAA
The DNA here is from genome assembly GCF_036850765.1 of Saccopteryx bilineata. Lineage (NCBI taxonomy): Eukaryota > Metazoa > Chordata > Mammalia > Chiroptera > Emballonuridae > Saccopteryx > Saccopteryx bilineata. Next base: position 11,652,765 of record NC_089492.1, read on the forward strand.
ATACAAAAGTTGTTTAATCATGTAAACCTGCATTTGGCCTCAGTTTATGGAGAGTGATACTTTTAAAGCACATGCCGGATCATGTTATTGCAATGCTCATAACCCTGCAGAATTTCATGTCTCGGAATTTCACAGAATTAAATTCCAAGTTGTATCATAGCCTTCAAGTCCCTACAGCATCTGACACCTCATTGCCTTGTTAATGAAATCCCTTCTCTGTTTCTGTCCCTCACTGTGTTTTTCTTCTTCATGCTAATGAAGCCACGGAATGCGGGTGTTTGTTTATTGTCTGTCTCCCCAGCACGTAAGCTCTGTGAGTGTGCAGACCTCCTCTGCTTGCTCCCTGCCCTCTCAGCCGTGCTGAGAACTGTGTGCTTGGCGTTCCTCTGCTAGGTTTGCCATAATAAAACACCACTGACTGGGGGACTTGAAAAATAATACCGGAGATTTATTTTCTTGCAGTTCTGTAGGCTGGAAGTGCAAGGTGAAGATGCCGTCGGGGTTTCTGTCCGGCGAGGCCACTCTTCTCCGTTGGTAGACAGCGGCATTCGGGCTGTGTCCTCACATGGCCCTTTCCCTGTGCCCATGGGGAGAAAGAGACAGAGAGAGATCTGATATCTCTTCCTCCTCTCTTAAGGACACCAGCCCGATCAGATTAAGGCCCCATTCTATTGGTCGCACTTAACGTTTACTGTCTCCTTATAGACCTTATTCTCAAATACTGTCACATGTAGGGTTAGAGCTTCAATATATGGATTTGGGGGAGACGCATTCAGTTCTTAACACCAGCACATAGAGAACTGTTTTCAATATCTGTGCCCCTCAATTGCCTTCCTCTTATCCTGTTCCATGCTGTGCCTTCCTTCCGCGCTGGTTTTAAACACTTGGCTGTCAGGCCAGACCTCTGTAAATTGCTTAGGGGTTTGTTCTACTCGACAGGGAGATGGGATGATGGAAATGCTGAGGGGACTGCATGCTAGGTGTCCTTTATTAACCTCGCTAGGCTTCCGGGCCGTGGGGAAAGTATTATATATGCTGAGACAAGCTAATGTCCACCTTCCTACCAGAAATGGGTAGTGTCACCAGAAATGTTGAGTGTGTAGGAGATAAAAATTCCATGTGATCAATCCACATAATTCTTAGTAAAAAGAATGTTTGGGTATTTTACACTGGGCAGAAGAGAATGTGCATTTGGGACTGCGTATGTATCTATGCTTAGAAGTGGGAGAATATATAGCTTGAAATACATGCAATAAAGCAGCTTTTTTTTGTTGGTCAAAAAAGTTCAATATTGCCAGTTTCATATGGTTCAATCTAATACATATGGCTGAGTATTTGTGTAGGGGGCATAAGGGTGGGTGTGTGGATTTCAGTGTAGCTCTCTGTGTGGGTGCACACGCATGTATGTGGTATAGGTTGAGTGATGAGATATATATTTATGTGTGTGCAGGGAAGAGGACATGCACGTAGATGGAAAGGTATAGGTGTATGTGGATAGGGGAATTGAGGAAGGCTTCCTGGAAGAGTTAACATTAATGAAGCTTAAAGTGAAAGGACAAATAAGAGTTAACCAGATACACTGGGGAAAAGGATGGAAAGAATGCTCCCACCAAGAAAGAAGTTTGTGCAAAGTCCAGGGATAGACGTATACAAATATCATCATGACTAGATTATAAGAGGATAGGAGCTGGGGGAGAGGGGAGGGGCCCCAGAGGAGAAAAACAGCAGAGGCTGGAGGACCCTGGGAGCCATGGCAAGGAACTTGGGCTTTGTTGAAGAAAGAGAAGGCCAAGGGCCACACGCAGATTTTGAAGGGAGTCTACTTAGCTGGTGAAGGCAGTACATACTAAAGACTATAGAATGGAAGCGCACAGAGGCTGTGACATTGTATCAAAATGCACAACAAGGTTTGCCCTGGGTAAAGTAGCTTCACCCTTCCTTGGTCTGTCTCTAGAGCCCTTGATCCGAAGCAGGGGGGCTCTCGGTGGAGAGAAGCCAGGGCCAGCAGACTGCTGTTTAATCTGATGATCCTGAGGTGTTCTTGGGAGCTGTGGAGGCATAGAGCCCTCCTTCAAGGGTCCCACAGACTCTTCTGAGGGTCCTGTGGCTTCCGCGCTCTCCACTGGCCCACTGTCTAAAATTGTAGCCTGGTGCTTACACAGGGAGCAGAACGAATGCTCCTTGTTCGGTTTCTGATTATTGCGATTAATGTGTTCCATGTTAACAGCGTAAAAATCAGTTTGCACAGAGTCCCGGCAGCGGGAGCACATGAGAATGTTTGGGAGGCAGAGTGAGATCAGGGAGGGGAGAGGAAGGTGCAGGGATAAGAGGAGGCAAAGGATGAGGGGAAGAAGCAGCAAGAGGAAGAGAGAGAAACGGAGGGTCAGAGGAGAGAGAGGAGGGCTGTGCGGGAAAACTAAATGTCCCCGTACAGAGAGTGGTTTGAGACCTGGGAGGAAGGCAGGAGGCAGGATCCATCTGAGAAAAATAATGTTCGCTTGAGTTTGTCTCCACAGATCTGTCAGGATGTCCTCTGAGATGTCTAGAACCAGACACGCGTTTGAAGGGGGTTGTGTGTTCCTGGCTCACCTTCTCACCTTGCTAATTGTCCTTTCATTTCATCCTGAGTTAGAGCTCTGGGACCCCACACCCCGCCACCGAGAGCAGCCTGATTCACAGCCCCCAGGGCCCACGGTGTGGTCGCGCTGGCATTATGTCAGGGGTCTTCCATCTGCTCCAGCCACTGCAAATCCAATTTCGTACTTGGCATAAAATAAATCAGTCTTGAGAAATATCTTACCATCATCCAAATCAAAACACCACATACAAAATACTCCATGCCAGCGATAAATTGTCAGAGGGGGTAAAGAACGAGGGAAACACTTCTGCTCTAGACAGAAGGGGTAAAAAACAGATTCTGTGGTGTCTCAGTCTTTCCAGTGAAGCTGAAAAAAATGTTTGTTAAAGCGTGGCCAATCTGTTCTGCTCTTCTCCCCCCCTACCCCCGGCACCCCATTCTCCCTCTGTTCTGGAAGCTTCTAATAGCAAGACCAACTTCCGAGTATGTGAGCAAGTCTGTTTCTTCCAAGTCTCTGAAAAGTGACTCCTGTTTACGTCGAACTACTTCCAAATGCTCTCGGGAGGCCAGGGAGACAAAATGGCCTCTCCACAGTCTTGGAGCCCTCGGTCATCAAGTCTCTGCTACGTGATCAGCCAGCTCTCTGCAGAGGTGACCTTGCCAGTAACTAAAGAGAGCCTGGAGGTGGGAGTGGGGGTCGGCACACAACCTCTCAACCCACAGTGACGCTTCTGCTGGGCGACCTTCAATGCACTTCATTTCATCTGCAGACTGCTTTAACGCCCGAGGGATGTGGCTACCCAGTGACAAGTTCGTCTTGTTTCCTGTGGCATACCACAGGGAGAGGGACGGGCAAGTTTTAAAAACAAATGAAAGGGTTTAAAAAGAAAAGAAGACGAGAAATCCTAAGGAGAGCCCCTGGGATGTTTCTCTGCATCCCTGTATAAGGGGCCACCACCATTGCGTGGATTTGTTCCCCGCTTTGTCACTTAGTGAGTTCATTCACGCTCTAGACTGTTCAAGTCCAGACCATGCTTGGCATTTGGTGGGTGCTCAAGAAACACCTGCTGGAAGAATTAGTGTAGGAAACACACTCCTCGTGTGTATTACTATTGGCAACCCCCCCCTCCTCCCCCATCTCACCCCTTCAGTTCTTTATTCCTGTGTTTCTGTCCTGATCTGATTTCTTTGCTTTGGGCGCACAAGCCTTCTACTTTATCATCAGCCTGTGACTGTCCTTAGGGACCATCATCAGTCATTTCTTAGAAACACAGAACCTTTTTATTTTTGAGAATCAGAGTGAAATTTGCTCGTCTTAGCTCTGGCTTCCTCCAGAGCTCTTTTCCCAGAGGCTCCCCTAATAGGGTTGGACATCCGTCTGTGTGGCTTCCTAGCACCCTGGCCTGCATTTTTATTTATTTCTTCTTCTTCTTCTTTTTTTTATTAAAGAATAGCTGGCATAGAATACATTCGTTTCAGATGTAGACCGTAGTGATTCGACATTTATATACCTTACAATGTGATCGCCATACTAAGTCTAGTAGCCAGCTGTCGAAATAATGATAAGAACCCAAAGTGGCTAAACCTCAGCCCAGGCTTGACCACAGCCTTGTTTTATACATGAGAAAGGGGAGGTTCAGAGAAGTGACATAAAAGCCACAGTCTTGGTAAACGATGGAGCCAGATCAAGAATTCAAATTTTTTCACTTTCGAACCCAAGCTCTTGCCACGAAGCCCTACCCTCTCCAATGCATTGCTATGCCAGCAGACACTTAACAATGGCTGTCTGTTTAGCGAGGTGGACCATGTGCATGGGAGAGGGAGAAAGCCCTGATTTACAGTGTTTTCCAATTTTAGTGGAGTAAACTCTGCAGGGACCAATTTGTTTTTCTTTTTTTTTCTTCTTTTCCAAGTGAGAGGAGGGGAGATAGAGAGACAGACTTCTGCCTGCACTTCGACTGAGATCCACCCGGCAACCCTCGTCTGGAGCTAATGCTCTGCCCATCTGGGCCATACCTGCAACCAAGCTATTTCTAGTGCCTGAGCTGGAGGCTCCATGGAGCCATCCTCAGAGCCTGGAGCTGATGCCAATCGAGCCATGGCTGCAGAAGGGAAGGAGAGAGAGAGAGAGAGAGAGAAGGGGGAGCTGGAGGGGTAGAGAAGCAGATGGTCACTTCTCCTGTGTTTCCTGACCAAAAATTGAACCCAGGACATCCATATGCCAGGCTGGCACTCTACCACTGAACCAACTGGCCATGACCTTCAGGGGCCAATTTCAAGCTACAAGTGTGACTTTACCAAATGCAATGTTGGCAAGACACATACAGTAATGTCCATTATGTAGAATTTCTGTCGCATAGATGCAGTAAATGCATATCATTTCAAGAACACAGATAATAATGCAGTATAGTAAAATAATTGGGAAATGATCAGGTTGGAATATTTATTAAATCTTTTTTAAATAATATTTATCAAATTCTAAGTGTATTGGCCCTGGCTGGTTGACTTAGCAGCAGAGTGTTGGCCCAGTGTATGGAAGTCCTGGGTTGATTCCAGGTCATGGCACACAGGAGAACTGAGCATCTGCTTCTCCGCCCCTCCTTCTTCTCTCTCTCTCCCTTTATTTCTTTCTCCCCTATCTCTCTCTTCTTTTCCCTCAGCCATGGCTCGAATGGTTTGAGCAAGTTGACCCCAGGTGCTGAGGATGGCTCCATGGTCTTGCCTCAGGCACTAAAACTGGCTCAATTGCTGAGCAATGGAGCAGCAACCCCAAATGAGCAGAATTCTCAATACGGTAATCTGTTACTCTGCCTCCCCACTTCTCACTTAATAAAAAAAAAATGTAAGTGTATGTATTTTAAATGGCTGTATTTAACAATTGGCTAACAAAATTCTTTTTTTTTTATTTTTTATTTTTTTTCATTTTTCTGAAGCTGGAAACAGGGAGAGACAGTCAGACAGACTCCCGCATGCGCCCAACCGGGATCCACCCGGCACGCCCACCAGGGGCGACGCTCTGCCCACCAGGGGGCGATGCTCTGCCCATCCTGGGCGTCGCCATGTTGCGACCAGAGCCACTCTAGCGCCTGGGGCAGAGGCCACAGAGCCATCCCCAGCGCCCGGGCCATCTTTGCTCCAATGGAGCCTTGGCTGCAGGAGGAGAAGAGAGAGAGACAGAGAGGAAAGCGCGGCGGAGGGGTGGAGAAGCAAATGGGCGCTTCTCCTGTGTGCCCTGGCCGGGAATCGAACCCGGGTCCTCTGCACGCTAGGCCGACGCTCTACCGCTGAACCAACCGGCCAGGGCAAAATTCTTGAGCATTTAACAGCTGGCTCATCTAAGCTGGTGCAAGCCATCTCCAGTTTCTATGGAAGGGAAATTATAGACATGTAAAGTGACTTCTGCCATTGCAGTGATCAAATTAAAGGTGAACATCCAGTAGCAAGTTTGGCAATTCGTAGCAAAAGAATAAGACAGAGTTACATTTTCAATAGCCTCTTTCCAGATAAAATGAGTTTAGAATCAGTTCAACAATGGGATTATCTGGCATTTTTAAGAGGGCTTAGAAAAAGTCTCTAAATCTTTTTTCTTGAGCTATAATTGACCTATAACACTGTATATAAGTTTAAGGTGTACAGTACAATTGTTGGTTTCATATATGTTGTGAAATGATTACCACGAGTTTAGTTAACATCCATCATCTCATAGAGATTTTTTTTAATGTTTTCTTACCTTGTGATGAGAACTCTTACGATCCACTTTCTAAACAACTTTCAAATATAGCATATGACAATATTAACTAGTCCTCATGTTGTACATTACATCTCTAGTATTTATTTTTCACCTTTGATCACCTTCATCTAATTCCCCTTACCCCCTCTAAATCTTCACAGAACCTGAAATAAGTCACTAGACTTTCCGTTGCCTTCATCCCCTCTGCCGGGAGCTCGGGAAATGTGGTTCTGACCTAGATCTTGGAGGGAAAAGACTTGCTTTCCTCTCAAGCAGGAAAAGAGCTTGTCAGACATTGGAGGGATTTAATGAGTAAAAGTCACTGGGTAAGTGTGAATTATATCAATATAAATAGATGATGCCAATGCCTTTCCTGTCTTAACATCTTCAAAACAAAGAGAGCTTTTAGGCTAGACCCTTCTTGTTTTCCCTCAGAATTCTACCTACAGTTGTCAGAAATGGAATTTTCCATATCTTACACCATAGCATCAAAGCTCCTTATCTTGAAACTCTTTTCAAATCTATTATATTACAATAGTGACTGATTGAGACCAGGTATTAACAATGGAATGAAGAATCATTTACAAAAATACATTGTAATAAATTTTTCTTCAGTTATAATCTTCTTTTATGTATTACTGATGTATTTTACTCGTTTAGATATGGAACCACTCAGGTTTGGTTCTCAGTTTGGGAGAACTGGCAAAACTCGGATACCAATACAACCTGCACAGCACTGATCCCTGACTTACTCACATGAGGAGAATTTATTTATTTGCTTATTTTTACTAAGTGAGAGGCGGGGAGGCAAAGAGACAGACTCCTGCATGTGTTCAGACCAATATCCTCTTGGCAAGCCCCCTACTGGGTGATACTCTGCCCATTTGGGGCCGTTGCTTCATTGCTCAGCAATGGATCTATTTTAGCACCTGAGGCGAAGCTGTGGAGCCATCCTCAGTACCCGAAACCAACTTGCTCGAATCATTTGAGCTATGGCTACAGGAGGAGAAGAGAGAGAAAGAAGGAGGAGGGAGAGGAGTGGAGAAGCAGATGGTTGCTTCTCCTGCTCGGACTTCCACATGCCAGGCCAACACTCTACTGCTGAGCCAACTGGCCAGGGCCTGACAGTTCTTCTTTCAATTCCAAGACACTAGATAGCAAAAGATTCTACCTTATGTTAAAAAACACTTGCCTGACCAGGCGGTGGCGCAGTGGATAGGGTGTCGGACTGGGATGCAGAGGACTCAGGTTCAAGACCCCGAGGTCGCCAGCTTGAGCGCGGGTTCATCTGGTTTGAGCAAAAGCTCACCAGCTTGGACCTAAGGTCACTGGCTCGAGCAAGGGGTTACTTGGTCTGCTGAAGGCCCGCAGTCAAGGCACATATAAGAAAGCAATCAATGAACAACTAAGGTGTCGCAACAAAAAACTGATGATTGATGCTTCTCATCTCTCTCCGGTCTTGTCTGTCTGTCCCGTCTATCCTTCTCTCTGACTCTCTCTCTCTGTCCCTGTAAAAAACAAACAAACAACCAAAAAAAAAAAAAACCAAACACACATATATCTTCTTCATCCAACCTTAACTAAATCAGTAGGCTCATACAGAGTAAAAATTTTATTACTCACTAATTTTTCCTGTATCAGCTTAAATTACAAATTTAAAAAAAGTTTAGCCTTAAGAGTCTTCAAAAATGCAACAAATAGAGTTTATCTTTTTTAAAAAATAATTAAATTGTGAACATTGAGACAAAAATGGCAGCAATTCAAGGAAAGATACTGTACAAAAGAAGTTTGGTACCAGAGGAGGAAGAAAATCCATTTGTGAAACCAGCTTGTCAGTTCATATCAAGAATCCAAACTGTGCACAAATATTCATCCAAGGGTTGTTTGTATTAGCAAGCAATGATAATGACCAACATGTACAATAACAGGATTGTATATCTTTAGATTATCTTATACATTTATGTATTTTTACCTATTTTTATGTAAAATGGAATATCATGCAGGTTTTAAGATGATATATTTTTTAAAAAAACTTTTAAAATATAGGTACATACTTTTCATGTAATTGGAAGGATTAAAATTTATATGTACTACATAATCTGAATTATGTTAAGTCAAGTCTGAAAGGGAGAAAGTCAAAGCTTTTGGGACTTATGTCTGGATGAGAGAATTATAATTTTTTTCTTTCTTCTTCCTTTTTCCTTTTCTAGTTTTCCCTGAGAATTCTATTATGAACATATATTACTTTTATAATAAAAACATAAGTTGTGCAGCCCCTGGCTCTGGCCCTCTAGAGTCCCTAAGGCAATCAGGTACTAGACACAGAACAAATACCCAGCAATCTATACATTAACAAAAGGAATAGTAAAATCAATCATGTCACCATTCAAGTAAGTGCAGATGCAGAGCTGGCTCAGAGACGTGGAGGGGAGGGGAGAAGGGGGAGGTTGGGATGAATGGTTTGGGGCTTGGGGACGGTGGCTGGTGAGGGAGGGGGCAGTGGCTGAGGGGACCCTGGCCAAAGGGTAGAGAGAGCAAGTCACATCCAGCAGGAAAACGAGCACATTCCAGGAACTGCAACTTACCTAGTTAGTTCTAAGGAAGAAAGAAGAGAGGATTTCCCCGCAGGTGGGGCGGGGGGGAAGTCAGCTTAATGGGAAGAGGAGCTGGGAGTTGAAGAGTCTTCAGACAAGGCAGCTCTGACTCTGGGGACTGAGGGCCTTTCATGGCTGTTGTTCTTCACCCACCTTCCTCATTCTTCTCTTTGCATATGATTGCCTGTCTCTGGACATTTATGGACTCTGCACCTTCATATCTGCACCTTGATTTTGGATATAGTTTGCTTTGATCCCACATAAATTTTCCAGCTCAGATTTTCTTTCTCAGATTCACTTCATCCCCATTGAGATGCCTAGGACAGAGACTGGTCCAGTTTAGTTCCGGTGTCTAATCTTAGTTCCGTCACCTGTGTCTCAGGGGGGAGGGTAAGGTGGGACAAACATGACTGCCTAGGGCCCATGCCTTAATAAAGAAAGCGGGTGGGCAACCACTCTGACCTCCCCCAGACATTTCTGGATTGAGGCAAGAGGATGCTTGGGGCAGTTGGTTCGAAAGGATGGATTGGGGAGAAATCCTGTGACTCTAGAGGCAACTACTAACCGGTAATGGCAGAGCAGGACTACCAGTTACACCAAAGTCAACAGTGATCTCTCTGCTCATTGCAATTTCTACTTCCTGATTATACTTTAGAATGCGTGCAGATAACATTCACCAGTAGGGCACCTGCCTTTGGCTCACCTTGGTGACTGGTAATTCCTAGTCTTCCAAGCATAACTCTCTCCGCAGCCCCTCAGCACTACCCTCTGTCTCCCACCACTCACTACCCTCCCTCTCTTACTCTAGTGGCATCATTTTATTGAAACAACATTGAATCAGCACTAATTCGTTTTCTCCCAAATATCAATTCTGGAGCGTCAAACCTATAGAAGCATTGAAAGAGTAGTATAATGAACACACTCGTTTATTTCATCTGGATTCACACATTGTTAACATTTTGCCACATTTGATTTAACCTGGATCCTCTCTTTTCTCTAGGCCATGTAAGAGGAAGGTGTGGATATAAATGATTCTTCGGCCCTAAACCATTCAGAATTCCTGTCCTAAAAACAAGGGCTTTCCTCTGTACAGCGCAATGCAGTGGTCACACTCAATTGAACACCGATACAATTATATTCTTTAATATAGGGTCCATATTCAGATAGCCCCCATCATCACCATAATCACTTTTATGGTTGCCTCCACCGCCGTTCACCCCATTCAGGATTCAGTCAAGGGTTACACGGTGCCCAGGGTTGACAAATCTATCTAGTCTCCATTAATCCATAACAGTCTCTCTGCCTTCTTACTTCTCCTTTCGTGAATCTGACATTGTTACAGAGTACAGGTGAGTTGCTTTGGAGAATGCTCCTCAGTCTGGGTTTGTGTCTTCTGATCTGACCCAGGTTGTACATCTTTGGATGAGTATGTACTACCGGTGAGGTTGTGTCTGCACCCGTGTGACAGAGCTGGAGGAAAGTGGTGTCCATTTGTCCCATTGTTATTGGCACTTCTTGATCACTGTGCTTAATTTATTTTTTAAAATTAATCTACAAACACTGTCATTTAATTAGTACTAACTTACCTTCTACAGCCCTTGTAACTGACAGGCGAGTGCCTTGGTGTGTAGTAAGGTGGTTGTTGAGAACTGCAGCTCTAGCTAACTTCCTGGAAGCACAATGCTCCATTTAACTCTGCTGGATGTTTTCTTATTTGGGCTGGAGAGGCAGCAGGGCATACTAATCAAATCAAAGTGTCAGCCCTAGTGTCACACTACTTGAGTTCAAATCCCAGAGCCACCACTAAGTGACTTTGAGCATATTCATTGATAACCCTATACTTCACTTTCCACTGTGCAAAATGAGGATCATGACTGGCCATCTTTTAGAGCTGTTATATGAATTAAATAACATCATAAATGCAAAGTGCTTCGTACAGTGCCTGAGATAGAGGGAGTGTCCAACCAATGTTGTCATTATTCTACAGTGTTCCTTGTCAAAGCGAAGGCTTTTAAAGTCATTGTAAATCACAGTGCTTCACACGCCTAGATGTGTGGGTGTCCATGGTTTTGTAAACAATCCATATCGGGCTGACTTTGGTGCCTTGCATCAGTATTGCTCCAGCTTTCAATGTAAATCACCGCTGGGCATTGTTAAAGGGCAGATTCTGATCCGGTAGCCTCGGGCAAAGCCTACCATTCTTACAAAGCCCCAGTGATAGCACTGCCACGGGCCCATGGACTGAACTTGGAATAGAAAGACCCTCAATTACCCCCACACACACAGAAAATGCCCTGTCCAACCTCACACCTCCTGCCCTGCAGCATAGTGCTGTCCTGTTATATTGACTCTTCATAGAAAATTGCCACCGACTTTTCTCTTCTTTGGGGTCTATTTCTAGCCACCATTAACTAAAGCTTTACTGATTAACCCACTGTGAGTATGACTGTTTATCCCTTTCTGTTTCTACAAATATACCTCTACCCAAGGCTTACCCATGAAGGATGAAACGGTGGAAAATTCTTTGGAGTCATACCAACTGGAGTTTGAATGCCAACTCTTCTAATTTTTAGCTGGTTATCAACTTCAGGTTACCCTCTTTGAACCTCAATGACCTCATCTAAAAATGGTTATAATATGCTCATAATGGATCTTTTGGGTAAAATTGTATTTATATCTACAGAGAGAGAGGTAGGAAGAACAGAGAGAGAGAGAGCTCCAATCACTCTTCCCTGGCATATGGTAGGTGCTTAATCATGAGCAGTTTGGGCAACTTCTATTACTATTATTGGGGAACCTGTCAGGGAGTGTTTCCATTTTCATCAGGCAATTTTCACAGATCACAGGGTCACAGACCCATAGAGTCACCCCACTTTAGAGCTGGAAGCCGGCTTTCGGAGTTTCTTGAGGACCCCTCCTGCCCTGCAGATACAAGCACCAGCCCCGTCTCTCGGGTATTGAGCAACAGGAGGACACGGGTCCCCAGAAGTCCCCGTGCATTCATTTGCCTGAGTCCAGTCCTCAAATTAGATTAGCCTTATTCATATTTTGTGGTCAAGATCCCAATTTATTTCACACTCAGTAAGCACAGATGTCTGCTTAAAATTCCTTTTCCCCACACACTCCAAGGAAAAGTCTCGAACGTTTCTGAGAAGTGGAGTTGGTTCAACTTTTCTTTTCCCTGGGGCTGCCCGGAGTGTTCGGTGAGCAGTTCAAGTCTGTACCTTGGGCAGGTGCACTGCCTGGTTGTAGGGGAAAGGCCATTCTGGGGTGCATGGGTCATTTTTTGGTTAAAAATGTCCCTCTCCAGGGTATTTTGTTTTCCACTGGGAGCAGCAATACGTTAGCTGCGCTGAGTTGAGAAGACAGAGATGGCCAGATAGTGTGTGTGACATGACAGAATGATACAGGTTCCTTGAGTGCACTGGGCTGAGGGCGAGGCTTGGTGTAGGGAGATCTTCCTCTGTTCTGGATCTGTGCTGCCTGCAGGAGGGCCAGCTGTCCCCTGTTGTCTCAGGTACATCACAAGAACGTCAGACCCAGGTCCGCAGTGCCTCAGCAGAATTACTACCAAATTCAACCACTTAAAATTGTGAATGAGGATTCTACAACAAATTTAACCACTGATTTTTATGGCTGAGAATCAAATCAGCCAAGTCTCACTCCGTAGCATCATATATAGGGCAGAGGCAGTCTAGGAATTGGACTCCTAACTCCTGGTGAGGTTCTCTGATGGATCCTGCCTTCCTCGCAAACCTAATATTGAGTATTTTTCAGTTTGCTCCAAGGACGAGCAGTTTGTAAATTCGTGGTTTCCCATAGCACCTTAGCTGGAAATATTAAAGGGTCACAACAGTCAAGGAACAGTTTCCTACTTGATTCCAAAAAACAATGTCTCTAGACCCTCGCTCCTCCCTAGTCCTCCATTTCTGGTCCAGGAGCCCCTTGGATTGTCCTTCGTGAGCTCACAGAGGGCCTTGGCTCTCCTCCAGGGTGTGGAAGCATTCTTGATGCCTCTGCCATCTTGCCTTGTGGCTCTCAGGTCCTTTGTGTCTGGGAGCAGCTGTGTCTTAAGATCACATCCTTAGTGGAGCCTTCTCTGTAGCCCTCCCTCCATTCTTACACCGTGTGGCTACTGCCCTGAGTGGAGAAGAAGGAGAGACTCTTCTCTCATGGGTATCCACCTCTGAACTTGGCCTCAGCATCTCACAGCCTCTAGTTTTAAGGCAGTTTTACTTAATGGGCTCCTTCTACTGAACATGACCCTCCTCCTAGGAGTTTGTCACACATCCTTGCAGGAACTGAGCCAGAAGATAATACCCTGTGAAGCAAGGGCTAACCCCATCTGTGGTTTCAGATAAGGACATTGAAGCTTAGAGACGGTGAGGGTCCCACCACTACTCAATGGAAGAATCAGAATTCAATTCCATGTGCACCTGCCTTCCTTGCCCATGGTCACCCATTGATCTCCACTCCTCCTTTAAACCACCCTGGCATTCAAATTGCAGTGGTTGTCATGCTGGTTGACATGCGGGTCTTTAATTTCCCTGAATTCGCAGCCTGTGCTCCTCAAGGGTAGAAAAGGCAGGGAAATATCTACTCAATTTGCATTGCCTTCTGGACCTTTGAACTAAATATCTGTGAAGCTGTTATGTCCATCTAGCCATGGAAAGTCTGCAAGGACCTGGAGCTCTGGGGGATTTTCTACTTTTCTCCTAAAATAATAAGCCTGGGGAAAGGTCTTTCTCTCCCCACCCCCCCATATCAGTAGAGCTCTCTTTGTCACAAGTGGAGAAGAATACAGTACATACCCACCAACCCATTCAGCTCTCTGAGAAGACATGGTGATGATCTTCCTAATGATGAGGGTGATAACAGTGACAGTGACCATGGTGATGCTGAGGAACACTTCCATGACCCAGGAGTTATGCCAGGTACTTGCCAGAGTAGATTTCTAAAACTTTGGATGACCCAAAGGAAATAGAATTGTTGTCACTTTGAATACAAGGAAACTGGGTCTCAGAGGGGTTCACACTGCAAAGAAAGTAGGAAGCAAGACTGGGATCCTTTCGGGGAAGGGGCCAGTCTCTTCCTGCCATGACCACGTGGCACACTGATGATCAATTACTTTGGACTCGTGGCTGCCATGTGACAATGGAAGCTTGCATCATCTTTCACACGTGGATTTTAGCAGTTGCAGAAATTCTGGCTGTTGTCAGGGGATTCAATTATTTATGACCCACCTGGAGAGAAGGATTCTGGACCATGCCCTTGACCCCAGAAGGGGTCACATTTCTTTTGTGCCCCTGCCTCCAGGGCACGTGAGAGTTGTGATTGCAGTACTGTAATCTTATCACAAATATTCAGTAACCTTAACACAGGAGGAAAATGTCAGTCAAATGTGTCCTCTTGCCTGACCAGGCAGTGGTGCAGTGGATAGAGCATCAGACTGGGATGTGGAGGACCCAGGTTCGAGACCCCGAAGTTGCCAGCTTGAGCGCGGGCTCATCTGGTTTGAACAAGGCTCACCAGCTTGAGCCCAAGGTTGCTGGCTTGAATAAGAGGTCACTTGGTCTGCTGTAGCCTCCCCCCCCCCCCCCGGTCAAGGCACATATGAGAAATCAATCAATGAACAACTAAGGAACTGCAACAAAGGACTGATGTTTCTCATCTCTCTCCCTTCCTGTCTGTCCCTATCTGTCCCTCTCTCTGACTCGCTCTGTCTCTGCCACAAAAAAAAAAAAAAAAAAAAAAGAAGAAGAGAAAAAAAAATGTGTCCTCTTCACATGACAAGCTTGTCCCAGTTACCTGGACCTAGTCCAATCCAATCATCTTCCTTCCCCGGGGGCATTAAGGGGACAGGCAGGGATGGCAGAGGGCCATTCAGCTGATTGACTTAAGGCTCATGTACAGAAAGCGACCCAGGCTTTGGAGTGGCATTACTGAAGTCCTCCTACTTCACTGGTGAACAGTCTGAATGAAAATCGCTTCGAAAGGAGTCTAAAAAGGGAGGGATAACAATAGATCAAAGCCAGTCCAAAAAAGAAAGAACACTTTATTTATGGCTTCCGCATTAATTCAAAACAAGCCTATGAGCAGAGATCTGCCCGTGCGTGCACTTTCAACAGAAACAAATGCCTCTCGGGCTGCTTTTATTCTAATAGTATGCCGGCGCCCAAGGCGAGACGCACCGTGCCCTTCACTCAGCAGAGCCTGTCCAAATTGGCAATGAAATGGAACTGACACAGCTGATCACACAGAAGCTTGTTTCTTTTCAGCTGAGGCTTTTCTTTTGGAAGTTTGGACATTATGCTGGCTGGGTCCCAAACCAATAGAGCTTCCTGGACTATTTTCTCACAGGCACTGGGACACTGAGAAGCCCAGGCAGTGCATATTCACCCAGGGAGAGTTTTGTCCCCCTGGGAGACACCTGGCAACGTTGGGAGACATTTTTGACTATCACCATTAGGGGAGGGGTTGCTATGGGCATTTAAAGGGTAGAGGTCAGACATGCTGCTAAACACCTTACAATGCATGGGGTAGCTCCCCCCAAAAAATGATCTGGCCCAGAATGTCAATAACCCTGAAACTAAGAAACACTGAGTTAGGGGACAGCTGCTTGGTGGGGTTGGGGAGATTGGAGAGTCTCTTTTCCCTGAAACTGTAGAACATGCTATCATTAGAGGAGTTTGCTGCCCAAAATTCTACATGGGAAGGAGAGACAATAAGCCCAGGAGGAAAATCAGAATAGCGCACAGAAACTAGAGGACCCCAGATAGATATTTGATTTAAGATTGTGGAGCCAAATTTGTAACAGTGTGGATGTGCTTGAAGACAGGGAGGTTGAGTAGGTTTGGCCATAGGTCTTGTTGTCTATCTGCCATTTCATTGTTCACTGCAATATGGAATCTGTAAGACTTGGTGCTTTTTAGAGGACTAGTCATGAGGCAGCTGCTTTTGTAATATTTTCACTTTTTTTCTAGTGTAACAGAATGTCTTACATAGAGCAGGTGACCCACAAGTGAATTAAGCATGCAGGTTAATCTTTTATTCTGCCAACATGATATTTATGAAAAAAAGAAAAAGAGAGAGGAAGGGAGGGATGGAGAGGGAAAAGAAAGAAAGAGAGAGGGAAAGAAAGAAAGGGAAGGGAAGGGAAGGGAAGGAGAGAGGGGGCTGGTTTGAATGCCTCTAACCAGGGCACCTGATTTTAACTCCACACACCATACCCATTTTTATTGTTACACATGGCCTTGTTGCTTAACCCTGTGAGCGTTTAGTTTTTTGACTCCCCTGGTCTCAGACCTCATCATTGCTTTCCAGATATTTAGCATTAGAAAAGTTCCTAAATCCATACTTCAACTTGGCCTGTCCCTAAGGCTGGCCTCGATGTCATCTATCACACACAGAGAAACCTGAGAGTTTAGATGGCTTTCCCGAGAGGTACGGGAGGCCATCATAACTACTCTGTGGTCCCACTTTTATAAAATGATCACAAAAATGAGTATCAGAGGTAGAAATAACCACAACTGCTGGTTTCCGATGAGAGTCGTCGGGGAGCTTTTGAAAAATACCCATTCTCCAGCCCCAGCTTCGGAAGTTCTGATTCAATCGATCGGGAGAGGGCTTGAGCATCTGGGACTCTTTTAAAAAGTAGCCCAGGTTGAGAACCACTGATTTACTTTCTCTTCCTCATCCCCAGGAGAAGAAAGTGCAGGTCAGAGAAGGAAGAAAACATAGGTATGAGATGTGTGCGTGTGTCCTGCCTTTGTGTCCCCTCCCCGAGCAGGACTAAGCAGACAGTGGGGAGAGAAGAGGAAACCCGAGCACTGTGGGCTAGGCATGTCTCCGACTCCTTCTGCCAGAAAGACTGGCTGGTGTTGCTGGAGGAAGCCAGGCTCTTCCAAGTTCCTTCTGAGGACATGGCCACGGGTTCTCCAGTTCCCAGAAACATCCCCGGCCCTGGCGGGTAGCTTGCGATGCTGCCCGAGCTGGAGAAACACCTTCTTTCGGTTGCTTTGTTTGAATCCAATATTTTCCCTGCTTTGAATTTCAGGCGTATGTGCATTATCTGAGGCAGGGATGGGATTTACTTGGAAGGATGTGGAGATAGATGTCTGTTCTTCCTGAAAAAAAAGTCCGATCTTCCTTATAGTGATGTTAAAGGGAAGGAAACACAACCCCCACTCCCTTAGAGCAAAACACTGACCCAGTGATATGTGTTAGGCGAGATGGTGACCAACATTTGTAATGGGGACCAGTCCTTGTGGTCACGTGACTCGGTTGTGGGAGGCAGTGGAGGTATCAGACTTCCTGGGTCCAAATCCCAGCTTCACCAAATACACATTTTGCAAACTTGGACAAGCACTCAAGCCCACAAACCAAATTAAGACTGTGAAGATATACAGCTGTCCCAAACCACACCTCTTTCAAATATTTCCAGGACGTCAGACACTTTATTTGACTTCTCTCATTTATTTCCAGGGACCCTCCTGTGAGGTGGATATTCAAGCCCTCGTTTTATGAAAGCATAAATGGAGGGTCAGACAGATTAAGACACTTCTCCCAAACCCCCATGGCTAGGGATTTGCAGAGCCAGAATTCATAGCCAGCGTTCTTTTAACTGGAGACGAATCCATTTACCTGCAAGCTTCATGTGGCTTTATTGAGCGCGCGCTTGTGGGCTTGTGTTCTTCTGAGTGATCGGACTTGGTAGGATTCGATCGAGACAGAGATTTATTCTGCCTCCCCGTATCCTCAAACACACCCTGGGTCTTCGCGTCCATCCTTGACAACATTCCAAGCAGATCACAGGGCTTTTTTAAACATCTTTCTACTTACTTTAAGTTAGTAGGACAGACTCACCTTCAAATATACTGCTCATAAAAATTAGGGGATATTTCAAAATAAATATGAAGCAATAAAATATCCCCTAATTTTTGTGAGCAGGTGTTAAAAAAAATAAAAATTTCATCTCTGGTTTACTTTAATACTTTTCCCCACCCCACCTCTTCCTAACCCTACTCTCAATCTCATGCCAGCTCAGGTGAGACTCACATTTTTATCATCTGCAAAGTGGTTGGAGGTGTTCGCTGTTCAGCCTACTTCTCACTTGCTTCCCCTTTTTCCATTTTGTCTCTCCTCCCCCCTTCCCCCTATAGCCCAAGATGCTTCTGCCTCCCCCCGGATCAGCTCAAGAAGAAACCTGAGGAATTAAAATCTGAAAGTGGCGTTACATGACCAATGCTCCCGTATCTGACATCTGCACCCTCTTGCTGGCAGACAGCCAAGTCCTGGCGGCGGTGGGATGTTTGGAGGCACCCTTAGGTGTGAGGGACCGCTAGGAGACTTACGGGACTCAGTGTACAGGAGGACCCGCCGCTGTAATTCACCACACCCAAAGGATACAGAGCAAGATCAGCAAAGGGAAAGGGGTGTGGGACAAAGTCGAGGGAATCCAGGGACAAGCTTCCAGAGGTCTTGCCCAGTGGGGTCACACAGGACATGCTTAATCCTCCATCAGCCAGTTGTGACACCTGTGGAGTGTTGCCAACTAGGGAAAGTCATTAGAGACTATGAACCCACAGTTTTATTGGGGGCTCATATGTAGACACTCTCTGCCTGCTACACATCCCAGGAGGAAAGCAGGTGTTCAGCACAAACCATATTGTTTGTACAGTTTAGGCAGAAGGAGCCAGAACTGTTACCAGTTCAAGGAATGGAGGGTGGTGGTGGTGGTGGTGGGGGAGACAGGACCCTCTGAGTTTCCAGACATCAGCTGAGAAAGGCCACCTGTGTACGCGGGCCTTTCATAGAGCAGCAGTCAGCTGGCCACGGTGAGTTTTTCTGCACACACTCTCATCCTTATAAGACGCTCTCACGCCACTCTGTCCACTGGTCTCCCTAACATGTGGGACAATGGCTCTCAGTCTGGGCTCCCAGCGGCACAGCCATTAGCCATTTCTGGCTGGGAAACCTGGCTCAGGCAGCCCGTCTCTTACCCGACTGAAACATTTGCCGTCTCTGCCCATGAACTCGGACGTTCCAGCCTCTCCTATAGGAGCATTCCAGCTCTGCTGGCTACTCCCGCCAGCCCTCTGCCAGGTCAGGGTCAGGCACCTTCCTCTGTCCCACCAAAAGAAGAAATATCTGTCATGTCCTCCCAAGAATTTTCCAGCAACTCTGAACTTCTCTGAACCCTGGAGTTCATCGAGTCGCCTTTCTTGGCTCGGGAGGGAAGAGCACACTTCTCGTACCTTCCCAGCAACACTGTGCAAGGAAATTCTCTCCTGGACACAGCTGCTCGTACATGGAGAATGGAGGTGGGGGATGGGCGAACTGGTTCAGGAGGGGTTGGGCCACTTCTTAGCTTCTTAGTTGACCTGTCCAACACCTCTTTTTGGGATTGTCGGTATTTGCTGTTGTTCAGAGCTTTGGGTTTCCACCGAAATTCTGAGAAGTGGCCGTGCCAATCAGCGTCGTGTCACTTGAGTCCTGTTTTCATCTTTTCCGTTCCCTCCCTCTTCCAGGGCTCTGGCTGAGGCTCGATCATTTCCCAGCTTTTGGGACCTGCACAGGCCCTCCATTTCTCCCACTCACATCCCCCCTCTTCCACGTTGTCTCCAGGGTCCCCCATTGGCTCCTCTCCTTCACCTGCTTACTCCCTGCGGGCTGTGCAGGGGTCACGGCTGTGCCCACACCCCTCAGCCTGGCTCACAAAAGCCCTTCCCTGCCTGTCGTCACCGGCCTCTCCAATTCCATTTCCAGTCGTTCCCAGTCTGCCTCCAAACCTCCTGTTCCTGTGTGTGGAGAGATTTCTTCGTCGCTCGTCCTGTTTCCTCCGCTTGTCCGCGTGGGGAACCTGGCCTCACTCTGCCGCGGCCCCGGATGGAATCACCCGCTGCCTCTGCTGCCTGGCTCAGCACTCTGCACACCCCGCTTCGCCACTGAGCAGCTGTGTGACCTTAGACAAGCATACCTAACCCTGTGTGCCCCGGCTTTCTCATCTGTAAAACCACGTGCCTCACTGGGGAGTCAGGAGGACTCCGCTAAACCAGTTAGAATTACAAAGCATTGGCAACCGTGCCAGGCACAAGCCTCACTCACCATATTTGTCAGACAAATAAACGCCTCAACTGTCCATGTTTCAAACAAGCCCACCCCCCCACCCCCCCCAGTGAGCCTTGTGAGCACAAGGAATCTTCCCGATTTTTCTTTGCCCGCTCAGTGGTGATCAATGGAGGGCTGGGATGAAATCTTATGGATAAAATAATACGATGCCTGAGATTTTCCTTAAAACCATGCAGGAGAATGAGAAGCAAGTGAAGGGACAGGTGAAGGAAGAGTGGATAATTGTTGCAACTCTGTTGCTGAATGCATGTGAATCCATTCGGTTGTTCTGCTTTTGTACACGTTAGAGATTCTCCCTAATACAGAGTTAGTTAACAAAAAGGAGGGGGAACATCTGTTGGAAAAAGGAGTGACTTAAAGCGAATACTCTCCATTTCTTTGATTCCTCTTCAGGGGTCCCCAAACTTTTTACACAGGGGGCCAGTTCACTGTCCCTCAGACCATTGGAGGGCCACCACATACAGTGCTTCTCTCACTGACCACCAATGAAAGAGGTGCTCGTACAGGAAGTGCAGCGGGGGGCCGGATAAATGGCCTCATGGGGCCGCGTGCGGCCCGCAGGCCGTAGTTTGGGGATGCCTGCATATCTTCCTTTTTTTATTTTAGATTTTATTTATTCATTTTAGAGATAGGAGAGAGAAAGAGAGAGAAGCATGAAGCATCAACTCCCATATATGCCTTGACCAGGCAAGCCTAGGGTTTCGAACCGGCGACCTCAGCGTTCCAGGTCGATGCTTTATCCACTGCGCCACCATAGGATAGGCTATCTTATTTCCTTTTTAGCATCTGGCTTCGAGCCCTTGTTTTGGAGCAAAGGGGAAAAGTGGGAGGACTGGCTAGGCAGGAATCTTTATTTTCCTGTTTCACTGCCAGAAACATAAGCTTAGGAATTGTTTTGTGCACCAGGTTCCTGTGGTACCTGAAGTGAGACCGCTCTCCTGCCGCAGCCGCTTATGAAACTGTTACTGGGAATTTGCGGGGTTTTTTCCTTTGCCACGTTTGTCCAGACTCACCCAGTTGTCTTGGAGCCTAGTCTGACAATTGATAAAGTTGGTTCAGAAAGCACACATTCCCGGATTTGCATGTTTTGCTGTCTGCTGGCGCTGTGGCCTCTGGAAGGGACACCTGGCAGTCTGTCTCCGGGGCTGGCGGCAGGCAGACAGGGGGCTGCAGGAGACGGCGGGTCCTTACTGCTGTCCATCAAGCCGGGGACAGGACCACCTTGCTCACGTGTCCAAACGGGGCTGGGTGCTGGTGTCAGTGCCCCTGTCGCTCTGTAAGAAGCGGTTTCCTTCCCCTCCCCTGAGAGATAGCCAGGAGCTCTGTGCCCTGGAGGAGGGGAGTTTAGCAGGGATGGGAGGGAGGTCCCTGAGTGCCTGCTAAGGGTGCGGAGCTGTTCTAATGGCAGCTTGTACTCCTTCATTTCATCCTCACAGCAACCATGGGGCCTGTTGAACTCCTCAACTGCGGACAAGGACCGATGCTCAGAGTCTCCGCGCCTCTCCTTTCCTCTACGTAATGAACCTGGGATTAGACAGACCTGGTGTCAGAGCAGCAGTCCCTTCTCTGGTGGTTCCCACTGCTTTCCCGGGATCTCTGACACTGAACGGGAGCCACGAGCTCTTCCCAGCCCCATGGGGGAGGGGAGGGAGGTAGAGCCGACAGGGCCCTGCGTCCCCCACTCGGTTCAAGTGCACCTGCCTCGTTTTCATCACGTGCGGAAGATTGCTCATCCTCAGCGTTGCCTGTGAGCGCCAGGCACTCCGCATGGCCGTGTGTGTCACTGGGCTAGTTCATGCTCAGGACAGCCCTAAGAAACGGATGGTGTCACAGCCCCTCTGCTATCCACAGCAAGACTGAGGCACAGAGAAGAGAAGGAACTTACCAAGATAACGCAGCCAGCTGGACCAGGAATTAACACCAAGCAGGCTGACCCGAGAGCCCAGGACACCTGATCCCACCGGACTAGTGGAAAAGAAGCAGTTGAGTTTGCGCTATCCCAGGACCACCTCACTTGGCCATCTTTTCCCTCCCCCCCCTTCCCTCCCTTCCTTCCGCCTTCTCTCCCTTTCTCCCTTCCATTCATTCTGCAGCAAGTACACTTTGGGGACAAGAAACTGGAACTCAATAAGACAATGTTTTTACCCAAGGAGGATCTTAGGATCTGGAGAAAAGTATCATATACGCAAAGGGACATGGGACAGAAGGTTACCCATTACCCCACCCGGGAGAGAAAGATCGTCCGGAGGTGTGAAAGGACTTTCTGAGGTCACCCGGGGGGGCAGAGCGAGATGTGCCCATTGAACTTCGAATTCAGTCACTCCCCCCTCTCCACCCTTGACTGTCTTCCGGGTGCATCTGAGTGGCCGCTCCCGAGCTCTCGGGGTGACCCCGACAGGAGGAAGTTGCTGAAACTGTGGGTCCCTTTTGTTCGCCCACTGCCTTCTCATTCTCTAGTTTGGGTTTTTGCTTGGTTTGTGCGGAAATAGCTGCCTTTTCTCTCCTGTCCTTTTAATTGAACAGTTTTCAGAATGCCAGGTCAGTATTTCTGTCTCCCTTTCTCCGGCGTGAATGGCACTATCTGTCACCAGGTGTTTTTCTGTTTAGGGCAGGTTTGCCGCTAATGGAGGCATCTGTCCTTGTTTAAGTGACCGGTTTTGTCTTGTTTTGACTCAGAGCTTTCGGACCTTTCTTCTCCCTGTCTCTCTTCTCATCTCTGTCCTCAGTGCCCACGTTTGAACGCAGACACCTTTCCTGACTAGAGAAAAACGATCAGAGATGCGAAGGTAGCAGGTGTCACAGGGCTTCCTCCAGCTAGAACTCACTTGCAAGCAATCCTGTGGTGTTGCAGTGTGACCATACTTAGGATTTAGCACCAGGAGCATCCGCCACCCAGCCCTCCGGGGGAAGATGGAGTCTCCCGAGAGAAGAGGGTGACAGGGCGTCCCTTAGCCCCAATGGCACCCCGGGACAGGATTGGAAAGCAGCCCCTCTGCACCACAGCCCAGGGTTCTGCTTTGCAACCTTGAGTCAAGCTGTGCTGTGTTAACCGCATGCCACCAGGGCAGCCCCTACCCTCCCAGGTCTGTCGTCTGAAGGTGTCAGCATTTCCTGAGCCAACTCTGACTTAGCTTGGCCATGTGGTAGTGTCATCAAGATAAGGAGTCCAACTACCCAGCGCCAGCAGAGCCACACACTAGCCACTGGGCCTTGCAGTGGGGAAAGACTGGCTATTTCATGGTGAATAACGCCACCCAGGAGAACCGAAAGTTTACGTTCAAAACCTGAACTGCCTGATGGTATGAAGGTTACAGAATATATGGGGCAAGGCCACAGGGCACTGTGGGTTGGGGGGTCATGGACTCCAGGCCGTACTGGGAGCTGATTGGTCGGGGGTGAGGTGCGGGTAGTAAATCCCTCCTTCAGGCCCTGAGGCCTGTTCTGAGGTCTTTCCAGGCGTCCCTCTGTCTGGTCTCATGGGAAGTAGCCAGGGGTTTGTTCTACCTTAGGGCTCAGGAACTGAAGCACAACTTTGTTTAAGATGTTATCTTTAGTTTGCTGGAGGTCCAGACCTTGTGAGCATTAGTCAGTTCTGGGCTACTGTCTCCTGCTGCCTTGGGGGTTGCTGATTGCTGGGGGGAAGGACTAGGTCTCTAAAAGGAGAGAAAGAGAAAGAGAGAGATGACTTTTAGAACTAGGATTTAAAACTAGTGTGTGTGTGTGTGTGTGTGTGTGTGTGTGTGTGTGTGTGTGTGATGGAAAGCTAGACAGAGAGAGGGACAGATAGACAGGAAGGGAGAAAAATGAGAAGCATCAATTCTTTGTTGCAGCACATTAGTTGTTCACTGACTGCTTTCTCATATGTGCCTTGACCTGGGGGCTATAGCAGAGCAAGTGACTCATTGCTCAAACCAGCAACCTTGGGCTCAAGCCAGCGACCGTGGGGGTCATATCTACAATCCCACACTCAAGCCAGTGACCCTGCACTCAAGCTAGTGACCCCACGCTTAAGTTGGAGATCCCAGGGTTTTCAACCTGGGTCCTCTGCATCCCAGTCCAACGCTCTATCCACTGTGCCACCGACTGGTCAGGCTAAAACTAAATTTTTAATCAAAGTCATAAAGACCCTTGTTTTCAGTAGGAGTACCCTCTCTATAGTAAGAGGGGTCTAGAAGACTTCTGCTTACCTGAGCCTGATGTCAGGGAAGAACTTACTAGATCAGAGTCATGGGCATCTGTATTCCAGGCCCCTGCTAAGGCCGGCCCCTCCCCTACCACAGCCCTCTGGGTGTCCCTGGAAATTCTGTGTGTCACCGTGATGGTCATTTGCCTCTCCAGGACATCTTGTTCTTTAAGAAAGCATTTACTTTTGTCTTTCCAAAACTAACTCTTCCTGAAGGAGGTGTGGCTAAACCGGAATGAACGCATGCACTTCCTCCCGTTGTGTTCATGGAAGACTGGGCCTGTGGGGATGGGTTTCATCACAGTCATCCTTGAACCAACCACTTGCCAGCCCTGCTACCTCTCAGCCGTGGCTGCCAGTTCTCAGCCAGGGTGAGGAGGGGCGGAGCCTTCACTGGAATGGGAAGTAAGTAAAGGAAGGTCAGGACAGGGCCTCTTTCTGACTTGGGTATAACCGTTCTCAGTCCTGCGTGGACTCCTATTGAGGCCTATTTTACTGAAAAGAGCTTTTGTCTTGTTAACCTTTCAGCAGTCTCCTATTTTCAGCCAAACAACAAACACCCTAACAGAGCCACCAAAGGCCACCACTGACTGTTGACTCGTGTTCCAGAGGACAGAACAGGGCAAAGGGAGCTTATGTCCCGGCATCAAAGATGGAAGCTTTGTTTACTGAGATAACAAGCTGTTCCGGGCAGGCACTGAGTTACTTACTGACCTGAATCTCTCTTCTAAATCCAGAATAGTGCCAGCGCTTAGTAGATGCTCAGTAAATAGCATTTGAGGGAGTAATGCATAAACGTCTGGCCGTTCTAACATGACTGGCACTGATTAAACCCTATCGAGTGGTGGCTCACGAGCATTGACTCAGAGAACCTGACAGTGTGATTAGGTAATTAGTTTTATTCTCATTTTATCAGTGAGGGATCTGATAAAGTAACTTACTAACGAGTATAGAGCTTGTAGGTGGTAGAGTCAGGATCTGACCCTGGGTCTGCCCGTTTCCACACTGTGCTGAGTTTGATGCACATCACCGTACAAATAGCGGTGGGAACACAAAGGGAGTCACTGCCAACTCTGCCCAGAAGAATGAGAGCAGGCTTCACAGAGGACGGACGGACTGTGCGACTTGTGATTTGAACGGAGATTCGTTCTGCAATGGGGAGGACAGAGAGCATATAGTCAGGGAGCGCTACAGGTGCAAAGGCAGACCGTGGTTGGGAGGAAGCGAGACTGTATCGTTGGGGTGCGGAAAGGAGGTTCCCAGGCCAGCAGGCGAGAGAATGGGGAAGATGCACTCAGGGAGGTGAGCCGGAGCCGGCGTGCAGGTGAGCCGGATTCTATCGGCTGGCACAGCTTCCGTAATGAGCTGGCGGCGTGGCTGGGACATGTGTTTGTCTTCCCAGGGGTGGCAGTGGAGAAAAGCTTCTTAGGAATAATTTTACTGGGAGGGAGGCCTTGGCCCCAGATGTGGCAGTTGGTCCTGGCCAAAATGTCTGCAGAGACATGAGGTCCATGCTGACCCATCTACCTCTCCCCACGTGCCATGACCAGCCAAGTTGCCAAAGTAGAGGGTTATTATTGACAATACAGCCACGTCACAATCATTAGACCAGTAAAATATGACAGTAATTATTTTGTATTATGTATTAATCCCATAAACTAAAAGTATAAGTAAACCTTATGGGCTGTTTAAACCCAAGGACATTGCCTAAAGCATGGATATTTTCTGACAAAACCAAATACAGTATCAAGGACCATTTGGCCTGGACCAAACGTCTCTGTGGACATTTTGGGCAGGGCCAAATCTCTGCTATAGTCATGTGGCCGATGTGTGACTTCCCCCAGCTCACAATCTGGGGGAAATTATTAGTCCAATTCCCGTAAGGAACTTAAGCAGCCAACTGTGCCATTATGCTCTTTGGGGCCCGTGCTTGTGAAAGTGCTGCCTTTGATGCCCTCCTTGTCAGCAGCTTCTGGGTTGTTTGTGTGATTTAACGGCCTTTCTCTCATCTCTGCAGATCGAGTGGACACCACAAAGGAAGCCTGTGGGAGATGCAGTCATGAACCTGACCTTGCTGACGACACGTGTGTATTGATGGCATGCTGGTGGAGAGTGAGGCAGTGGCTTTGCTACAGGGACTGTGCCCTGCGCCTACTCCCTGGTCCTCTGAGCAGATCTGTGTCACTGTTTGGGATTGTCAGTTTCTGCTCTTCACAATAGAACTTTCCTTTGCTGATCAGATAAGAGTCCATAATATAGTGAAGGTCACTTAGAGATCCTCTCAGCCTGAGTCTCATTTTACTGAAGAAAAAACAAAAGCAAAAATAAAGGCTCAGAGAGGTGTGACATGCCCGTGGTCACTCAGTAGCTTTGTCCTGTTTTATGTAGTAACTCCTCACCACATGTGCCTATGAAACACGTGACATGGGGCCAGTCTGGTGCGTACTGTTGGTGGACAATAACACGGGGGCTTTAACTGACTTAGTATGAATACAGAATAGCTCGTTGATCTTTTTTTATGTGGACTACATGTCGAAATTATATTTTGGATACATTGGGTTACATAAGTGTATTACCCAGAATAATATCACCTGTTTCTTCTTTTTCATTTATTTTTTCATGTGGCTTATTAGGAAATGTACAATGACACGTGTGGCTTGTATTATGTTTCCAGTGGACAGCTTTGAGCAGGAGGCAGGTCTCTTGACCTTGATGCTCGAGCAGGGTGGGGAGCATTGGCTGCTCTGGTTGAAGCCAGAGGCAGGAAGAGAGGTGAGGAGGCTCCCGCTGCAGGAGGTGCAGGCAGGCTGTGGGTATTTACTTCCGTCATCAGAACAAGCCCCTGTCACTCTGCGGGCCGTCCCTCCCTTCTCCCCGCCCCTCCCCGCTCCCTCTCCCGATATTTCCGTGGCGTGAAGCTTGTTTCTCTTTCCCCACCACTCCAGGCATTCCAGGTGTGAAGCCGCTGAGCCTTCTTCATTGGTCTCTCTCTACCGCCTTCCAGTCTGGTTCTGTTTGTGGCAGACCCCTCACACCCCAATTGCGTTCTTCACCTTCCTTAAATAACCTTTCGCTCCCCTTCCCCGCCGAGCCTCTCCTTAAAAATAATTTCAAAACAGCGGTTTGCTTGGGGGGGGGGGGGACTGCAGAATGACCACTTACTTATTCAAGGAGTGAGAACCCGTGTTCTGCTCCCTTCCTCGCAATATCCTAACTCTAGCTGCCCCAAAATGGGTTCCAAATTATGCAGGGGAGTTTGTGGAACGAAGCAGGAGGCAGGCTATGGTAAACAGACCGGAGTATTGTGTTGAGGATAAACAAGCAGTCTTTCCCAGTGCTGGCTGCAGTTTCTTCCTGTAGCTCTCTTTAGGCTCAACATCTGCAAATGTGAAACTGGAATTCTTCATGCATGCATGCATTCATTCAGCAAGGGTTGAGCCAGCACCTGCAATTTCTCAGGCACTGTGCTGGGTTGTGGAGAGACAGTGGTGCTCAGGGCAGGCACCGTCTTACACCAAATAGAGGAGAGAGATGCAGGCCTACGAGTCAGAGGCGGCTGATGGCTGGTGGGTCCCACAAATTCTGGTGGCCTCAGCAAGGGCTGGCAAGTCACCACCACCCCCCAGATCAGGATGAAGTTGCTGTTTGAAGGGGGACTCAGCAGAAACCTGGAGTCCTGTGCCAGTTTGGACACTGAAAAAACTATTTCTGAATTCTATTCAGAATTTGAGGTCTGTTGCTTAGACTTAATTCTCCCTGTCTCATCCTTCCTCATCCTTCTGGGGCAGAAGTTATATGGATGGAAGTTATACAGTATGAAAAATAATACAGTCACTAATAAATACTAATACAAGATTAAGCTCTGTGTTCTGCATATGCGCAATTGTAGACCTACTTTTGCTCCACCCTCTATTTCAGACCAAAGTTCATTCAGCTGTCGATCTCCTGAAGTAAGGTCACCTCCTCTGCATTCACTGGTGCAAAAGCACACACTTTTCCATGGTCCCGTATCTCACAGAAGGCTCCCCCCTGTGCTACACAGGGTCCTGTTCCCTCCGTCACCCTGCAGCCCTCGGCTCAGGGCAGCTCCTCCTCCTTCCTGAGATACTAGAGCCTAATCCTGTGGGGTCCTGAGCCTCTCTCCTTCCATGAGAATCCTCATGAATGAATCCTTGCTCTTTTTTCTTTGAACTTCTTTTAAAAATTGAGAGATATGAAATATATTGAGAAAGGCGTCAGAAAAAAAATATATGTGTGTGTGTGTGTGTGTGTGTATATATATATATATATATATATATATATACTGTTCAAACAATTAATCTCCAGTGAACACATATAAAAATGCCAATTAAATCAAAACCTCAATTTCTGCCAGAAGCCCAGAGGACCCTCTGTGCCCCTAATCAGTCACAGAGCCCTGTGTCCCCCCATAGAGAGAACCCAGTCTTCTGACACCTGGGTTGTTTCGGGATGTGGTTGTTACAGGTAAAGCTTCTATACATTTATGTACGGGTTTGTGTGAAAAGTAATCTTCACGTTGCTGGGATAAATTCCCAGAAATGTCATTGTTGGGTTGTATGATTAAAGAAACTTCTAAACTGTTTCCCAGAATAGCTATTTTGCATCCCCAACCAGCCATCTATGAATGATTCATTTCTTCTTCATCCTCACCAGCTTTTGACACGGATTTATTTTAGACATTCTGATAGGTGCATAGTAATATCTCAACATGGCTTTTATTTTCATTTACCTCATGGCTAATGACATCAAATATCTTTCATGGGTTTACTTGCCATCTGTATATTGTCTCTGGTGTAATGTCTCTGCATGTCATTTTACTAATTTTTTGACTTAGTGAGTTTTGAAAGCTCTATATAGACTCCAGGCACTCGTCCTTGGTCAGCCTGAAGCTTGCAAAAAGATAAGAGGTAGTCTGTCTTTTCTTCTTTTGAACAGGGTCTTTCATAGAGGAAAAAATATTTCTAATTTTGATAAAGTCTAATTGATCAGTTTTTTCTTTTGTGAATTATGCTTATGGTCAAACCTACAAATTCTGTCTAGCTCTAGAGCCTGAAGATTTTCTTACATTTTTTTTCCTAAAAGCTTTATGGTTTTACACTTTACATTTAAAACTGTAAGCCATTTTGATTTATTTTTTCTAAAAGGCATAAAACATGCTATTCTTAGCCTTAGGTGTCTACTCATTTTGCCTTTTCCTCTCCACCTTTTAAAATATTTGTACGCTTATTTTATTACGCCCAGGGTCTTCGGTTACGATACTTCTTTTGGCTCGGTGGTTTGTGATAGGAATTCTGTGGTCACTTAATTGATTTTTTCCTATTGATAAAGTACTCTTTCTCTCTCACTGCTTTCAAGATTTTCTTGTCTTTAGCTTTCACAAGTTTGAGTATAATGTATCTTGCTGTGGATTTAGAGGATTTATTTAATTTGGAGTTATCTATGCTTCTTAAATCTGTGGGTTTATGACTTGTGAAAAGCTTGGGAAATTTTCAGCCATTATTTATTTGAGTACTTTTCAGCTCCACACTCTTTCTCCTTTCTTCATTGATGCTGGTGACAGAAATTTTATGTCTTTTGTTATTGTCCCACAGGTCCCTGAAGTTCCATTCCTTTTCTTCCTCTTTCTTTCTTTCTTTCTTTCTTTCTTTCTTTCTTTCTTTCTTTCTTTCTTTCTTTCTTTCTTTCTTTCTATCTTTCTTTCTTCCTTTTTCCTTTCTTTCTTTCTTTCTTTCTTTCTTTCTTTCTTTCTCTCTCTCTTTCATTCATTCATTCTTTTTTTTCTTCCCTTCTTTCTTTCTTTCTCTTTTTTCTCTTATTCTTTCTCTCTCTATATTTCTTTCTCTCTCTTTCTTTCTCTCTCTTTCCCTCTACTTCTTTCTTTTCCTTCAGTCTGTTTTATCTCTATTTATATTTGATCAATAGTTCTATTGATCTATATTAAAATTTACTAATTTTTCCCCCTCTAACCTCCCTTTTCCCCTCATTTTGTTGTTGTAATGACCAAATGAGATTTTAAAACGTCAGCTATTTTAAGTTTAAAATTTCCATTAGGTTCTTTGTTATATATTTTCTTTATTTGCTGAGACTTTCTATTTCTTTGTTGAAAGTCTCTATTTCTTCATTTGTTTCTAGATTATTGTAGTTCTCACTGAAGCATCTCTATTAGGGCTTCTGTCGAATTCTTGTCCGATTATTTCCATACTTCTGTCATCTCATTGTTGGTATTAGAGAAGCATAGACTAGATTATAAACTCTATAAGGACAGGAGTTCTGATTGTGTGTTTCATGATTGCGTTGTGTCTAGAGAAGTGTCTGGCTGATAGCAGTGCTCAGTTAACATTTACTGAATGGATAAATTAATGAATGAATGTGTATTTGACTTCATTAAATAAGCAATACGACCAACCCTAAAGTCAGGTCCTTGATGATGTCCCTGGAGTGGATCTTAAAACCTTGCCCTTAAGACCTTCCAATGGAATCCCATTGAGTTTAGGATAAAACCTGAACTTCTTACTGTGTCATGTAAGGCATTGCATAATCTGACCTCTCCCTGCCTTTCCAAACTCATCTTCTGTAATCCTCCCCTCTGTAGTCACACAGGCCTCCATTTATTTTTTGGACCCATCAAGTTAGTTCTCACCTCAGGGCCTTTGATCTTACTGTTCCTTCTACCTGGATTATTTTTCTCCAGATCTTCATGTGCCTGATTCTTCCTCGTCATTGGACTATCATCAGAAGGACGTCATCTCCTCAGACCCACCTCCCATGGCTGTCATAGCTAATGTGACTGACTCCATGCTGCCTGTCACTCTTTATCTTGTGACCTTGTTTCAGTGTCTTCCCAGTAGTTCTTACTATCAGGAAGCACCTTTCTTTTCTTTGAATTTATTTTTTAATTTGACATGTTATGTTTCCTCAATCCCCATTAGAATGTAAGTACCATCACAGCAGAAACCTAATCCTTTAACTTTTGTGTGCAGTATATTAAGCACACAGAACCCAACATCAATAGAAACTTATTAAATATTTGAAGAATGCATAAAATAACAAAAGAAAGACTTATTTGCTATTTATTATTTACCTTTGGGAAAGTCACGTGTTTCTTGTAATAACAGGTATAACCTGCCTTGCACATTATCTGACATGTAGTGAATGTTCAAATGATGTTGGACCCAAGGGCTGTTTTTGTCCTACTTTAAAGGGATGCTCTTTGAAACATCCTATATATAGTCACCCCTGCAAAAGCAACAAAAACAAAAGCCCCCAAAATTGAGAACAATAACAAAACGGAGAACATAAGTTTTCATTTCTCCTGTGTAAATACCTAAGATAGAAGTTCTAGGGAGTTGTACATATTTATATTTCCAAGAAATCGCTGCATCATTTTCTAATGTGTTGAGATCATTTTGTATGTTTATCCTCAACGTGTTGGGTTCCAGTTGCTCCACATTCTTACCAGCATTTGGGTATTGTCAGTCTTTTTACTTTTAGCATCACTTGGCTATAAAATGATATATCATTATTATTGAATTTGCATTTCCCTCATGACTAATTGTATTAAGCATTTTTATGTATCAATATTTATTGGCTATTTATATATCTTCTGTCTTTTCACATCTGTGACAGCTTTTTATTAGAGTGTCTTCTTATTGTTGATTTAAAGAGTTCTTAATTTATTCTGGGTACCATTTCTTTGTCAAATACATTGCCAATACATTTCAATGCCTATAATACTTTGACAATAACTTCTCACTTTTTAACTCATATGTTTTGATGAGCTTTTATTTTCAGGAGGTCTGACATCAATTTTTATTGTACTCCGAGTCCTTCTTATGTTGTGTTGAAGAAATTTTTGTCTATGTCAGTGTTGTGAAGATGTTCCATATTTCTTTTTTCCCCAGAAGCTTTATGGTTTTTGCTTCCAAATTTAGTTTTATGATCTATCACAAATTAATTTTTGTGTGGGATTTGATGAAGCAGCCCAAGTTTATTCTACCACACACCCCCCCCCCGCTATGTGTTTAGCCATAGTTTTATAAAAATGTTTACTACAGCTTTATTGATAATGGTAAAAAATAAAACAACCCAAATATCCAGCAATAGGACAATAGGAGAACATACTGTGATTACTCTAACAATGGCACATTAGTCAGCAATACAAGTAACTACAGACCAGTGTGGTTCAGCACGGGTGAATCTCAAAAACGTTGAATGGAAGAAGCCAGACATAAAAAATATATATATACCATTGATTCTGTTTACAGCATATGAAATTCAAGAGCAGGCAAAGTTAATTTGTGCAGTGAAAATCAACACAGTTGCTGCTTGCAGAGAGAGTGGGGATTATCTAGAAGGGGAGATAAGGGACTTTCTAGTGATGGAAATGGTCTGTGTCTTGATTAGGGTGGTAGTAACACAAGTATAATTTTTATGAAAACATTATATTTTATGCTCAAGATCTGTGTATTTCATTACATATAAATCTTATATTAAAATATTTAATGGCTGACATTGACAGAGAGAAATTATAAGTCTAGACACGGTCATTACATGTAACGGAAAGACTTCCTAAATATTTTAATAACCCACGCTCATCCCACAATCATCTATGTTCATAATGATGAAATTACTCAAATAAGAAATGGTTAATATTTCTTAAGAATCTTCTTTTAATAATTCAGGAAATCTACTTAGAAAATGTAAAACATTGAATATTTAGGCAGTGTTGCCATTTAAAGAAGCTCACTTTTACCTGACAGTTTTAGAGTGAGAAACCTCTAATAATTGAGAATATGTGATATGCTTATATAAATATAAAAATTCACAGAACAAATATATATATATATATATCCATGTAGCCACTTCAGAGTCATAGAACAAAGCCACGAAAGACTATCTAATTATACTACAAAAGATAGATGTGCTTCTTGGGCTTTACAGCCTTTTTTTTTTGAATTGAACTGAAATGCTCAATTTTAAAACCTCAGCTAGAATTGCACATTAACAGCAGAATACTGTGACCATAAATTTGTAACTGCTCCGGGATTTTCCAGAACAGTCCCTTTGAGCCTCTCAGGCTCTGACAGAGAAGTGTACAATCAGCTGGCACCATTCCTACCCCGGACCAGTCAGCAGAATCTAAGAAGCTTTAATCCATGCCTCTTGATTCTTTCTGCGCCTCACTAATGAAGTTCAGACCCACTTATGTATTTACTAACCGTGACTGTCTTTGCATTTCTAGCAGCAGTCAGTAGGGCTACCAGGAGAGGACATACTGCTGCTCCTTGGTGTCGGAGGGGTGGTAAAAGTGTCCACAGAACCTGTCAAACAGAGCCTTTGACTGGGCTGTGAACACTAATCAGAGTACTAGCTTGTCCCCATTGTTTTGCGGGAAATGAGTTATCCCACCACAGACCGAATCGGGAAATCCTACCCTGTTGATAGGAAAAACTTACTTACCACTTCTATTTCTATGTGAGAAGTTGGCATTGGGGTAGTTTCCTTGGGTTCTCTCATTCTCTCATTGCCCCCCTCGAAAAGAGTGTCTTCTCTGAATAGTGATTTGGGAGAATGACATGAACACAGTTCAACTCCTTGTCATTGTCTCTTAGCCATGCCCGGGCACAGTTGAACTGTCTCTGTCCTTCCGGGGTGGTGTGCAGACTTGGGGAATTTTTCAGTTCAGGGAAGTATTAGCAAACCCATTTGCCAAAGGACTAAAGTCATATTTTTAAATCTGACCTCTGAACTTATCTTTACTAGATCTATACCCAAGTGGGGAGGAGAAGGTTGACCCTGTCAAAACTGGACACTCTTGTCTCGGTGTTGGGAATGCCACATTCAGTCTCATCTCTCTTGTTTTGTAAAAATGTGCATCTTCATGAACTTGAGCACATGAATACAGCTCACTGTTCAGTGTCTCAGAAAAGGGGGAAAGTTTATACTCCTGGTGGCCTCAGCTTTTCATGCTGTCATGTATCCATATTCTGAAAACCTCCCAATTTGCATGTAATTTAAGGGTTCAACTGGCTTCTAACTGAAATCTTGTATTATCCCCACTATAATTTATTTCTTATTTTGAAGCTGGATAGTCATTAATAACTCCTATCAAATAGAAGTAGCCTCATCTTCCATCAGTCTTTTCAAATTGTTTTTTTTTTATTATTTTTCTAACAAGTATGTCCACTTTTTTTTTTTGTTGTTATCATTGGCTATCTTCTATGGACCAGAAATTGTGTCTGATGAATAATGTCTGTGAGGAACTCATCAAATATCAGATAAAATATACTCAAATGTCATTCTCTCATTGAAGGCAACTATATAAAGTATGAACAAAAGAGATAAACAGCCCTGGCTGGATAGCTCAGTTGGTTGGAGCATTGTCCTGAAGCACAGAGGTTGCTGGTTCAATCCCCAATCAGGACACATACAGGACAGATTGATGTTCCTGTCTCTCTCTCTCAATCTCTACCTTCCTCTCTCTAAAATCAATAAAAAAAATAAATATTTTAAAAATAGATAAACAGAGAACCACAGGATCTCAGAGTAAGGAAATGTCACCTTTATGACCATGGGA
This sequence comes from Saccopteryx bilineata, assembly GCF_036850765.1. Classification (NCBI taxonomy): domain Eukaryota; kingdom Metazoa; phylum Chordata; class Mammalia; order Chiroptera; family Emballonuridae; genus Saccopteryx; species Saccopteryx bilineata. The sequence continues at coordinate 11,687,577 of NC_089492.1, forward strand.
CTGACCCTCCATAGACTGAATATCAACTTTAGATGGTCAAAAAGTCATTTTTAACCTTGATCTGGGATATGTGTCCTGTAATAGCAAAGAGTTACCTTAAAAATTTGTTTGGAAATAAGCAGATAATAAGTGAGCACCTGCAAGATCTGATGAAAGTTCCACATGTTTCAGGACATTCCCCATCAGTCTTCCCATGGGTTGAGCCCTTGGCTTAAGGCATTGAAAGACTATTACCTAAAAAAGCTCAGCTGACAACACAGTGTGTGTCACATTGGATTACCTAGCCTCTCCTGGCAGAAAGTAGCATCAGAGGGAGGACATAATGAACAGTGAGTACTGTACAGAAAGCCCAGAGCACTCTTCACTAATGAAGGCTATTCCTGCCCATCGTAGAAAGCTGATGTGAGTGCATATATCTGCAGACCCTTTCTACTCTGAAAGTTTATGATTCTTTGATAAGAAAGTATACATAAAGACCCACAGTGGATGCATAGAAATAGGGAGCTCTGGTCCGCCAAAGAGTAGACTGAGAGAATTGGGTTTTTCCACTCTCCTGCCCCTCGCCTCTCAAGTAGAATTTCTTGGTGCTTATTTCCATCCCTCTTCAGAATCAATCTTGATTCAGAGGATAGCCCAGCACATAGAGGGATCAGCCCTGGGCTGATTTCCATTCTAAATTGAAAAATTCCTATTCCTATCCCAGGATTATAAACTGGAATTCTGATCCACTTCTCCTAAGTATTCCAAATGGAAGAGTTGTTTTAATCTCAGTCTCCTTGATTAGAAACCTTACATTCTGTCTAATTATTTTACTAAAAGTTTTACTCTATTATGACAAACATCAGAAAAAAACTGTTTAAAGAAAAATATAATAAAACCTCAGGTAAGCATCCCACACAGCTTAAGAAATAACACAGCAGTACAGATAAAGCCTTTCATTTTTTCTCTCTTGAATATATTTCACTCCCCCTACCTACCCAGTGGTAATCACAATGAAATCTGCTTTATAAAGCCACACCCCCTTTCTTTTCACATACAGCTATACAGCTATATTACATTTATCAACTTCCCTTGCAACTAAGAGTATGTGACAGAATATTGTCAATAGGCTGTGAGTGAAATAAAAGTACATCCCCTCTAGATCTAGCTCATAAAAACCTCCCAAGTAATTGTCTAAGCTCTCCCCTTAGATGACTGCGTGGAGAGGTCTGAAGTTATCAAGGAGGGGAAACTTCAAAGAACAATACTGGGTCCCTGAATGACTGTGTGAAGCAATTTTTTTTTGCACCCACTTAATGGGAATGAGGATTGAACCTGTTTTGAGCTAGCCTATTCTGACTAATTTAATGATTATTATTCCCTTGAAGGTCTTTAGACTTTTACTACATAAAGGGACTATCCAATCAGAACATAATTTGCAAGTTTTCCAACTTAATATAAATAGCATAAGATTGCATGTGTTCTTCTGCATTTCAGTTTTTTTACTCATCATTGCTTGTGAGATCCATCTGTGTTATTCTTGTTCTTTCTGTTTATTTTCACTTCTGTAGAGCCTTCTATTGTATGAATATTATATACTTTGTGAGTCTGTGTTCCTGTTGATACCTAATAGTTTTAAATTTCTTGCTATTATAAACAATGCTGCTATGAACGTCCTTGTACCTATTTCCTTGTTTATGGTACATATAAAAGATATATACCTAGTATACTATGCATACACACACATCCACATAAAGTTGCCCCATTTTTGTGATTTCAGGTGTTAAGAAATTATTAGAAATAATGCATGAAGATAACGGGAAGCTGGAGATCAGTTTTTAAAATCAATGTATCCACCAAGCATGTATTGAGGGTCATTATGGGCCAGGTAGTAGGGACCTAGAGATTCATAGGGGCTCACATGTAATGTGCTGAGTATGGAATGGGATATTGAAGAGGCTCATCATATGGGATGGAATTGAGGGGGGATAGTGAAATAAACAAATATAATATACTTAATGGGCATAACAAATACCCTAAAGGGAGTAATAATCATAACTAATTATTGAAACTTTTCAGACTATAAAAGACCACTGATGTCTAACTGTTCACATCAATTGCAAAAGATATTCTATAGGTGTTTCCTTTGTGACATAACATGTCAAGAACTCATTTGTGAATATCTGCATCAAATATGCACTCTGAAATGAGGGCAAGCCTATATGTTCAAAGATTAAGAGAAATGTACCCCAGAACGGTCCTGTTTCCTTTAGTTACTTTTAGTCTACACATGTGCTTCTTAGTGAGTGCAGGAGATATCAATGTCAGCCTGGACAGATGCCAGGCTCACCCCCTTATCCCTCTGAAGGCACCAATACTGGTCCAGCCCCTTGCTCTAAATGTATGTTTCCTACAAGTACAGCTCCCAAGAGCTGTTAATGTTCTGCTCTGATGATTCTTCATCCACAATCTAGTGTTTGGAAAGAACTAAATGACACTAATTGTGTTGCTCACGAACAGATGCCTTCTCAGAGAGCTGGAAAAGAGCAGGTGCAGCAGCACTGGAGCGACTCCTGGAGATGGCTGGTTTGCAGTTTTCAATTTCTAAAAAACCAGGACACGCGATGAGCTTTGGATTACTAAAGAAACCAGGCAAATCGCCCTAGAATCCACTCAAAACTTTCCATAGAGGACAATAGCTGTGGGAAAATATTTTCTTGTACAGCTGTCAAGCTTCAGGGTGACCAGCAAGGTATTTGTTACCAACATGTTGAAAGGTGTGTGTGTGTGTGGGGGGGGGTGGAGACCACCTTACTTTTCCTTTCGGATTTTACAGCTGCTGCTGTGGACACCCTAACAGCGGGGGTTGTGCTATGAACATGGTTGCAGCCACAGCTGTAAGACATCGCTCAGAAAGGCGGCAGGAAATCAAAACCCCTAATTATTCAAAAAGAGCTCCTTTGTTACTCCATCCACTGGAGCAGGCTATTAAAACTGGCTTCCTTGGTAGCCAGAGTTAAAACTCCTCTGCCTTACAACTTAGCCGATGACCAGAAACATCGAAACCTTTGGGAGCATGAAGGGCAAACAGTCAATCAAAATCACATTGACTCCCGGCAACACTGTGAAGAGGGGTTAGCTGTCTTTAAAGTAGGGGGGCCCTTATTTTCAACATAGACTCTTCAACCATGGTTGAGTCCTGTGACCTTGAGAAATTGACTTGGGCTCGATCTTAGTTTAATAATCTATAAAACAGAGACAACCACAACATATTCTCATTTGTTGTGAGATTCAATGAAACATCACATGTAAAGCGCCCAGTATTTTGCAAATGCTTCTTCGCATGTGAATATCTACATCAAAGATGGAGTCTGAAATGACTTCTACCCAATTTCTACTCCTTCTTTCTGTTTTTGTTTCTGTACTGTTCTCAGTATTTGAATATTTCTTCCACATTCACTGCCTTTCTTCATTATATATATCTCACTATGAATGTAATGAAATCAACATTGACCCAACACTATATGATATGCACGTTGTCAAAGAATAAAATAGTACCAGAGGGTTTTTTTGTTTGCTTGTTTTCAGTTTTTGGCTTGTTTGTTTACTTATTTATTTATGTTTAAAGAAGTTCAGTCACTATGCTTGCCAAATAAGGGCTGACACCAGTGAAAAAACTCCCCATGTCATTTCATGAAAAATTGAGGTATTGGTGGTACTTGTGATGTTCTGGAAAAACCAGGGTAGGGGGTGGTTCATGGTACTTAAGCTAATTCAAAACAGGAAACTTGGACTCTGGATAGAGCAATATGATTCATAAGTCTGTGCATGGTTGGTTGAAATGTGTCCCATCATTTGTAGGTCAGGAGATATCTTCAGTTGGGTCCAGGACGAGTCTTGTTTCCTGTGTCTTACTCAGAATTCAAGGTTGTTTAGCAGTATTTGCTACTTAGACCCACCTGTGGTGAGCATAACATTTATTTTCCACACATCCGAGGCTGGGGCTGATGTCGGTGGAGCATTTCAGGGCAGAGACTAAAGTGACCAAGTTTGGAGCGTAGGGAGCAAGGTGGAAGGAAGCACTTACTTTTAGGGTTGTGCTAGGGCAGGGTCAGCGTCTGAGAGCGAGAGCCTGCATACACCTTCTGTCCTAGGTGCAAAATGTGCCTCACCCAGTCTTGGCCTTGCTGCGGATACAAGTGCAGGGATTTTAAACTCTACTAAGTGGGGAGGAGAGATAAAATGTAGAGTATTTTAGAGCTGAACATGACCTCAGATACTATTCCTCTAAGGAATTCTTCAAGTCACAAAGATGGCCCAAGTCTTCAGAATTGCAGTGTGAGGGCAGCTGGGCGTCCCTCCTCTCCCCAGCACGGAGTTTAGTATTGGTCATGAAGTACCGGAACATCAGGGTTTCCATGAGTGCTTTCTTCCTGACTTTATCGATTATGGGAGGGGACCTAATGGGTAAACATTTACCTTTAGTGGGCTGGCGTGGCCTTAGGGAGGACAGTGGGCAGTGAAAGGAGGTGGTGGGAAAGCAGAAGAGGCTGTTGGGGCAGACGTGTGCAGAAAGCCGTGGGTGCGTCACGTCATTTCAACTTCACAAAACTCCTGTCAGGGGGGTGTTCTCTATCCATGTGAAAGAGGAGGAAACTTAACTTTAATAACTGAGCTGGAAGGAGGCAGAACTGAAACCTTTTTCTTTGCAAATGAAAGAAAATTCAACCAAATTGTTATAAACCAGAAGAGATGTATTATCTAATGACGAAGCCAGAAAGCTCCCTGGTTTCAGGCTTTGTTGAACTGGTCAACTGGTCTCAGCCCCCCTCCACCCCTCAGTTCTGCCCTCCTTCCTTCCTATGCTTGTTCTCAGGCTCAGATTTGACAATAAGATGGACAGCTTCCCCAGGTTCAAGCCTAGAATAAAAGAAGGAAAGCTATTCTAAGCAGTTCCAGCAAACATCATATTGCATTTTATTGGTTCTGAAGGGGTCAGGTGACCATGCAGAGCCAATTACAGTGGCTGAAGGAAATATAATGCTCTGATTGGTCAAGCCTGAGTCACATGCCTGTGACTGGTGTTACACTGCTCAAGGCACATGGTCTGAGAATGGAGGGGTTAGTTCTCCTTTCTGTTAGCAGAAGGTGGTTGAATGGTAAAGAGGCAAAATCTGCAGCTAGCACTGTAGGCTCCTAAGTGTGAGGCCATTAATAAAATCTGAAAAGCTTGTAAAAGCAAACCACAGGGGAAATATACTTGAGGTTTAGGAATTATAGTAAAACCTTTCTAATATTGTAGAACTGTGCACAATTGGAAAAGAGAAGGGGTAATGTCATATAACCCCTTAAAGATGGCACGGCGATATAACTGAATCACAATAGGCAGGCTTACAGACAAAAAGAAAAATCTACTCTCTAGTAGATCTAGTTTGATCAATTACCAGAGGGGCTAGGATATAATTTAAATGTTGACCTACAGATAAAATATGTACTGGATGTAAAGTCATTTCCATTTCATTTCACTGTTGTGTTAAAATAACTTTCCTGGGTAGCCCATCAGATTTGAGTCCTCAGATGGAATTTGGTAAGCACTTCCTGAGTAGTCCAGTGTGAATTGTTCCAGGTCAGGTTGCAGGAGGAGAGGGAAGCTTCATTTGGAGGAGGAACCAAAACAGGAGACCGAATCAGCCAAGGCAGATGCTGTGCAACTTGGGCTGGAGGTGGTGCTGGGAGCAGGCAAAGAGGGAGGAAGGCTGACCCTGGGCCACAGAGGGCCCACGGCCAACCCTTGCAGCGTTCCGCTCAGAGACCCCCATCTCACCAGTTCTTCACGGACCCACAAGGCTTCTAGCTGCCAGCTCTTAGGTTTCTTTGCCCCGGGGCGCTTCTTTCTCTGTAAGAGATGCTCTCACCGTGCATGGTCATCCAGAAGAGCTAGAGAAGTCACTCCTCTGCCACGCCCAGCTCTGGAAGACCTCTGTCAGTGACTAGTGGAAAAGGATGTCTCAGCACTCCCAGCCCTCTTGTCCTGCAGGTGGGACAATCAGACACGTGTCACATATTGGCTCCCAAGCTCTCTCCAGGGGCATTATGCTTCCAGTCACTCACCATGGTAGCTGGCTTGATCATACAGTTGACTCTTAAACTACAAAGATCCATTTATGCGTGGCTTTTCTGCAATAAAGACCGTAAATGTATCTTCTCATCTTTACAATTTTCTTAATAACATTTTCTTTTCTCTAGCTTAGTTTACTGTATGAATATGGTATATAACAGTGGTCCCCAACCCCTGGGCCGTGGACCGGTACCAGTCCATGGGCCATTTGGTACCGGTCCACAGAGAAAGAATAAATAACTTACACTATTTCTGTTTTATTTATATTTAAGTCTGAACGATGTTTTATTTTTAAAAAATGACCAGATTCCCTCTGTTACATCCGTCTAAGACTCACTCTTGACGCTTGTCTCGGTCATGTGATACATTTATCCGTCCCACCCTAAAGGCCGGTCCGTGAAAATATTTTCTGACATTAAACCGGTCCATGGCCCAAAAAAGGTTGGGAACCACTGGTGTATAACACATATAACAGACAAAATGTATTATTAACTGACCATTTATGTTATTGGTCAGGCTTTAGGTCAATGGCAGGCTGTTAGTAGTTAAGTTTTGGAGGAGTCAAAAGTTATGCATAGATTTTCAGTGGTGTGGGGAGTAGGTGTCTCTGACCCTCCTCCCTGTTCATGGGTCAACTCTGTATTGATTGTCTTCCCTTCTTTGTGTCACTTCTCCGCTCCCCACTGGCCTTTACATCCCTAGTTAACTCCTTGCAGTCAGCCTCTTGCTTCAGGATCTGTTTCTGGGAGAACAACAAGATTGGAGGTGGAAATTGCTGCTGCTTACAGATGTGAGCTATGTGTCAGGCCATGGCCAAGGACCAGGAGAATGTTTCGTCAGCTCAGGGTTTCTGTGTAGACCTTAGGAGTCTAGATTGTGGCTTTCCAGAATTCTGAATGGGATTCTGTCAAGTGAAGGGACTGACAGGCCATGTCCGGGCCTCGAGCCCTGGAGCAGATGTCCATGAATCTCAGCTAACACTAGCGTGGCTGCAGCCTCAATGGCTGACACTCTTCCTTGTCCCTTTCATGCCTCAGCAGTCTCTCCTGGCCCTCTCCCTCCCCTTCCCTCCTGCACTGAGTCATTTCTTCCTTCCTTGATCTGCATTGCTTGTGATATATATTTTTCTTCTGTCTGCAGTATACTCATTCCCTTCTTGGTCTTGTAACATTTGCCTTTGCAGCTCAGCCCTTCGGTCTTTCCAGAGTAATCCATGCTTCCTCCCTAAGCACCTCCATGCTGCACTGACTTCTTGAGCTGCACCCGGCCTTCTTTCAACGCTCCCTCCCGGGTCTGTGAGAGTCAAGAGTGTGAGCACTCTGCCTATCTCACAGTCCTTAGCATCTGCACAGCCTGTTAGTATGCCTCCCTAAATGGTCAAATGAAGCAGAGAGAGAGGGAGAAGCAGAGAGAAAGAGCTAAAATGTTTCATCAGCCTGCAAAAGGAGCAGCCAGTACAGGGGAGGACAGGATTACACACTCACCCCGTAATGGGCACGGCAGTGCAGCCAGAAAGAAAATGTGTTCTGATGCCTTGGGTCGCATGGGGAACTACTGTTCCACAACGAGGTCCTAGGAAGCCTAGGCATGAGAGCAGGAGAGCCCGTGGGGTTAGGAGAGAGCAAGTGGCTCAGCTCGGCTGGGATGCAGGGGAAGGGAGTCCAGAGGAGAAGGAGATAAGGCTGGCCGTGTGGGACCTTGACTGTGGGCCAGCAGCAGGCATCAACTAGGAGTCTATGAAATGCAGAATCCAGGCCCATGCATTCAGAATCGACATTGTAACAAGATTCCCAGGTGACTCTTACACACATGAACATTTGAGAAGCCCTAGGGAGTCATTACAGATTTTGGAACCAGGATGCACTAGAGTAAACAAGGTCTTCTCCCTATTTTGGGCGAAGCAGCACGTTTGAAATGATTGGCAGCCCTGAGCTTCCACTTTCCATTCCTCTTCTTAATAAAGCCAGACATTAACTTCACTGTATGTCAACAATATCCTCTGCCACCTCCTTCCCTTACAGATGGCTTTTGTGTGGGAAGCTGTTTGACAGAAGGGTGTGGGGCTACGTGGCATGGCGGCTCTGAGTGTAAGGAGAGCTGTGTCTATTCTCATCCCTCCATCTTCCTCCCCCTTCCTTTCCTTCATTCTTCTGTCTTTCCTTATCAAATGCATGGAGAATTAGCCTCCGTGCATTTCCAGGGATCTGGAGAAGCTAATAATCAGATAGAATTAGTGAAAGTCTATGAAAAGAAAAAATCCAAATGGACCTATTCTTTTATACTTAAAATGTTAAGATGTGTGTGTGTGTGTGTGTGTGTGTGTGTGTGTATCCTTTTTTTCAGGAATTGGTCTAAACACAATGAAAGTTCTTATATTGGATATTTAGACAAACAATGATCTCATAACAATGTTATAAAATTTACTGTTGTCCAAAATCTAAACCTATTCTTGGCTTCTCCTTCTTCCTGGGAAACTTCCACCTTTCTACAGCTATTTTACATGTGGGCAAGTAAATGCCTCCAAAAATTTAGCAGAAGCAAAATATCAGGGAATATTACGACAATGTCTTCACAGATGTTTCACACTGTTGTATTAACCAGAGAGCTCATGTAGCATCTCGAAATGACCAAATAGCGATTAGAATTTGGTTTTTTTGGTGGCTACCTGCATAATGTCAAGTATGGCTGCAAGGTTTTCTTTTCTTTTTTCAGCAACATTAAAAAAACAACAACTATTACTTCATTCTTTGTCAAAATAGCTTTGGGCTGTGTCTGTAGGATGCCGGCTCTAAGTCAATTACCCTGCTACCAGGAAACAGATATTCCCACTTGGATCTCAATAATTGAATTCTTCAGTTTGCATCCAGATATTTCTGCATGGAAGCTGCCTATGACCAGGAAATATGTACAATGCAGATCAATAACTCGACAGGATAGCGTTGTTTTAAATGCATGGTCTCCTAATTAAAGAGTGAGATGTGTTGTTTCATATTTTGCACATAGTAGGTGGTCAGTGAGCATTGTTGGAAAGTGGACATAAATACAGCAGGCTTAGAAATGGTGTGTCTGTCACCCGCTCTTTATATACTTTCAGTGTTATTCTGTGAATAGCCTGCATTGATCTGAATACATAGAACCATCATGTGACTGATTTTAAGTGGCTTTAAACTTAAATAATGATGCTCTACAGGAATATGCAAATGAGACTCCATTGAAGAGTATGGCTGCTGATAGTGAGAGAATTAATTAAGTCATGGCAACTATCTTTGCCACTAATTCGATGTGATAGACTTGGGCTGATTACCCTATTTGTACCTATTGCCGGAATTTCTCTTCATGCAGCGATAGTTTTCTAATCTAATGTACGGGCGCTCTTCCCCACTCAAACCAGACAAGGGTAGTTTGCAAAGGGGAGTGGACTCAGGAAGGAGATGCCGAGTGAGTCCTCCCAGGAGCGAGAGAGTTTCTGGATGGAACTCTGGGTGGTGGAAGAGACAGCAATGTCTGGCCAAGCAAGAAGGCGGGATGCTGCGGGACCAGTCAGGTACGGTACAACAGTGGTCCCCAGCCTTTTTTGGGCCACGGACCGGTTTAATGTCAGAAAATATTTTCACAGACCGGCCTTTAGGGTGGGAGGAATAAATGTATCATGTGACTGAGACAAGCATCAAGAGTGAGTCTTAGACAGATGTAACAGAGGATATCTGGTCATTTTAAAAAAATAAAACATAGTTCAGACTTAAATATAAATAAAACGGAAGTAATGTAAGTTATTTATTCTTTCTCTGTGGACCAGTACCAAATGGCCCATGGACCGGTACCAGTCCGCAGCCCGGGGGTTGGGGACCACTGCCGTACAAGGAAATGGAACCTCATTAGAGTCCCTCTCGGCTGGGTTGGGATCTGTGAGCTACCGACAAAGCCCCACCTTTTTTTCTGGGTAGGATAATTTTAACTGATCAAAATTCTTAAATAAGGATTTCTTTCTAGGAGGAAAAAAGGCACACAGGCTTTGAGTGAAAACGGACCAGGGTTCTACCAGCACTCGTGCAATTGACAGGATCTCTCTGGGCCTCTGTTTCCTTGTTTGTTAACTGGGGTTATTGCAAAGATTCAATGAGATAATACATGCAAATATTTGTCAGTGCACAAGGTAATAGCAATAGTGATATTTGTCCCCCAAAGGAAACTTTTAGGATTTGAGCTACGCTGCATAAGTCCTTAATTCTTTACTGTGAAAGGCATCTCTCTGCTTTTTTGTTGTTGTTCAATCTATAAATTGGAGCAAATGTTAGTATCTTTCTTATAGAGTTATTTTTAGAGACAGCTGAAAAAGATAATGTAAAACAATGATAATAGTGTCAAGCACATAGTAAATGATTGATAATATTGGATGTTTAATCATGATTACTTATTTTTGACAAACTAAGCCGTATGACAATGGATACGAACCCACAGAAAATAGCAGTAGTTGCCAGTGAGTGTCTGCTATGTTCGAGGTACTAGCCTAAGTGGTCTAAGTATATTTCATTCTAACCTTTATAACCACATATCAAGAGAGATGTATATTCTCACTTTATATGAGAGGAGTCCGGGGCATTTTACCTGAAACTACAGAATTAGTTAAGTTTACATAACAAAGTTGAGATTTCAGACCTCCATCTAGTTCCAAAGCCATGGCTCCCTCTGCTCTGTTGGACTTCCTTCAAGGCACAGGTGTGACTCTGACTGGGAGAAGAAGCAGCATGATTTATGCATCCTCTGCACTAGATCATTTCTGCAAAGAATACTTTATATAGGATAGAGAAGAGAATGTGTTAGCCTTATGCATGTGGAAAGCACGTGTCTGATGTTGGGACTGGTGAGGATGAGAACAAGGGAATGCAAAGAAAAGGCTGAGAATCTGCAAATAGACTCCGCCTGGGTATCATGATTTGGGGTTAAATATACCACAGTGTTACTGTGCCTTTCAAATTATGTTATAGCTTAGCGAGTAAGAGGGAGCTTTGGAACACTCTGGAACCCTGAGTTCTAGGTTCAAACTCTAGCTTTGCCTTTCACCATTGGTGTATCCTTGAACACATTAGCTTCCTTTTTTGTAAAATGGGAATTGAACCCCAGCCATCATTAGAATTACATCAGCATATACCAATATCTTCCTCCACTCTAAAAAAAAGATTATTTAATTGGTCTGGCATGAAACTGCATAGACATGTTTTCAATCTTCCTGAAATGAATCTAAAGGCAGTCATGGTTGAGACCCTTCAGGCGAGCCTTAGAGTAGAAGTTCTCTGCAGGTTCAACAATCGCTAGTTGACTGCTATGGCCTCAGAGTCTAGTTTGTTGCCCTGTATACAATAAGCATCAATATAGTTTTGCTGAGTGGTGAATAGATGAAGGCATGATTGGGCTAAGACACAGCTCTGAGGTTAGCTTCCAAAGCCAGGGCTCATCCAACGGGCTACCGAGCTGCTTCTGGATATTTTCAGCTGATTGCTAGTCTCCTGGAATAATGACTCAGCCTCTATTCTTCAAATAATCAAACCAAAGGATATGAATTAATGACTCATTTAACTAAGAATGCAAGGATCGCCTCACTTCAGGCATGGTAGGATTCTAGAGCACAGACAACCTCCTTCCACCAGTGGGCTGTCCCCTTGATGTGTCCTGGTGGCACTGTCTGTGTCTGGTTGGCTTGGAGCTCTGTGTTGGCTAGTCTATCCCAGGAGCCAGGAGCAGGGGATCAGTAGACACTGGGAAACTGATCCTCAAAAGGAGAAGCAGAGTTCCTCTGTCAAAGAAGAACCATGGCCTCTTAGCTACTAAGTCCATCAAAGTACGTAGATGGGAGTGTCTAGAACATGGTTCTCTGTATGGTTTGTAGGAGAAAGAAGAGCATTGGGGGAAGAGGCCACTTGCGCTCTCCAGAGCAGACCTGCATCCACGGGTGGTGGGGTGGTGTTCCCATTCTGCTGAGCAGTTGTTACCTGTGCTAAGTGACTTTTGTTCAGTGACCTGTGTCTGACCCATTCTCTCTTATCCTGAAGACCATCATCAGCTTTGATTCTGTCTTATTCTAAGCTCCTGGATCAGTGGTTCACAAAATAACCAGGGGTGGTTTTATCCCCCATGGAATATTTGGCAATTTCTGAAAATATTTTTGGTTGTCACACCTTAGGGCACAGCTACTATTGGCATCTAATGGGTAGAGACCAGGGATGCTGTTAACATACTACAATGAACAAAATAGTCACCCACAATAAGGAATTTCCAACCTCAAATGTTAATAGTGCCAAGGTTGAGAAATCATGGTCTAGATCAGGGGTGGTCAACCTTTTTATACCTACCGCCCACTTCTGTATCTCTGTTAGTAGTAAAATTTTCTAACCACCCACCAGTTCCACAGTAATGGTGATTTATAAAGTAGGGAAGTAACTTTACTTTATAAAATGTATAAAGCAGAGTTACAGCAAGTTAAAGCATATAATAATAATTACTTACCAAGTATTTTATGTCGGATTTTCGCTGTTTAGAAGAATAAATCTTTATAAAACAACTTACTAGAGTTAATTCTATCTTTTTATTTATACTTTGGTTGCTCCGCTATTGCCCACCATGAAAGCTGGAATGCCCACTAGTGGGCGGTAGGGACCAGGTTGACTACCACTGCTCTAGATAATAATGGGAGTTTCCTAAAAGTTCTCCACACCTTTACTGTTCTCTCTTTTTCCAATCTTTCCCCTACGGGACCACTGACGTGACTTTTATAAAGTAAATGTTTTATAATGATTCAATTTATTCTTTTACTTAAGAAACTTGTGGCCCTGGCCAGATAGATTGGTTAGAGCATCGTCCCAAAGCACAGAGGTTGCCGGTTTGATCCCTGATCAGGGCTTATACAGGAACAGATCGATGTTCCTGTCTGTCTCTTTCTCTCTCTCCCTTCTTCTCACACTGAAATCAATCGATAATTTTTTTTAAAATTCAAAAACAACAACAACAAAAAAATCCTGTGGATTGCTGTGATAAAAGAAAATACAGATTCTTCATTATAGTTCAAGGTCCTTAAAAATTCAGCCGCAGCTGGCCTTTCAAGCCTTCTCCTTGACTGTATCCACCCATATATGTGTACACCTGCCTACCCCAAATGTTTTCTCTCTCTTAGGCAGCCCTGTATCTATGCACCTTTGGGCTTTTCTTTCTTTTATGTCTTTGTGGTGTTTCTCCATACTTGGATTGCTGTTCCCGCTTTCGCTCCTCATTTTTCTGTCAATCACGTATTCATTCATTCATTGGGTATTTATTGAATGGTTTTCTTGTGCCAGACACAGTGGTGGTGAAGTAGCAGCTTCAGTTCCTTTCCCCTATAGAGCTTAGCATTTAGCAAGGCGGACAAAGAAGTGGTGTGATAACAGGGAAAGGACCGTGGGAGCAGGTCACTGGGTGGGTGCATGGTGTCAGTGAAGGCTTCCAAGAGGATGTGACTTTTCGAGTAAACTGCAAAAGTTGTTAGAGTTAGCCAGGAGTTGGCTAGGTTTGAAAGGGGTTTTATCAACCTACCCAAACTTCAAGGCATGATTCAAATATTAACGTCCACGTGGGGCCTTCCTAGATTATCCCACCAGAGATTTATTTCCTTCTTGAACTTCTGAGTTCTAATATTCTAATATTTATTACAATTTGCTTTGCATTATGTGCTTAGGGTAAGCATGATAATTGAACTCACGGTAAATATTTAAATCAAAAATTGCCAAACATTACAAAAGATTCATAAGCAACGTTCTCTTATCTCAGAAAGGCATTTGAATGTCATGGAGTACTTTTTTTCTCCCTCACCAGCAAAACTACTCCCTCAAATACCATAAAGATATCATCAGAAGGAAGTCACTCTAGTGTGTGGTGTTGGAACCGGACACAGAAAGGTGGGGGGACAGCATACACATCAACATTCAGGCTTTGCTGTAATTGGGGTAAAGCTCCAATCCACATATTCATTCAATCATTCAGGGGATATTTGTTGAGCACCTACTATGTGCTGACTGCCACTACTCAGTACTGAGAATAGATTGTTGAGCTAACGTTACACAGTTCCGTGCCATGTCTAGTAGGAGACAGACATTAAGCAAAGCATTACGCCAACAGCTGTACACATACGAACTGTGAGGGTTCCAGTGAAGGGTCCATCCAGTGGCAAACTGTGATGAGTCCAATGAGGGTTCTATGAGGGACCCTGACAAGGGAATTGACCTGGTGTGGGGTGGGGGGTAGGCTGTGCAGAAGGAAGTGGCAGAACTGAGGTCTGGAAGTTAAAAAAAAAAAAGAATCAGCAAGTAAGGGGAAGGGAAGGAAAGAGAATAGCAAGGAGAGGAAACAGCAGGAGCTAAGGAAGGGACACTCCTAGAAGGGAGCCCCGTGAGTCAGGGAAACTGAAGGGCGGCCAGGGTGTTCTCTGCGAGAAACTCGGGAAGTGACCGGGAGATGAGGCCGCAAAAATGGGGGAGAGGGAGTGAAGGGTTGGGGGAAGGGCGGCACCCAGGGCCTTTTCAGTTATTAAAATTGGTAGGTTTTACTCTAGGAGCAATGGGAACCCATCGGATAATTTTAAACAGTGATGTGATCACATCTGCCTATTTAAAAGATTACTAAAAAAAATAAAAATAAATAAATAAATAAATAAAGATTACTGTGACTGCAGTGTTTGGAGAACCAGAAATTGTACTTGTGATGGGCCCCTAACGCTCGCTTCGTTAAAGACCGCAGGGCGGATACACACCAGAGCTTACCTGTCTGACAAATCAGCTGCGAGTCCTGTGATCTGGCGGTAGCAGGAGCGGACCCGCATCCTTTCTGCTGGAGAGAGAGGGGTCCCGGAGGAAGATGGGACATGCAAACCAAATCATTGTTCAGCTCTCACTCAGTTTTCTCTAGCCGCAGTAATAGAGTCAGTAAGGAAGTCTAAGCTGATATTTTACCAGCAAACGAGAAAAAGGACTCAAATCTCAAAGTGTGGTTTTAATACATATTTACTAAGTCCTTGGGGGGGTCTCCGATGCTGTGCAGTTTCAGGTGCTGACCCCGGAGTTTGAGGCTCACATAGGTATGTCTGTACTCCGTGTAACAGCCTCTGAGCCCGGATGCGCCTCAGGAACCTCCAACCACATTAACGGGGAAATCACGACAAAAGCTGGCAAGCTGTTACTGAAAAGAGTCCATTAGAAGGACATAAATACCTCTGAGGGAGAGAAAGTAGAGGAATGTGTGTAAGTATTACACCAGGAGGTCCGAAGATGGCCCTTGCCAAATGAGTTTTGCTAAACCCTCTGCCAGGAAATAGGGCTGGGGCCCAGAATACAAAGGCAAGGCTGCGATGAAGGGTAATGGAAAACGACCCGGGCTCTGGCCTGGGGAGAGGGGAGGGGTGGATTCCCAGGCCCCATTCGTGGCCCTGCGGGAAGGAGATATGGACTCTGCGGGGTCCTGCCCTGAGCTCACGCGCCATCGCAGCTCACTCACGTTCGCATTGATGCAGAACTGCGGCCGTCCCGGGGAAGCCGGAGCCACTGACAAATCCTTGGCTCTTTCCTGACACTGCTAAGCCACACGGAAGATGTTGGTGGCAAATTGGCTGTATCTCACATGCCACCCCCGTAGCATATAGTTAAATATACAAAGTTAGGGAATAGTGAGCATATTTAGTACAAACACACATCTGCCCATAACAAAATATACACTCATATATGTAATCAGATATTTATCTGTGCTTGTTCATGGACCACGTATGTGAACATGTAACAGTAAACTTGTAGAAGAATACGCTGTTAGAACATACAATAAATATGTATATACACAAGTGTATATAGAGTGTGTCCGTAAAGTCACGGTGCACTTTTGACCAGTCACAGGAAAGCAACAAAAGACGATAGAAATGTGAAATCTGCACCAAATAAAAGGAAAACCCTCCCAGTTTCTGTAGGATGATGTGGCAGCATGTGCGCATGTGCAGATGATGATGTAACACCATATATACAGCGGATCAGCCCACAGCCATGCCAGTCGAGATGTGAACGGTACAGAGGAAAGTTCAGTGTGTTCTGTGGCTCGCTAAATCCGAATCCGTGACCAAAGTGCAACGTGAATATTGGTGCATTTATAACGAAGTGCCACCACTTAGGAATAACATTACTCGGTGGGATAAGCAGTTGAAGGAAACGGGCAGTTTGGTGGAGAAACCCCGTTCTGGTAGGCCATCAGTCAGTGACGAGTCTGTAGAGGCTATACGGGAAAGCTACCTAAGGGGCCCTAAAAAATCTGTATGTGCATGTACTCAACAGTTACACCTAAGCAAGACTACAGTTCATAAGGTGTTAAAGAAACATCTCTGTTTTACGGGGTACAAATTGCAGCAACAAATGGAGCCCACATCGAACTACACTGAGTAGGTATGAAACTGGGAGAGTTTTCCTTTTATTTGGTGCAGACTTCACATTCCTATCATCTTTTGTTGCTTTCCTGTGACCGGTCAAAAGTGCACCATGACTTTACGGACACACTGTACATACAGACCAATGTACAGGTACACATGTCTACATACGACATGTACATGCACACTTGTGTGAACACTTCCGTGTGACACCCACGAGTGAACTGAGTGAGTCAGTTCTCTATGGAAAATAGTTGAAGATGAAAGACCCCTAGAGCCAGGCCTGGCTTCAGGCCCTGGCTGCCTGCACCCAGTGACTTGAATAGGTCCAATCTTTCTCTGGAACTCAGTTCTGTGTGTTGTTTATTTTTAAAAGTTTGCATATGAGAACCTCTGTGTATCAGGATTGTTATGGAAGTCCAGAGAGACTCCCAGTTGAGGTTATGTTGAAGCGGGAGAAGGGAACAAAGGCCGAGGAAATTGCACCAGAAAAGGCATGGTATTGATTGTGGCTGCTGTTTGTGCTGCCAGGGAGTCACAGGAGGAGAGAGAGCGATAAGCCACATTTTGAACACTCTTGACTGCAGGCTGGGAGGTATGTGCTCTGTCTTCAGGGAATGGATTGTATTGGAAGATGTTAA
The DNA here is from genome assembly GCF_036850765.1 of Saccopteryx bilineata. NCBI lineage: Eukaryota > Metazoa > Chordata > Mammalia > Chiroptera > Emballonuridae > Saccopteryx > Saccopteryx bilineata. The sequence goes on from NC_089492.1 coordinate 11,704,735, forward strand.
GCATGGGAGTGATAGTCACTAGATTTGTGTTTTGGGGACTAGTGTTCTGGACACAGAGTGGTAGACGTAAGGAAGTCCCTAAAAGAGAACAGAAAGCCCTGAAAGACTCTTCCAACCATCCTGGTGGGATATGAGGAAGGTCTGAGCTCAGGCAGTGTCTGTGGGGAGGAGAATAGAACTCTCTCCAGCAATACAGATCCTCTGGCCATATCATCAGGACATCCGAGGAAGTCTTTGCCCACTGGACATCCGAGGAAGTCTTCATTGATGTACAATGTTGTGTGTATCAGGAGACTGTCGCATGACTCAGACCTCTTTGTGCGGAGACTTGGCAGATGGCCAATAAGCGCCAGGACGTAACTTTGGTTTGTCAACCTGGGAAGACCAAAAGCCCTACCGGGGTGTCAAGAGCCAATGAAAAACCTACCAGTAATCCCAGCATGGTGGAATCCGAAGCAGTTACTCAGACAACGGTGCAAAGGAATCCAGCAGGAAAAATATGAACAATGTTGATTACACAGAGCCACACACTCAGAACAAATCAAAGACTAGATGCAATATTGATAATAAGTTGGAAATTAAAATCCTGTACGAGTCACAGGCTGTTTTCACCCTCATCGATGTCATGGTGGTTTAAGAGATTAGGGTCTAAGTAATGTCCACGGAGCCTTTCAATCACAGCCGAGGGGAATAATGACTTTTACTATGGATATTTTTAAACAATGGGATAAACGATTATTTTGTGACTTCAGTTAGACATTGGTTCTAGAGGCAGGTATGTTAGTGTTCTTTTACTGTGGAACAAGTTACCACAAATTAAATGACTTAAAACAACAAATATTTATTATCTTATAGTTTTCATGGGTTGGAAGTCCAAGTCCCCCTTAACAGGGTTCTCTGCTGGGGGTCTCACAAGGCTGCAAGCAAGGTGTCTGCTGGGCTGAGGCCTCATTTAGCCCCGGATTCTCTTCCGTACTCAAAATGTTGTTGACAGAATTCATGCTGTAACACTCATGGTAGCTTTCTTCTTCAAGGTCATAAGGAGCCTCTCTTTCTTTACACCCTCCTTTAAAGGGCTCTCTAATCTCTCTACTCTCTTTTAAAGGGCTCATATGATTAGGTGAGGTCACTCCTACAGTCTCCCATTACATTGATTTACAGTCAATTAATTAGGAACCTTTATTACATTTGCAAAATCTCATCACCTTTGCCAGACAGTAGCACAATCATGGCAATGAAGTCCCATCAACTTTGCCACATTTTATTGGTCACAGTTGGATTTCTTCTTTGCAGTTGGCTACACATATCTGGTTGAGTTCTTGTCAAGCTCATCCTGCAAAATACTGTGCTACATTTTAACCTTTAGCAAGATCACATTTAATAAGAAGCACCCAGACTTTGAGACCTTTGCCCTATCTAACATAGCTGTCTATTGGTGCCCCCTCCTGCTTTCTACTTCACAGGTGCCTTTCTCAATAAATCTTTAGCATACCCAATCCCACCTTGAGGTCCATATCTTGGAGGACACAGAGTGATAGACTGACCTTCTCCTGTTTGGCTTTTCAGTTATCCCAGTATCCTCATAACCAGTTCCACATGTTAAATTCCCTCTACTAAGATCACCTGGCATGCCTGTTTCTTTTTTGTTTGTTTGTTTTTCTGATTAGCCTTTGATTAATATAAAGTCCTAACTGTTCCATGAAGATACTTTAGGGATAACACATGTGCAGTCTATCAGGTGGGGCTTGTGCGCCTCACCTCTGCTCCCACCAGAGGAGGTCCTCATTTCAGTTTTGCTGTTGGGCTGCCACAGTGACATTCTGAGCACAAGTGGGCGGCTGTCCCTCTCACACATTCATCATGCTCCCCGGGCGGTCTCACATATCTCAGTGGCAGCCAGTGCCTGCCATTTGTCCAGCATGCCCTAATGAAATCTTAATGCCACCAAGAGAAAAGGCTTGAGGCTGAGGCTCAACAGATTTTTGGAAACCACAAATCCAGGCTCCAGGCTTGAAGCTTGTCCTGTTCCACTGCACGTGGCGTACAAATAGCAGAGAGTTTATTTGGCATCCTGGGGTCTGGAACTATTTCTGAAACAGCATAGACTGAGTTGGAGACATGAATAATGTGTCCCACTGGCTGGACAGGGGTAGGGGGTTGACTTGATTGTCTTTTCATTCCCCCTTCTCCCTGGAAGTCCAATCGATTGGGACTAATTTGCAAGCTGCCTGCTTTAGGGCCGTGTGGGCTCTCAGACACCGCTGTTAATGTAGTGCTTTATTCTGCTCTGAATTCTCGCCTCCTTGGGAAATTAAAAAAGAGCTTTGCAAAAAAATAGGAAGTTGGGTCGACAGTGGTGAGCCTGTTAAAATAGATGACTGCACTCTTCCAGATGCCACCACCCCTGAGTTTCAGTGCAGCATCTGAGAGGGTGCTAGGGAAGGGACATGCACATCTTCTCAAGCTCTGGGGCACGGAGGAGGATTCTGGTAAAACTTTGGCCTTGCTCAAATAGCTACTTCGTTACCCACACAGGTACATCCTGCTCTCCCCAAGCCAAACCTTCCTACCACAGTGATTGTCTTCCTCGGACCATGTATTTACTGTCCTGACCCTACATGGTAGTCCCTGGAATTAGAGTTGTAATGGTGTAAGCCCCTCCCAGTTTTACAAGACTATTCTACGGATCAGGTCAAAACACAGGAACACATGTAGCTGCACCATTAATATGAAGTGCTGTCCAAGTTCAAGCAGCTTTAGATTATCAAGCGGTATCATAGAAAAATTGATGGTGTGAGCTGTGGACTCGAGCAGCCTTGGACTCAAATTCCAGCCACTTTCGTTTACCAGCTGGGTAAGGAGAACCCTAACTTCTCAGAAGCTTCGTTCCCATCTGAACATAAAGATAATTTAATCTATCGTGAAGGACTAACTGACATGGTCTCATTCTGTCTTTCTTCATGATCTCTGTTAACTTGTGTAAATTTTCATCATCTGTGCAATAGAAATAATAATATCTAACATGACCTCTAATTGTAATTCTTATAAGATTAAATGAGAAGCAAAAAATCTAAGATTGTAGAAAATTGCAACTGTCAGGTATTATGTTATAAACAAGAAATACTACCTTTATCAATTAAAAGCCAATGATAGAAATAAATGATCATCAGACTCTACTGGGATGGAACAAAAGGAGCAATAGTCTTGATAAAAATAGGTTTTAAAATGAAATTGTATCCAATCATCTACATATTAAAATGACTATATGTGCAGGGACTCTGTGCGTCTGGAGTGTGTGTGTGTGTGTGTGTGTGTGTGTGTGTGTGTGTGTATATATATATATATTTCACAATTGGTGATTTAATCGGTCAGGAACCATTCCTAAAACTCTTCAGCTGCTCACAAGACCTGAAATCTCTAGCACTTCAAATGAATTCTTCTCTGAGAAGGAAAGCAGGAAAAATAACTTATGTGAATGGAATGCCTACGACGTGGTAGACTCTTCTTAACTGTTGTGTAATTTAATCTGGAAAGGTATTTTATGGCACACGTCCTATTGCTCTCACCAATGTACAGATGAGAGAAGGGAGGTAGAGAGTGTTTAAGTCATCTGGCCAAGGACAGTCACAGCCAGTAAGTGATGGATTCTTCAACGAAGACCCACATATATCTCACTTGAAAGCCTGTGCTTTCTTTTTTCTTTTTCTTTCTTTTTTTAAATTTATTTTTATTTTTTTTATAGCCTTCTGCTCTGCAGTTAAGATTACAGCATCAGCATCAGGAGTCCTTTGTTAAAAAGGTAATATAAGCATTTGTTGATTTACTGACATGCAGTTTGTAACTGAGCGGCACATGGGAAGCCCACATGGTCCCCCCAGGTTTCTCAGGTCATTTCTTTCAGCTGATGAATGATAATGTCACCTTAGTGAACAGGGCAAGACCTTGGCAAAACCAGCATTTTTTTTTTCTCTCTCTCTCTCTTCCTGGCTTGATTTTCACTGATTATAATACAATTTGCTTTCAATAAGCAACCTTTCTCACAGTTGAGAAATAGGTGATCATTATAAAAGGAGATGGCATTTTTTTATGGATTGGCAGTAACAAAATGAAGAGAAGGTTGTGTAGTAGCCTAAGGAAGCCCCTTAAGGAAAGAGGGATTTTACCTGGGTTCCCCCATCAACTTCCTAAAGCCTAAAGGCAGGAGATGGATGTAAAAGCCAAGATTATCCTTAAAGGAATATGGTACAAGGAAGTGCATTGGTCTCTTCAGCTGCTATAACAAAATACCCGCGACCAGGCAGCTTATAAACAACAGAATTTGATTTCTTCCAGTTACAGAGGCTGGGAAGTCCCAGCACAAGGTGCCAGCATGGTTGTGTGCTGGTAAGGTCCCTCATTCTGGTTCATAGCTGTCACCTTCTTGCCGTGTCCTCACATGGTGGAAAGGACTAGGGAGCTCTGTGGGGTCCCTTTTGTAAGGCACTAATCCCATTCGTGAGAGCTCCACCCTCATGACTTAAGCACCTGGCAAAGGCAGCATTTCCTACTACCATTCTCTTTTAGGGTTAAGATTTCAACATATGGATTTGGGGGAGGGAGACACAGCATTCATACTGTAGCGTAAGGGGCAAGCAAGGGTCAGTGTAAGCTGAACATGTCAGATAAATCAGTTACCGGTCCGTGGGCCATTTGGTTCCGGTCCGTAGAGAAAGAATAAATAACTTACATTATTTCTGTTTTATTTATATTTAAGTCTGAATGATGTTTTATTTTTTAAAAATGACCAGATTCCCTCTGTTACATCATCTAAGACTCACTCTTGATGCGTGTCTCGGTCACGTGATACATTTATCTGTTCCACCCTAAAGGCTGGTTCGTAAAAATATTTTCTGATATTAAACTGGTCTGTGGCCCAAAAAAGGTTGGGGACCACTGAGATAAATGGTCCAGCTGTCAGAGGATATAAAAGCAAAGAGGGTTTCTTTGTTATGAAGAACCGTACTTAAGATAATGTGTAAGCAAGAGAACATTTATTAGCTATCGATGGGAGTTAGCCAACGGCACATAAATGGCACTTAGAAGACAGAAATGAAGATGGTTACTACTGTTATCATCCATGTCTAATCAGAATCTATGATGATGAGGTCATTACCCTTGGAGCACAAGCACATAAAGATCAGGATTTCTAATGAGACGCAAGCAGATTTGTGTTTGTCTCATTAGAGGCTGGGCTGGAGCCTTGAACCTCACATTGTGCTTTATTCACCTGCAGTCAGCATCACCTGGGGGGCTTGCAAAATGCAGAGTCTCAGGCCAGCCCCAGACTTAGAGAACCAGAATGTTCATTCGACAAGCTCCTCAGGGGAATTTTTAAATACACATTAAAATGTGCAAAGAACTGATTTAGGATGATTCCTTTCTCTTCTCTCTCTCTCTCTCTCTCTCCCTCTTTCTATCTGTGGGCAGTGGTGTTCTGGAGCTGGTTTGTAAGACTCTGGCCGCTAGCCAGAGTGCATGTGCAGTGGATGGAGGATGCCAATTGGGCACTTCTGTATCCAGCCCTACGTGCAGGACGTCACTCTGGTCGCTTGCAATTGGCCAGAGGAGAACATTTCCACTGCGGAAGTTGCAGACTATAAATCCAGGCTTCCTCTCACCTCAGACAGCTTCCCAGCCTCGTCCGGCCGCCTCTTACCTTTTCTTCTAGTTCTCTCTGTATTATTAACCCTCTCTCCATTTCTTCTCTTCTATTTTTCCTTCCTTTTCTTTTCTTTTTCTCTTCTGGGAAACTGCTACCACCACCACCAATAAGACAACAATAAAATATAATAAAAAGCAAACTGCAGTTTTTTAACACAGACAACTAAAGCCACAGAACCTTCTAAACAAAAAAGCAGAGAGTCCTCCTAAGGGTAATGCCCCAGGTAAGGAAAAGAAAAGCTGTGAGTTTTTCAGAGTAATTAGCAACTGTCAAGTATCAGGCTTCTCTAACCAAACACAGGCCAAAGCGCTCAGAAATATCCTGTCATTCATGTTTTATCTTTTTGCTCTGTGGAAGCAACCTTTGAAGCCTCTATTCAAAAGAATGCTCACATGTTGATTTGAGATGGGAGCAGACCCACTTAGCAGGTAATGAATGGCACTAAAGGTGCTCATTAGGCTAATAATATAATATTGCAAGTAGAAATATGTGGACATATGAAAATACATACACTAATTATTTCATAATATTAGTAATTATAAACACCCTCCAAGGGTAATAACATGAAATAAGCCATTAGCAACTGAAAAGTCATTCTAACATGCAAAAATGCACGGAGCCGTCCGCTTCAACCTGATATGCGCACACGAACGGCAAGGATAAGTAGCAGCACCTTAGTTGTAGCTAATAGAAAATTCTGATGCACGTACATCAAACTGTCACACTTGTTTGACCTTTATTTTCCCTCTGCTATTAGCTTCCCTTCATGCCCCTCAATGGTCTCCTGAGTAGAACTGATTGACAGGTGGGCAAATCCCATGGTGGCAGCTCTTTCTAAGGAGGATTGATGACGATGTAAGAACAGCCATTAACCTTAAACATGGCTTATTAACCTGGCTGCCTTGAGGCTGTGTGCAGAGGTGCCAAAGCCTTTGCGGGCTCAGTCAGGAGGGAGACCTGGTCTACTACGGAAAACAGTTTATTTTCCTCCGAATGAAATTGGTCTTACTGACTTTGAAAAGGAAGGAGCAATAATGCTCTTATCCATGTACAGGGTTCTGTGTGAAAGTATTTGAGGGAGCGGTCAACATCTTTCGTTAAATATAAGCTTTAAAAATGTGTGCAGAACAAGAGTCAGAATTAGACATTTTAACGTGGTCTGGGATTAAGATTTAAAAAAATTTTTTTTTAATTTATTCATTTTAGAGAAGCGAAAGGGAGAGAGAGGGTGGGGGGGGGAGGAGCAAGAAGCATCAACTCCCATACGTGCTTTGACCAGGCAAGCCCAGGGTTTTGAACTGGCGACCTCAGCATTCCAGGTTGATGCTTTTATCCACCGCGCCACCACAGGTCAGGGCTGGGATTGAGATTAAAGAGTTGAGATTTACTATCTCAGCATCTCTTCTGCTTTTTAAAATACCTGAACACAGTTTGTCTCTTCAAATTATTTTGTTCTCATAATAAGAGTTATCTAGACTTCTAGTATCTGGGCAGATTTGTCAAATGTCCTATCTAGAAGCCACACGCATCTTGAAATGGCTCTTAAGAAATTTAGATGGCTCTGAAATATAATTTTCAGACATCGTGGATGCTTCTAATGAGGAATATTTCAATTATTATAATATACAATTTTAGTATTATATATCATCTATAATTGCAATTAATATATATTCATATAATCACATACATTTTATAATATATAGTATTATTTGCAATTTTATAATATAATACAGACACTGTTACACATATACATAATGTATATCATATTATTAATTATATATTTATAATAAATATTACCTATTTTAATTATACATATCGCAGATTCGGTATATATTATATCACATGAATATTATGATGTTACAAGCAGCTCAAGAGTAAAGTAAGGATGGACTCAGAAAGCCAGCCCTTTGCCTCTTCTAACGGTCATGATAAGAACAAAGAACGAAGGTACCCGGATCACCTCTCTGAAAGAAGGTGGGAGGAATTCTGCATTTACATCAATAAACGCCTTGCGGATGGTTTTAGGAGAGCCCGAGTCAGCATGGCAGAAGGTGCCAGATGCATGACGCTGGCCCAAAGTGCTCCCAGGGGTCAGTTTTCTGGAGAAATTATAGGAATGTGCATTTAAATTAGACACACTGTTTAACATGATGGACAGATACGGTCAAGGCTGGGGGATTATTCAAATGAAGAACATAACATTCGACCCCCGACACATCTGCAGTGGAAGTTCCAAAGGGAAAAATAACGAAATGAGGCACACCCGACCCCACACACTGACCGTTTGGAATCCTCTCTGCACTTGTGATGACAGCAGCTGGCCTGGTGTCACCGGAGACGACGAGGATAATATTTTTCTTCTCCAAATGAGTACTGGACAATTCAGCATATCATTAAAGACTAATGGTCCTCAGCTGTTACAGACAGTCCTGTGCTCTAGGCATAAAGTTATAAATACGGTTTTTAACATGTGAGATAACTCTGCTACCTGGTTGACTACAAAGTGTCCTGTGAGAAAGATGGCGGCTTAGGATTGTTGGAGCATGATCAGTTTGGTAAATCATGGTTTCTTCGTCCCAGATCCTCTCTGGAGGGACAATAGAAGCAATAGAAATGCCAGGACTAGAAGAAGAAACAAAATTATTGCCTGATAGAAATTCCTGGGAGACTGAAGGCTTTCGGCTACAGCAACCTGGGCTGGTGGTGGCCTACCTAACAGGTGGAGTAAGGGATGGGGAATCCCTTTACCTCGTTTCTGGCTAACTTGTCTCAGAGGCAATAGACAATCCTTTTTCTTCAGATCCTGTAGACAGCAGCCCAGGCCATGGAGATCAGTGGAGGTGATGTTAAGGGCAGAGCATGGCACTCATGGGGTGAAGAATTGATGAAAAGAGATGGGAATTGACTAACTGCCCTTGGATAATTTTTTGTTCACCTTTTCCCCCCTCCAAACTCTTTGCTTCATCTCCTCCTGCTACCTACAAAATAAGTGGGAGCATTCTCGGATTTTTGCGCTTGAACTCTTCTGCTTTGATGGTCTGTCATATAGTAACTTTAGTCTTGAATTCTTCCTTGAATACAAAAAGTATTTATTGAGCACCCATTATGTGCCTGGCACAGTTCTAGGCACTGAGGATCCAGGAGTGAATAAAATAGACACAGTCACTATCTTTGTAGAACTTACATTCTAGGAAATGGAGACAGATACTAAATATAATAGTAAAACTATGTAAGAAAGTAATTGTATCTATGAATAATAAAAACAGAAACAGAAGGGGCTTCAGGAATGGCTGGGTGGATGAAGGCCACAGGGGCCATCAGAGGAGACTTCTCTGAGTAAGTGATCCAAGGATCTAAAGGAAGTGAGGGAGAGAACCAGGCAGGTATCAGGGAATGGAGCTTTTCAAGTAAAAGTCACAGCAAGTACAAAGGCCGAAGGCATGAGGATGGCTGATGTGTTCCAGGAAGAACAAAGCAGCCTGTGTGGTTTGAATGGAGTGGGTGTGGTTAGAATGGAGTGGGTGTGGTTAGAATAGAGTGATTGAAGGACAGAGTAAAGTAGGAGAGATACTGGAGTGGGGGACAGGTTATGTTCTTATAGGCCAGTATGGACTCTGGCTTTAACTCTGCATCAAACTGGAGTGATTTGAGTGGAAGCAGAATTTTAAGAGAATCTCTGACTCCTGTGTTGAGACTGCAGGAGAAGACAGAAAGAGTCAGACCTATTAAAGGCTCTTATGATAACCCAGGGAAAAGGTGAAGGCAGGTCAGGCCACAGGTTTCCATGGTGGTGGAGAAAAGTGGGTGGAATTCAAAATATACTCTGAAGGAAAAGCCAGCAGGATTGGCTGGTGGGTTGCAATGTGCATTGTGAGGGAAATAGAGGTGTCAAGGATGACTCCAAAGTTTTTGGTCTGTGCATTTGGAAGAATGACTCCAATGATCAACGTAACCAGTCTGTCCAAAACTTTGCACGTCTTCTCCTTCCAATCACTCCTTAACTTTCTTAATTGTAGTTATAGTACCAGCATTTCCTGAGAGTCTGAGACTTCAGGGCCACCTTCAAGTCCTCCTTAACTTCTTTGCTCCTGACTTGCCTCTCTCTGAGTTCTGTTTCACGTCCTTCTCCACTCTGTGAATATCATGTCTAATGCTATCTTCACAGATGGAAGCCTTCTCCTTTCTTCATGGTTTCTCAGATGCTACTGCCTTCCTTGCTCTTGTTAAGTGGATTCCACTTCTCTCCTCTTTTCTTGTTATAGAATAGAAACAAAATATTTTTTGAACACTTATTTTCACAAATGCGACTTTGGTAGTAGATGGACAGCAGAACAAATGATTCATCAATCTTCGCCATGTTTGAGAACTGCGCTGTGCTGAGGAAAAGCATGGGGCCCTCATCAAGCCCAGAACTCCAGTACAGTAGATTGTGGCCAGCACCTATATGCAACTGGTGGGTGTGCTTGAGGAGGGTGGTCAGCAGAGGGGTGAGTGTAAGACTAGGAAAGAAGGGAACTTGCTTTATGGACTCTAAGAGCAGTGGCACTATATAGCTGAGACGTCATGGGCTCTGGTAGCAGACAGATCAATATTTGTGACCTTGAGAGCATTATGCTATCTTTATGACCTTCGTTTTCATATCTGTAAACTAAGGGTATTAATATCTATTTCTAGATTGTAGTGAGAATTAAGTAAGACAATGCACATAGAGGTGTGTTTCAGTGTCAGGTGCTCAGCATATATAAATTGTACCTCCCTCTTTGAGTCATAGGTCATCCTCCGGTAGTAAATTAAGCTCTCAGAAAGATGAATGAACTCACCCATGCCTCCGTGGGGTACTTTAGTGCTTGGAAACAACAATACATTTTTCTGATGGCTTTAAAGTATTAGTATTGTTTTCTGCAAGTTTAGCCAGAAATGGACTAGATTTGGACCATGGAAAGAATCTGCTTCTTTGAGTTGCAGTCTCCTTGTTTCCTTCAATGAGATTATGGTACCATATTTTCTGATTGGAACTAATCATCCTTGTGGAAATTGCATGGCTTAAGGCTTTCTCCTTAAGAGAACAGAATTTTCCATGCAGTTGACATTGCCCTAGAAGCTATACAATTTTGCAGGAACCATTTCCAGTTCTTTTTGATGTTCTAAAAATGCAAGATCAGCAGTTGCTTCCTTTAATCAAAAGCCTATACCCTCATTGACCATGTACAGGTCACTGACTTTTGAATGATGGAATGAAATATACATGCAATCTGATGGAGTCATGATGGATAGTATCTGGGAAATGTTCATAAGTTAAACCATCCTTACACACCAGGTACCTGCATATAATACCTCCTCTCAGGAATAAAAGAGATTGAAAATCATCCTCTTTCTTTCCTTCTCTTTACAAAATGTGTCTTTCTCTCTGGTAACACAGAGGTCGACTGCATTTAATGATGTATAAGTTATATTCATCATGCATTTAGTTTTCAAATAAGAAAAGAGTGTATTGAAAGTCATAAAATGATAATAGCATAATCATATCTTAAAATGTTATGGTATATTTTCTCATAGAAATTCAGAAGTTTTCACATAAATTCTCCCCTTTATCACATTTGTCTATGTTGAAGTCTTGGTTTAAAGTGCAAATAAAAATTTCAAGTATTTTTATGGGGATTCTGTGATATTTTTAAGACTTCCCAGCATGGACTGCTTTCCAGGTTCAGCATACTACAATTTTAGGCATACAATTTAAAAGATTATTTGGTCAAATGACTTTACCTGACCTACTTTCTGTCTCACATGTGTCTGCACTTTATTGTTTGCAAAGACACTTTACAACTCTAATAATCTATTTGATCATTATTATCAAGGCAGGTATTTTTTCCATTTTACAGATGACAACTTAGGAGGTTGATGAAACTCAATACTTTGTTCAAGGTCAAAGAAACAGGTCACCTCACTTCTAAATCCTAACATTTTAATGACTATTATCCCCATTTTGCCAATGGCAATGCCAAGGCACTGAGATTCAGTGCTCAAGATCCCAGAGTTCTCAATGGCTAAATTTTAAAATAGAAAGTGCAGGTGGGGAGAAAGAAACCAAAGTTGTTGCTTATCTGTTATGAACAGACCCATTCCATGAATTACCTTTTTTATCCCCATGATATGACCATAGTGCCTCAAGTCCTTTTGAATATATAGTAAGGTATAAATGTGTGCACAAATTAAAAAGATTAAAAAAAAGCACTACAATTATCCCAGAGAGGTTGATAATATTATCTCTTTTGTTATTATTATTTCATTGTAGATGATAAAAGCATGACCTGGGTGAAGCCAACATCCAGCATTTAGAAAGGATATTTATAAAACCAAAATTTATTCCATGTCAGACTGAATCCAGAAACCTGGGTTCTGTCCTTGGTCACTCTGACCTGTCATAAGAACAAATGAACTAAGCTTTAATCTTATTGTCCAAGAAGATATTTGGTGAGAGAATAAAAATGAGATCTTCTTGATCAGCCTCTAACTTTTTTCTATTTTGAATTCATTTTCCTGCATCTACAGAATGGTAAAGAAAAGCAATGTAGAACCCTACATCATTCTACATTCTACATAGTCTCTACACTCAATAAATACAAAGCCTCATTCAAGTATGAGTTCCTATTTACACATTTATATAAATAGTCTTCTGCTTATTAACCTAGGAATTCATTTTAATGTGTTGCTTGAATTTATGAATGTATTTGTCATTATGTATTTTTTTAATCACTAGATACTAAAAACTGACCATCATAATACTGAAAACTGGTTTCATGCTAAGAAGACATCTTTTAGAAAAGATTGGGACTCCTAGGGATAGGGTAAGTCTGGCATAAAAGCCAAAGAGGTTATCTTGGCTATTAACAAATCCTTAATTACTTACAACTCATGAATTAAAAATCTCTCTCTCTCTTTCTCTCTTTAGCATACACACACACACATCTATTTCTCTATATATCTGTATACAATATTTTGATTTAATACATTTGTTTTAAATATGATTGCCATTCTACTGTTAGCTAATACCTTTTTCATCTCACAAAATTACAATTACTTCTAGTGGTGGGAGCAATTAAGGTCTAGCCTGTTCATAAGCTTAATATTTATAATACAGTTTTGTTGTCCATAATCACTATACTGTGTATTAGATCTTCAGGCCTTATGCACCTACTAGTTGCAAATATGTACCGTTAAACAACATCTCTCCTGATCTGCATCCCCAACCCCTGGTAGCCACCATCCTGCTTTCTATTTTCTACAGTTCTGTTTTTTTTTTTTAATATTCTACATATAACAGATATCATATAATATTTGTGTTTCTCTGTCTGACTTATCTCATTAGCATAATGTCCTCAAGTTTCATCAATGTTGTTGCAAATGGTAAGATTTGCTTTTTTCAATATTCCATGGTATATGTATGTGGGTATGTGTGTGTATATATATATATTATCCACTCATCTATTGATGGACATTAGCTTGTTTCCATATCTTAGCTATTATGACTAATGTTGCAATAAACATGGAAGTGCATATATTTCCCTTCCATAACCTGGATTTATTTCCTTTGGACTTATTGATTTCAGAGAGAGGAGAGAGAGAGAAAGGGTGGGGAGAGGAGCAGGAAGCATCAACTGCCATATGTGTCTTGACCAGGCAAGCCCCGGGTTTTGAACCAACAACCTCAGCATTTCAGGTTGATGCTTTATTCACTGCACCACCACAGGTCAGGCTCCTTTGGATTTATATAGTAATCTTTTCTCTCTTTCTTTCTTTCTCTCTTTCTTTCTTTCTTTCTTTCTTTTTTTTTAGAGAAACAGGGAAAGAAAGAGACAGGAACATCAAGCTGCTCCTGTTTGTGCCCTGACTGGGGATCAAACTGGCAACCTCTGTGCTCTGGGCCAATGCTCTAGAGCTATATGGCTACAGCTTAACCTTTATTAATTTTTAGAGAGACAGGGAGAGAGGAGTGGGAAGGGAAGCGTTTGTTGTTCCATTCAGTCATGCATTTCCTGGTTGCTTTCTGTATATACCCTGACCAGGGATCAAACCCACAACCTTGTTGTTCCAGGATGACACTCTTAACCAACTGAGCTAATTGGCCAGGGCCAATATATAGTAATCTTAACAGAGAATTAGGAGTCTATATTAGAGAGCTTGACAATATTTATGCCTGTTAGAATTTATTTACATCTTTTCTTTGTGTTTCCAGTAGTAGTAGTAGTAGTAGTAGTAGTGGTAGTAGTAGTAATAGTAGTAGTAGCAGTAGTAGTGGTAGTAGTAGTAGTTGTAGTAGTAGTGATAGTAGTAGTAGTGGTGGTAGTAGTAGTAGTAGTAGTAGCAGTAGTAGTAGTAGTAGCAACGTTATTTTAGTTATTTAATACTACTCACCAGTGTTGCAGGGAATCCAACCAAGTGTTCCTATCACCCCCAAAACTACACCAGAATATTAAAGATAAAGAAATTGACTCTGGGACTAGTGAGGTGGTAAAAAATATCAGATCATACGAAAAGTAAAGGAGGCCCTGACTGGTTGGCTCAGTGGTAGAGCGTCGGCCTGGTGTGTGGATGTCCCAGGTTCGATTCCCAGCCAGGGCACACAGGAAAAGCACCTATCTACTTCTCCTCTCCTTCCCCTCTCCTTCCTCTCTGTCTCTCTCTCTCTCGCATCCAAGGCTCCATTGGAGCAAAATTGGCCCGGGCACTGAGGATGGCTCCATAGCCTCTGCCTCCAGTGCTAAAATGGCTCCAGTCTCAACAGAGCAATGCCCCAGATGGGCAGAGCATCGTCCCCTAGTGGGCGTGCCGGGGGGATCCCTGTCAGGCGCATGCGGGAGTCTGTCTGACTGTCTCTCCGCTTCTCCCTTCAAAAAAATACAAAAAAAAAAAAAAAGAAGAAGAAAGAAAAAAAAGAAAGAAAAGTAAAAGAAATAGGAAACTTGGGAGGAAGAGTATATACTCTTGTTAAGCAGTGTCACCCCAATAAAATTCAATTAAAAACTAAAAAGAAAAGAAAGAGTCTTCTATTTGAAATAGTGGGTGTTCTATTTTGTTTTTCATAAGAATTCTACAGCATTGAGCACATAGGCAATTTTGAAATATGTTTGTATTGTTTTTCTCTTTCCAAAACCAACTTGTTTTATATGACTGAAAAGTCTTCCCTGAGTCAGGTAATAAATAAAATGAGTCTTATACTTTTCAGAATTATATTTGAAACTCTAAATTTTTTATCATACAGTAGATTGGTGTTCAAAAGCATTATGCAGGTTCTTACTTGAATCAAAATAAAAGGTTTTATCACTATCAATGCATGGATTGCCTTGAAAATGGAAACCTACGTAGAGGCCCATGTAATGTGCTCCATTTTCTCCCCTACAATGGATATGAGACATCAGTTAATTTTTATGTAAAGACGTAAGTGGTAAATGTGTATGAGAAATATTATTGGTTAATGGGTTCTAGGAAATAGATAAGAGTGAAGAATTATGTGATTCTCTTTTTTTGCAGAAATTTTAGGTTATTAAGAAAAAGAAAAAACCCTTTTTCTTTCAAAACCAAACATAAAACAAGAAATTAGTGAGCCCTGAGAAACGACACCTGTCTCCTCAGTTCCAATAAATTTGCTTCAGTATCGCTGTATTTTCCCCAAAAGACAGTTTTTCCAATTCTCTCACCAACCTGACTTGAGTGTTTTAGCACGTTAGATAAATTCCCCAGTTTCAAAGGAAAATGACAAAGACACAGAGCGGTGCCGCTCAAAGCTTCCCAAACAATGGAGCAGACACTGCGGGGTTGGGCTCCCTCTCTCCACCTCCCTCTACTCCGCACGCACGTGCTCTGTATGAAGAGAAACAAAAGGGTATTATTCTGGCTTGGCTTTTCTGGCCCATTCCTCACAAATTGGTACTTTGGTGTTTGATTGGGTCACCAACAATGCTTCTCAAAAGGCACCCACTGAACAGATAAAAAGACAGAGAAACATTCCACGGAACGCCAGACCTTTTGATAATGTTTGTTCAGTAACATTTTTAAAGTCAGTGGAATCACTTTCAGAAACTCCCTAGGTAACCCACGTCTCCGAAGGCCCAACGCCCGCAGCCTAGTAATGCCCTTTGAATGGTAAATAATAATTAGAATATTTATTTAAAATGATAATAAAAAGTCCTGAAATGACTTCCTCTGTGAGCATTCTAGCAAAAAAAAAAGAGTTGTTTGATATTCCCACAGAGCACGTACTCATCATTAGAAACTGTATCATTGCGATTTGTAAGAAATATCTATTTGGTCTTTCAGATGACCAAAATATACTCCTCCTCTCTCTTTGGTCTTCCTCCACTGTTCCGGCTCACAGCTTACAACACCTTTGGCATTTTCCAAGTGTTGAGAATGATGAAGGTGTTTTTTGTTATGTTAATGAGGTGGCTTTTGGAAAATATTTAAAGATGAAGGCTGGTCACCAAGCTTCCCATTGTTTTCTTAGTCATTGGGGGAGGAGTGATGACAGGATTGGGGGCTCATCACAAGTTAACCTTATAACTGAAGAGTTTTAAAATTTTACACACAATTTATGAATTCTTCATACACAGCTGACATAGAAGAGATGTCTTTATTTTCTGCTTTTGATCATATATACGAAGTAGAGGGGCATGGGAGACATAGATGAAGCTCGGAGATCATGAACCCTGCCTCATAGTATCATATTTTGAAAATATAGCCTTGGAGTTTTAAACAATGCTGTCAGAATGCCAAACAAAACTGGATGTGAGTTCCTATTGGTTCAGGTGCCTATACCCATCTGAGAGAACCTGCCATTATCCAATCTTGGGCAAACACAGCACAAGCAAATGCTAGTTATTTAGACCACCTTAAAGATAGTGCAGTCTGAAGGGCCTTTGAAGAATCTGTAGAAATGTGACTTCGGGTCCATAAGGCTGGATTATGTAATCAGGAAATGTAGACAGACTGATGTGTGAAAAGATTCTCCGGAGATGAAATTTCCATACTCAAGAGCAGGGAGATTCTTCCCCAGACTTCTCACTGCCTCAGGAGCACAAGGACATCTCAGATAGGGAGCTTTGCAACCTGGATGCTGAGACATTGGGACACCGGACAGCAGCTGGGGTCTACCCTGAAAGGCCAATGGTATTCCAAGTTTTATAGAAGGATACAAATTGATATCGCCAAGTGGAGTCTTCCTGAAACTGCACGTGTCTTGAAGAAATAACTAGAGACCTTTGTGGGGAAACAGCTCAAGTTAGTCTTTTCTCGCTCCCATTGCATTTGGGAGGAAATGCAGGTGTCATTTGGTAGAGAGCAGGAATGTGTGAAGGAAGTACTGTACTTGGAGGAGGAGAAGAAGATGGAGAAGAGGCCAGTAGAACATTTAGAGAAAACTCGCCTATAAAGACCATTCCAAAGTAACAGATGACCGGAGGTCCCAGATCTTTTCAGAGACACTGAGATCTTATGTAAAATGTTTCTCCATAGATTTCTGTAAAAGTCTATTTCTTTTTTGTCTTCTGTGCTTTATAATGTAATGTAAAATATAATATTTTGTTGAGGAGTCATCTTGGCCCTTTGGAAGAAAGGTGGGAATTACATGTGCGTCTCCAGTAAACCTGTTAGGAAATATAGCTGCCGCTTTGGGGTTCTTTCTTATCCTGATTGCTCTGAGTTTGTCAATTTCTTTGTAACCGGGTTGGGATTTTACTATCCACTGAACATATTTCATAAATAATGGTTATGGACAAGTAGATTCAGCGTGACCCATGGTGTCCCATTTACAATAGTTAGATTTACAGCCCTTGTGTGAAAGGGACAAAACTAAAAAGCCTTCTTAAAAAAAAAAAAAAAGCACAGCTCTTTTGAGAAATAATTGATATGCAGAAACCCTGCACATATGTAATATGTCTAATTGATGAGTTTAGACATATGCATACTTCTGGGAAACTACTCACAATAAAGGTAAAAAAAAAAACATATCCTTCACGTCTACACATTTTCTTGTGGTTCTGGTGCTGGTGGAAATGGCATCCTTTCGTGGAGTCACGAGGAAAGTGTGCCAGGGGACTCACCTGTGTGGGGAGGAGGCTTTGTGATAAGATGGTTTGTTTGAGTGAAGACAGAAGCTGCCCCCAGGTTCCCATTGTCTCATCTCTGTCCGCCGTGCCATGGATCAAGTCCAGCCTAGTCTTCATCAGGCCCGATACAAAGACCAGTGTCCAGCTATCTGTGCCATGGTCCCACCCAATCTATCCCCATCCTGCTAGCGTGGGCACTCCAGTTGGTGCTGCGCTGCTGTACCCAGCTTGCACTTGGGGTCTGCATGGGTGCCAGCCCCCAGGGAGCTGCCAGCTCGCCAGGTCCTAGGGCCACACGGCCACTTAAGGAACACAGGAATGAGCGGGTGAGCACATGTTCCCAGGAGCTTGAAGAGGAGAGCGAAAAGAGCTAAGCTAGCTCCTTGGTTGGCTCACTATATCATCTCCAGCTCTGGGAAGGACTAGGCATCCTTCAAATGAACCAATCAACTTCCCAATCTTTCACAGGCTTTTGAAGATTCCTCCCCTTAACAATCCATTTTCTAGATTTCCCAACATTCTGTGTATCTTATTCAACCTGACCCTATTCCCAGGCTGGGCAGACAAGCCTCTGTGTTGATCACCTTGACTTCTGTTGCATGTGCGCTTGGAAGTGGAATTTCTCCTCCTGCTGTTTATTCCTTCTCTCCCTGTCCCCATCGTCTGGGGATAAACTGGCTGTAACCTGGGGAGATTGAAAAATTCGCCCTTCCTCCCTACACAGGGGGGAGGGGAATGTTAATCCCCTTGGCAGGGCAAGGCTGCAATCCCTTGGGTGTCTGCAGCTCCAACGTCCTAGAGAAGCAAGCAGGCTTTTAAATGTCTTCATCAGTATCTAGCTAGCCACACTAACAGCTCTTCGAATGTTTTTTGTTAGAACACTTAGCATGAGATCTTTTCTCTTAACAAATTTTTAAGTGTAAGATACAGTATTGTTAACTATAAGTACTATGTTGTTCAGAAGCTGTCTAGAATTTATTCATTATGCGTAAGGGAAACTTCCTACCCATTGAACAACTCTCCATTTATCCCTCTCATGGCCCTAGTAGTCACCCTTATATTCTTTGCTTCTATGGGTTTGAGAACAGAATAAAAATTCCTTGAAAATTTTAAAATAAGGCTACCACATGATCCGGCAATACCACTTCCAGGTATATAACCAAAAGAATTAAAATCTGGACCTCAGAAAGGTGCCTGCTGTCCCAAATTCATTGCAGCGTTATGCACACAGCCGAGATGTGAAAATGCCAAACGTCCAATGTGATGGTCTTTCCCTTAAATTGAAGTGTTCCATGTATAATTTAATTTTTAAAATTATTTACTTATTTACTTTATGCTCTCTCCACTGATCAACTGGCCGAGCCAATTTAATTTTAAAGATACAAATCAATAACTAGGTTTATCATTTACACTTAATATAATAGTAACTTGCATCTTAATATTTGCTTTCTACCTACTTCATCTTCCTTTTCCTTTCTTAACTTCTTTGGGAATGATCAAGTTGTCTTTTTAAATTCTATTTCTTCATTAGATCATGGGACTATAAATTATTTCATTATCTTTCAGTGGTTATTCTAGAGTCTAAAATATATGCTTGACTTTGTGTGTGTGTGTGTGTGTGTGTGTGACAGACAGAGAGACGGAGAGGGACAGATAGGGACAGACAGACAGGAAAGGAGAGAGATGAGAAGCATCAATTCTTCGTTGCAGCACCTTAGTTGTTCATTGATTACTTTCTCATATGTGCTTTGACTGGGGGGCTACAGCAGAATGAGTGACCCCTTGCTCAAGCCAGCAACATTGGGTTCAAGCTGGTGAGCTGTGCTCAAACCAGATGAGCCTGTGCTCAAGCCAGGGACCTCGGGGTTTTGAACCTGGGTCTTCTGTGTCCCAGTCTGACGCTCTATCCACTGCACCACCACCTCATCAGGCTATATGCTTGACTTTAATTAGAGTATAATCCAGATAAATTTGCAAGTTGCCACTCACTGAACAATGCAAGTTTTCAGTAATATTTAAACTCCATTTAGACTCTGTTATGGGTTGAATGTTTGTGTCCCTCCAAAATTCTTGTTGAAGCTCTATCCCCTAATGTAATGGTGATAGAAGGTGGCATTTTTGAGAAGTAATGAAGTTTAGATTAGGTCATAGATGGGGGTGGTCTTTATGATTGGATTAGTGTTTATAAGAAGAGACCAGAGCATTCTTACTCTCTCTCTCTCTCTTACTCTCCCTCTTTCTCTTTCTCTCTCTCTCTGCCATGTGAGGATATAGCAAGAATGCTACCTTCTACAAGCCAGGAAAAGAGTCCTCACCACAAAGCCAATCTTGCTGGCACCCTGATCTCAAACGTCTATCCTCCATAACTGTGAGAGACAATCATCTGCTGTTTAAGCCACCCAGGCTACGGCATTTTGTTGTAGCAGCCTGATCACACTGAGACACCCTCTGTCCATCTTTTTGCCTATCGTTATAAAATTTAGTTTATTTTCATTGAGTTTATTGGGATGGTATTGGTTAATAAAATTATACAGGTTTCAGGTGTGTAATTCTATAATGCATCAGCTGCATATTGTATGGTGTATCTACTACCCCAAGCCAAGTCTCCTCAGGTTTAAGTATGTACCTCACAATGCATTATTTTAATTGTGTGTTTTTAAAGTAAATATTCTTTCAGTTTATCTACATGTTTACTCTTTTCTGTGATTTTTATTCTTTCCTGAATTTCTGTCTGGAGTCATTTTCCTAAAGACTTCATTTTATGGTTCTTTAATCCAGCTTTGAATTCTTGTTGATTTTTGAAGGGGCATTTTCACTAGGTATAGAATTTTGGGTTGATAGCCCTTTAAAGATGTCAAACTAGTCATCTGACTTCCAGAGACTCTGTTAGATTGTTTAATGTTTGTCTTACCTTTATTCCTTTGAAAGTGAGATATCCTTTTTCCCCCTCTAAACACACTGTATAGACTTTTTCTTTATCTTTGATTTTTAGTAGTTTTAGTGTGATGTGATAGGTATAATGCTTGGAGTTTTAAGACTCTTGGCCAGGTGTAAGAGCATTTATGAGTTTTGGAATATTCTTGGCCTGTGATGCTTTGAATTTTATTGCTTCCATCTCATTTTTTTTTGTCATGGAAGAGGGGGTTCCAATTATCCACATTTTAGACCTTTTAACTGTGTTTCATATGACTCTTACTCTCTTTTCTTTACTATCTTTTCTCCCATCCCTACCATGCATCAGTCTAGACCAGGGTTTTTCAACCTTGGCACTACAGATAGTTTGGACCAGATAAGTATTTTTGCTGTTGTTGTCATCTGAGTGGAGAGGGGGCTCTCTTGTGCATTATAGACTGTATAGCAGCATCTCTGGTCTTTATCCACCAGGTGGCAATAGCATCCTCCCAGCCATGAGAAATTGTCTCTGACCTTGTTAAATACCTATTGGGTTGACACATCAATCCCTGGTGAGAACCATTTGGCCCATTTCACAGGTACATTTTGGAGTTAACACCTCACTTTTAACTTTGGGTTAAAACCGCCTTTCTCCTGAGAGTCAGGAGGTTAAGACAAGCTCCAGCTAGCTGCACCTCTGGGGTTTCTGTAGAGGCTCTACAGAGGCCTTTTCCCTAAGCAATTTCAAACATTTGGTAGAGTTCCTTCCGCACATTTCTCACTGGTTGCATTGGGCGGGTCAGAGCAAGGCCCCTAATAAAGCTGGCACACTTTAATCCAGGATAGGGTACCCCAGGGAACAATGAGTATATCCTGAGGCACGTTTCTTGGTGCTTTATCTACCTCCCAGGGATTCAAAAGGCCCTGCCAAATCTTCTCTTTCTTCTCCCTGTTATGATTTCTCAGCATTCCCCTGGGTATGCTAGTCTGGAGAGGTCAGAATTTCTGGGCCATTGAGTGGTGAAGAACATGTTATTATATATAAGACACTGTAAAATGATCACTGGATGGACAGAGGCAGGGATCTCTGCTGTGGGCTCATCTCGGCAGCAAGCAGGGATATGATTCTGATGCAATGATGATGTAACCTGTCCAGGCCTGCTTCCTTTTCTGGAAAACCAAGGCCCTGGCCCAGATATTCTGCATAACCTAACTCCTCTAATTCTTTTCTCTCCTGCCTTTATTCTGTACTAGCATCTATCCCAGGGGTCCCCAAACTACAGCCCACGGGCCGCATGTGGCCCCCTGAGGCCATTTATCCGGCCCCCGCCGCACTTCTGGAAGAAGCACCTCTTTCATTGGTGGTCATCGAGAGGAGCACATTGACCATCTCATTAGCCAAAGCAAACCCATAGTTCCCATTGAAATACTGGTCAGTTTGTTGATTTAAATTTACTTGTTCTTTATTTTAAATGTTGTATTTGTTCCCGTTTTGTTTTTTTACTTTAAAATAAGATATGTGCAGTGTGCATAGGTATTTGTTCATAGTTTTTTTTATAGTCTGGCCCTTCAATGGTCTGAGGGACAGTGAACTGGCCCCCTGTATAAAAAGTTTGGGGACCCCTGATCTATCCTGTTCTTCATTTATTATTGCTTTTTTCCCCACTTCTACAATTTCTTTTGACTCATTTCTCAGATGATCATATCTGCCTTTTATTTGATTTTCTTGAACATATTTATCATATGATTTTAATGTCACAGTTTGAGAACTCTAATATTTGTCTCACCTGACGGTTTTCCATCATTTATTTCTTCCTTCTATCATGCCTAAGGATTTTTTTTATTACATTCTGGGGATTGTGTACAAAAAAAAAATTGGAAATACTATGAATAATATTATCTTTCTTTAGAGAATATTTATGTCTTACTCTGGATGGGAGACAGAATCCGGGCAGATTAATTAAGTGTTAACATGTATAGAAGTGGTTCAGTGCTGGGTTTCAGTCTTTGTAAAGGTTGGTCTAGTTATGTTTTTTCTGCAGTCCTATGACATCACGATTCAGTGTCTCAACTAATAGTCACAGGAATTGATTAAAGCGTTTCTAAAAATGAGTAACTTTTAGGTTTTTGGCACTTTTCCTTCAAGGTTTCCCATGTCAATGTTTTTCCACCCAGTGCTGTTCTCGCTTCCGAGAAGACCATTAGTGATACGCTGTTTAAAAAAGAACATGCTACTACTGCCGTCTCTGGTACTTTCTCCCATGACGTTGACACCTTTGGCAAGTTTTCATGTTTATTTGTCTGCAATTACAGTTCCCCCATGACTACTACTCAGCTAGCAGTAATGACATATTTAAACAATGTTACATGTGAAAAGAAAAAAAAATGTGCATCTTAAAATGGATGGAATTCCATATGACCAGCACTTAGGACAGATCCTGGTGAAGAGTGAATGTGAATTATTATATTTTGAGAATAATATTAACATGACCTAATGTACATTTTTTATTATTATTATTTACAGAGACAGAGGGAAAGTCAGAGAGAGGGATAGATAGGGACAAAGAGACAGAAACGGAGAGAGATGAGAAGCATCAATCATTAGTTTTTCATTGCGACACCTTAGTTGTTCATTGACTGCTTTCTCACATGTGCCTTGACGGTGGAGCTACAGCAGACCGAGTAACTCCTTGCTCAAGCCAGCGACCTTGGGTCCAAGCTGGTGAGCCTTGCTCAAACCAGATGAGCCCTCGCTCAAGCTGGCGACCTCGGGGTCTCGAACCTCGGTCCTCCGCATCCCAGTCCGACGCTCTATCCACTGCGCCACCGCCTGGCCAGGTGACCTAACGTACATTTTAAAAGAATCTCTCTAAAATTCAATGATAAGAAAATGAACAAGGTAGTTAAAAGTAATCTAGACAGACTTCTCATCCAAGATGATATACAGGTGGCAAATGAGCCCGTGAAAAGATGCTCAACATGATACGTTGCTATAGAAATGCAAATTAGCCCTGGCCGGTTGGCTCAGCGGTAGAGCGTCGGCCTAGCGTGCGGAGGACCCGGGTTCGATTCCCGGCCAGGGCACACAGGAGAAGCACCCATTTGCTTCTCCACCCCTCCGCCGCGCTTTCCTCTCTGTCTCTCTCTTCCCCTCCCGCAGCCAAGGCTCCATTGGAGCAAAGATGGCCCGGGCGCTGGGGATGGCTCTGTGGCCTCTGCCTCAGGCGCTAGAGTGGCTCTGGTCGCAACATGGCGACGCCCAGGATGGGCAGAGCATCGCCCCCTGGTGGGCAGAGCGTCGCCCCCTGGTGGGCGTGCCGGGTGGATCCCGGTCGGGCGCATGCGGGAGTCTGACTGTCTCTCCCTGTTTCCAGCTTCACAAAAATGAAAAAAATAAATAAATAAATAAAAATTAAAAAAAATAAAAAGAAATGCAAATTAAAACAACAAGGGGACACGACTACACACTTACTAGAATGGCAACAATCCAAAACACTAATAACATCAAGTACTGGTGAAGATGTGGCGCGACAGGCACAGCACGCTCTTTCATTGCCAGGGAGATGCAAGATGGAACAGCCACTTTGCAAGACAGTTTGTCACTTCCTTATCAAAGAAAACATACTCTTAGCGATCTGATCCAGTGATCACACTCCTTGGTACTCATCCAAGTGAGTAGAAAACTTATGTCTACACAAAAACCTGCAAACAGATGTTTGAAGGCACTTTAATTATAATTGCCAAAGCTTGGAAGCAGCCAAGGTCTTTAGTAGGTGAGTGGATGGATTAAGAGGTACATCCAGACAATGGAATGCTACTCAGTGCTGTAAAGAAGTGAGCTGTCAATCCGCGAAAAGACGTGGAGGAACTTCAACTTTATAATGCTAAGGAAAAAAGCCAGTCTGAAAAGAAAGAAGTCCGTCTGAAAGGGCTGTGTACTGTATGATTCCAACTGGAATGATTCTCATTCTGGAAAAGGCAAAACTATGGAGACAGTCAAAAGATCCGTGGTTTCCAGGAGTTAGCAGGGAGGGAGGGAGGGAGCGATGGTAGGCAGAGACGGAGGATTTTTAGGGCAGTGGAAGTATTCTGTCTGATGCTATAATGCTGAACACATATCATTATGCACGTGTCAAAACCCATGGAATGTACAACACCCAGAGGGAACCCTGATGTGAATTATGGACTTTGGACGATAATGACATGTCAATGTAAGTTCATCAATCATCACAGAGGTACCACGGTGGTGCATGCAGGATGCTGATAGAGTGCGAGGCGACAGAGAGCATGTGTGCTGCGCGGGGTATATGGGACCTCTGTACTTTCTGTTCAGTTTTCCTGTGAATCTACAACTGCTCTACAAAATAAAGTCATTAAAATGTAAAAAGAAAGAAAAATATCTCTCTAGCTGTCATGTGGAGAATAGTTGTAAGGGGTGATATGATTCAAGGAGATTAATTAGGCAGTTTTACAATAATCTAAATATAAAACTATGGTGTCTTAAATGAGTGATAGTTGTGGAGTGGTCCAAAATGGTCTAATTCTTGATACAGTTGAAGACATGTTAAAGAGGTTTTCTGATAGATTGGATATGGGTTATTAGAGAAAGTGAAATGGTAGATGAATCAGGGGTTGGATCTGAGCACTTGTATGAATGAAACTGACCTTTTAATGAAACGAAGAAGGTTTGTGAGAGTGTTGGGTAGGTAGTAGAGGGAAGAACAAGGAGCCAACGGCTCGATAATAAAATTTAAAGAATGATTTTGAAGGTAATGGACATCTTTACCATGTTAAGTCACCCCCCCCCCAAAAGAGGTAGCAACCCCTCCATTCATTCAGGTCTATTGGCCTATTTGATGGTTTTTAATAAGGTTTCACATTTTTCTTTATTAAGATGTTACACATTTTGTTAAGTTAATAGGGTTTGTTTGTTTTTGATGTTTGTTTGTTTGTTTACTGTATCTTACTTTCTACTACCTGTTCTAACTGCTTGCTGCTGGAAAGAAAGAAATGATTCCCTGGTCAGATAGCGCAATTGGTTAGAGCATTGTTTCAAAGTGTAGAGATTGCTGGTTCGAACCCCAGTCAGGGCACATAGAGAAATAGATAGATGTTCCTCTCTCTCTCCCTTCCTCTTTCTCTTAAAAGTTAATAAATAAAATTTTAAAAAAGAAAGAAATGCTATTGATTTCCCTATGTTCAGAAAGCTTGATGAACTCCTGTTCTAAAAGTTTGTTCATTCTGCTTGATGCACAATGCACATTATTATATCCTTATTATATAAAGATTGTTTTTACATTTCCCCAATCATTTTTACGTTCTTCATTAAGAATTATGTCCTTTAAATAAAGAATTATATTTACTGTCAATTTTCAGTTATTGCCTTTATTATGTTAAGAAAGTTCCTTTCTAATCTGGTTTGTGATAATTTTTTGTCATAAATGGGTACAAAATTTCATCTAATGTGTGACTGAATCTATTAATAAGATCAGGTCATTTTTTCAATTGGCCATTAATATAATAACTTATATAAATGTATTTTATTTTTCAGACTCAATTTCATTCTTGATATAAACCTTACTTCATCATTCTGTAGTTCTTTAAAGAATATTGGGTTTATTCACCTAATATTTGCTTTAAATTTTTTAAAAATTATATTCATTAGTGATGTAGATGTGGAATTATAATTTTTAAAAACTTTTTTGAGAGAGAGGAAGAGAGACAGAAAGACAGGGACAGATAGGAAGGGAGAGAGATGAGAAGCATCAATTCATGGTGGTAGCACCTTAGTTGCTCAGTTGATTGCTTTCTCATGTTCCCTGACTGAGGGGACTCCAGCTGAGCCAGTGACCCCTTGCGCAAGCCAGTGACCTTGGGATCAAGCCAGTGACCATAGGGTCATGTTGATGATCCTGAGCTCAAGGTGGCAACACCGGATAAGCCAGCACTCAGGCTGGCAACCTCAGGGTTTTAAACCTGGGTCTTCAGTGTCCCAGGCCAGTGCTCTATCCACTGCACCACCACCTGGCCAGGCTTTAAAACATTTTTTATTTCAGAAAAATTGAGTGGAGAGTATACAAAGTTCCTATATAGTCCCTCGCTCCCTCCCCCATTTTCTTCCCCTAACACGTTGTATTAGTATGACAATTTATTACAATTGATGAGCTGTTATTGATGCACTATTATTAACTAAAGCCTACAGACCATAACAGGTTTTGACAAAGCCTAGCATCCTGTATGACCATTACAGTGTCACGCAGAATCATGTCAGTGCCCTAAAAGTCTCTGTGCTCTATTTATGTCTCCACTGTCACCCCAGGCCCCGGCAACCGCTGACCTTTTTACAGTCCCCATAGTTTTGCCTTTTCCAGAATGTGATATAGTTGAATTTTATCATAGGTAACCCTCTTGGATTGGCCTCTTTCATGTAGCAATATGCATTTAAGGTTCTTGCGTGTCTTTTTATGGCTTGAGATCTCACTTTTTTACCTTGCTGAATAATGTCCTATTGTCTGGATGGAGGTACCACAGTTTGTTTTTTCACCTACGGAAAGACATGGAATTGCGGGGTTTTTTGTGTTGTCCCAACTTAGTTTGAAAATCGAGTTTGCACTAGAAGCGTAACATGCATTGTTCCTTGTTCTGGATAGCTTCTATAAAAATGTATTATCTGTGCCTTGAAATTTGATGGAATGTCCTTTTAAAACTGTCCGAGGGTTGGACTGTATCAGTCAGTATTCAGACAGGAGATATAGATTGCAATTTGAACAGAAAAAGGAATAAGAGGACTTATTAAATAGTAACAAGGAACTCTAAGGAACACAGAAGTGACGAGTATACAGAAAAGTCGCTCTTTCTCGGGCTGAGGCAGAGTACCCCTGGAAAGACCAGATTGAGAAGGCTGTGCCCCACCCCCACCAAAGGCTGCGACCTAGACTTTGTTGGAGAGGGGGTAACAGTAGCCCTCTGAGTAGTGGACAAGTTCCTTAATTGCCAAAGACCCAGGCTAACAATCAGAAACCTGCCTACTGGGGTGTCCACAAAACTTGCAGGAAGGTGCCCCCTGGGGGCTGCTGATGGAACTGGATGGGAGAACCTGCCCTGCGTAGCTGCTGAAACTCAACAAGACGCCACCTACTGGGTGTCTGTGAGATGACTAGACGAGCCCCTGCAGTGCAGGCCCACCCTGCAGAGAAGCTGTCTGCAGGGGTGCCCCGGAACCCACTGGGAAGCCCGCAGGGTGCTAGCAGAACTCACCAGCAAGTAACCCACAGAGGAGACCTTATGGAAAGCCAGCTGGGATGTCAGCTGAATCTTCTAGGAGGCTGTCTGCAGTGTGTTCCTGAATTTGCTAGGCGCTTGCTGAGGCGCTGGTGGAACTTCTGAACCAGGAGCTTACCCCTGCTGGGTCACCTGTGAGACCCCTTGGAAGGACGGGGCGGGGGTGCGGGGGGCAAGGGAGGGCTACAAGACTTGCCAGCGAACCCTTTGTGGAGGTCCACTGAGCTGCCTGGGGGGCTGGTGGAGCTAGATGTAATGTCACCATGGCGGTGCCATTAGAACTTGGCTATGAGGAGCGGCGGCAGTGAGTGTACGTGGGACCAGGGAGAGAAGGCCCTTCCTCCTGCGGTACCCTGCCCGGCACTCTGTAGCGTGCAGCCAGCTGGCGAAGGAGAAATGTTTGCAGGCGCCAGCTCCAGGGAGGGTCACGTAAGCAGGACAACCCGGGGAACATTGCTGAGGAACAGGGAACAGCTCACTGGCACGGGGCGTTATTTTTGGTTGGGAAGCGGGGCAAGGGTAGAGAGAGAGTTTTGGTGATCATTTCCACTTTTGTTCATGGGTGGCTGTTGATCGTGTTTGATCTCTTCTTGTTCCAGTTTGGGTGTGTCATCACCTCCCAGGAATCTGTCTGCTACCACCAGGCTGTCACGTTTATTAGTGAAAAGTTTTCCAAATATTTCTTTAAAAATAATATAACATATACATTAAAAAAAATCTATTTGTAGCTTTTTATCCTTTTCACAGTCTGTATTTGCCCTTTGGGTATCTATTGTTGTTGATTCACAAGCTGGCCCCCATGCCAGGGACTGAAGGAGGGGGCAGCCACTCCAGATTGGTGGGTGGCAGGTTTAACAAGCCAGGGAGCTCACATAGGCAGCTGCTCTTGGGCGACTGGAGTTCATTTCGTCACCCAACTTCCAGAATCTTAAGAGTTTACAGAGTCCTTGACTGGGTTCAGTCATCTTTACCATGCAGACGGTCTGAACAACACCTTACTTTCTCAAGTCTGTGTCCTCAGAACAGCTCCTGCTATGGGAACAGTCAGGTGTATATTCCAAGGACAAGGGGGATGGTGAAGACTCTCTGATCACCCAGGTCCAGCTCGCAGGGAGTTACATCAGCTCGATGACCTCCAAGAACCACAGAGGTTAGTGATCAGCAAAACAGTGTGTTTTATTATCATTGAGAGCGAGGACATGTGACTATTGGATGGTCCAAACCAAAGAAAGATGAGCAGAGGTGTGACTTCCAGATCAAGGACATTAACTCAGTGTTCCTCATTCTTCTCTTTCTTTTTCTGCCACAGCTCCCAGGGACCCGTGATCACAGCTTGCTGAGGAGAGTTGCCCGGTGGATGGTGGATTCCACTGACCGGCGATTGTGATGTAAGTAGGACATTATCATGGATTATGCCATGCCATTGAAATTTAGAGGTACAGAGCCATCAGTTATCCTTAATTAATTACCTTTCTTTTCTTTCTCTCCTTGCTCAGTCTTTCTGAAGGTTTATCCACTTTAGAAGACTCTTCAAAAGAAAAACCAGCTTTGGGGTTAATACGGCCTGGTTGATAAAATCGGAGACCACAAATCTTTCTCTGCCCCTTCCTAGCCTTGCGGTCTTGGGAAAGTTACGCAGTCTCTCAGTGCACTGCTTCACTCCTCTGTGAAAGGAGAACGGATAATCCCACCGGTTTCTCAGGTTGTTGTGAGGGTTGAGTGTGAGTGTGTGTAAACGCTCAGAACAGCCCTCGGCGCGCAGCCCGTGCCCTGGACGTGTTTGTTAGCGGGTAGTGTCGACATGGTTTTCTCCACTTTGTTACTTTCTGTCCTTATCTCTAGTCCTTCTCATTTCTTACCTTCTTACTTCTTTGGATTTATTCTCTTGTTTTCTAACTAGTGTTTTGGGGGACTATTTGGCTCACTTATTTATAACCTTTCTTGTCATCTGATAAATATTTTGGGGAATATATATGGCCCTCGTCCTATCGCCTTTGCCAGTTCCCGGAGATTTTGACAGGAAATGCTTTTATGCTCACTCGGCTGTAAATCTTGAATGCTCTCTTATAAATTTCTCTTTAACCCAAGTGCCGCCTCGTCTGTTTCTGGGTTTATAGATATTTGGAGTTTCTGTAAGACTTTACATTTGGTTTTGATTTCTAATTCTCGTTGAGTAATAGTTGGAAAACTCTCTAAGATGTTGCTTTTATGTAATTTATGAGGGTTTTTTTTTTTTTTTTGGATCCCTACTTGATTGAATTGTGGAAATGTTTCATGTGTGCTTGGAAAAGAAAAATTGTGCTCATTGAGTTACTGTGTATCTTTTGGTTCATAGTTATTAATTAACATGCATATGAATTTTTAATTTGTTTCCTTGAGCTATTTCTAGTAAACAGGCTTTAAAATCTTTAACTACAACACTGATTTAGCTAATTCTCCTCATAGTTCATCAACTGCTGTCAGAGGTTATGTATATATTTTTGTATGCTAATGTATTCATTATTATTACATCTTTTGGATCTTTAGTTCCTTTTATCAGCCCACATACAAGGTAAACTTTTATCTGTGAGTGATTTTCTTCCCTTTAAAATGTATTTAGTCTGAAATTAATGTAGCTCCATCATATTTTTTTGTGCCACATTTTGCCTGGTATGATATCCTTTAAACTTTAAGTGTGTTCACATGAGGTTATGCATTGGTGGAAAGGCAGCACAACCACATCTGCTATAAATAGGTGAGTCATAAATTCCTTATTCATTTAACAGAGTATTGGAGCTTGATGGAACGACCGTGGTAAAACAGCTACGAACAGAAGCGTTTGTTTGTGTGGCTGTTGCACGGCTTTGTTCCTGCACGGTGCACCGTTGCAAGGGGCGCTTCCCACGAAGTCTGTGTCCTGCCCATCCAGTAAAATGGTAAGTTTTCATTGCATCTCCATCGTTTTAGTTCAGGCTTACAATGCACCTCCAGAGCAGCTTACACTAGAAATCATTTTGCCTTAGTTTATGAGAAGGCATATACACAGATGGTTTTCTTGATTCTCGAATTAAACTCAGCACCGAACAGGCCGGATCCTTGTCGATGCAGGGCTGGGGGTGGTGCCCTTGAATAATATCTTTATTTTCAGGTGTTCAGTGTTCCAGAGAACCCTACCTGACTCACAGTGTTTCCTGAAAATAATTTATAGCCAGACCTCTTTCTCCATATTAGGCTAAGGCTATCCTTATATGTGGCTGTAGTCAAAAACCTAAAAAAACATAACAATAATTTATTATTTTTCGCTTACAGCATAGTTTATGTGGGAAACATGGATCTTTTGATTGGTTCCACTCCCAAAGGTGATTCAGGGCCATATGCTGCTACAAGAGCTCTGACACACGGGTTTGAGTTGATCTAGCCGAGGGAAGGAGAATTAGAGCATCATATTTTTAAAGGCCCAGGCTTGAAAGATCTACACTATTATGGCTAAAGAACACAGTCTAGAATCCAGTCACCTGTCCCCAAATGAGCTGTCAGGAAGATTAGGATATGCCATCTTTCTGTCTGTCTAAGAAAAGGAAATGGTGGTGAACACATTGCATTGTCTCCATCGCATTATCTAGTTGAAGACACTGTCTTCTGATTAGTATATTTAACCCAGTTAAATTTATGATACATTTCAGTTATTTCTGATATCTCATTTCATATATCCTATTTTTAATACTTTCATTTTGCTTTTCTCTTTTACTAACTTCCATAGATAAATGAAATTTTATTCTGGAAGTTTGAAGTTCTTATATATTTTTTTATGGTATTAGATATTTACACCTTATTGAAGCTTATGGAGGGTTTTCTTTGTATTTTTTTTTACCCCAGAAACAGCCTCTTAAATTTGTCAATTTTGTTTTTCCTTGAAGTTAAGATCTCTCTTACTACCTCTGGTCTTTTCATTGGTCCTTCTATAGCACCATACAGTTATCACTTAGAAATGTACTATAAGATGCACTTTAATAATTTTAGGAGCTATTTCATTGGTTATTATTTATTTAAACAAAAATACATTTTATTAAGTAATTTATTTCTTGTAGCTTACTGCTATAATACTTCAAGACTTCTTTCAGAAAGCCTCTAGGTATGGTAAAATTTCTGAGGCATTCATTATTGAAAACAGTTATATTTTTAGTTTCTTATTTAAGTGATAACTTAGCCGGTCATAATATCCTATATTTGCAATTTCTTTCCTTTACCACTTTGCTATTGTTACTCCATTACTTTTTGTCTCAGGTATACATAAGTCTTATCATTTTCTGTCAAGTAATCTGCTTTTACTCATGTAACCTCTTCTTTCTGGATCTACTAAAATTTGATAACTAGTTACAGCTTTTACTTTTCTAATCTCTATGAACCTATATAATGTGATGTTAATATAGTTATTTAATCTTGGGATATTCCTAATTCTTTTTACATACTTCCTCTCTTTTCATTAGTTTCTCAGATTTTACAATGCTTCTTATGTGGATGTGAACAAATCTTTTTCTATTTTGATATCGCTTAACTTTAAATTATTCTTTTTCATTTAATGCTATGTCTCTGTCTCCTGGGAAAGTCCTAGGCATGATATTTCATGTTTAAAATGTGATCTATTCTATTACTCAGCCTATCTATTCACCTCTTTTATTTCCCCCACAATTCTATTTTTATACCACTTACTTCTAATTAGTTTTTTTTCTCTATAATTGCTTATTTAACCTTGGCATTTCCAATATCCTCACTTTTCTTTTTGAACATTTTAGTGTGGATATTTAAAATATATGTTTATTTTACGTTTGTTTATTCTGTTTTAAGGAGAATAAAATGCTCAGCATGTGGCTTCCAGGGTTTTCTAAAATAGTGTGGTCCTTATATATTTCTGCCACCCCACTGGGAAGATGTCATTGTGGTTGACAGTGGGAACTGGGAAGATGTGGTTTAATGATAGGCACTACTTCCAGGTGTGCTGAGCAGGTGCAGACTGCAGGGAGAGTGTTTGTGAGTAAAGAGCCTTTGGCGTTCCCATCCTGGCTCGATGACTCTCCATTTTCCCACACTGTCAGAAAATTCCTTCTTCCTTTTGAATGCTGTTTTGTCCATCTCATAAGTTGACTCTCCAGGCTGTCAAGTCATGGAATGTTTTGTGGTGATGGAGAGGAATAAAGCTAGGAGTAGATCTTAAAAACATTGACTGAAAACAATAGGTATTTATTTGGTTCATAAGTCAGTGGGCTGGCAAACTAGTCTGGACAGCTCTTCGGGTCTTAACTGAAATTGCTCGCACATCTCAGTATATAGACTGTCTGAGCACAACTGTTGCATCTGTGGGTCATCTGGCTGTTGGCTGGAGAGAACTTGTCTCATATCCCACCAGCAGGATAGCATGGGCTTGTTCCCATGGAAAAGGCAGAGGTACAAGAGCCAGGGTGATCCCTGTACCCACTCTTCAAGCCTGTGTGTATGTCACACATGTTAATACCCCTTAGCAAGCCATGACTCCCAGCAGAGTGTGTGGGCAGTGCAGAGTTGCATAGCAAGGCTGTGGAGGAAGGGAAAGGTGAATATGGACTTAGCATGTTTATGATCAAATCATCACAATCTGAGGTAAAGGCCTTTGGTGGAAAAAAATAGATATTAATGGGCTTCATGGTGTATATGCTAGGCATTTTCTAGTATAATATGTGTTTTTATCTTTTACCACACTTCCAGAACATTCTCACTTCCAGAATGTCTGTATTTGGAAACATTCAGACACTACCCAACCTTCCTTGAATCAGAAAATTTTTTCTGTACTTTAGAATTTTCTACTTCTGGATTGGAAGCACTCAGAACTTCAAATTTTTGCTCCACATGTTTGGGGATTTAAAATGACATCGGATCACTTACAGCAGAATGGTGGAACCTTGATAACATTATGCGGAGTGAAATAAGCAAATCAGAAAAAAATCAAGAACTGCAGGAGTCCATACATTGGTGGGACATAAAAGCGAGACTAAGAGACATGGACAGGAGTGTGGTGGTTATGGGGGGTGGGGGGAGGAAAGGGGGGAAGAGGAGGAAGGGGAGGGGGAGGGGTACAAAGAAAACTGGATAGAGGTTGACGGAGGACGATCTCTCTTTGGGTGATGGGTATGCAACAGAACTAAATGACAAGATAACCTGGAAATGTTTTCTTTGAATATATGTACCCTGATTTATTGATGTCACCCCATTAAAATAAAAATTTATTTATATAAAAAAATGCTTAGCTGTAGTTGAATTAAATCTGACTGACAGATGCTATAGTCAAATGCTTGCTAGGCTCCAACTTGAGAAATTCTTCAATGTTGCTGTTTTTGTGAAATATTTTTCCCACTGAATAATCCAAGTGTAAGGTTCTGCATAGGAAATTTACTCAGGTTGGCTATTGTCTTTTATATTAGTAAGCTTCGATGGTGTGAATACTGCTAACAGGAGCATCCTGAAGACTGAGAAAGACAGGAAGGCAGATGCCTTTATCTAGAGCAGGGGTCCCCAAACTTTTTACACAGGAGGCCAGTTCACTGTCCCTCAGACTGTTGGAGGGCCGGACTATAAAAAAAACAACTATGAACAAATCCCTATACACACTGCACATATCTTATTTTAAAGTAAAAAAACAAAACGGGAACAAATACAATATTTAAAATAAAGAACAAGTAAATTTAAATAAACAAACTGACCCGTATTTCAATAGGAACTATGCTCCTCTCACTGACCACCAATGAAAGAGGTGCCCCTTCCGGAAGTGCAGCAGGGGCCAGATAAATGGCCTCAGGGGGCCGCATGTGGCCCGCAGGCCGTAGTTTGGGGACCCCTGGTCTAGAGCAAGGGTAGTCAACCTTTTTATACCTACCTCCCGCTTTTGTATCTCTGTTAGTAGTAACATTTTCTAACTGCCCACCGGTTCCACAGTAATGGTGATTTATAAAGTAGGGAAGTAAATTTACTTTATAAAATTTATAAAGTAGAGTTACAGCAAGTTAAAGCATATAATAATAATTACTTACCAAGTACTTTATGTCGGATTTTTGCTAAGTTTGGCAGAATAAATCTTTATAAAACAGCTTAATATAGTTAAATCTATCTTTTTATTTATACTTTGGTTGCTCCGCTACCTCCCACCATGAAAGCTGGAACGCCCACTAGTGGGCGGTAGGAACCAGGTTGACTACCACTGGTCTAGAGGATAGAAGAGTGTTACTAAGTTACAAAACAGAGGAATTAGTCTGCTCTCTTTATCTAATTAAATTGAGTAATTCACTCAAAGATTAGCATATCCCCAAAAGGCAGTAATATTATTATTAAAAATGTTAGAGGTTTCAGGTTCGATTCCCAGGCAGGGCACATACAGGAGCAGATTGATGTTTCTCCCTCTCTCTCTATTTTTGTGTAAGTATTTGTGTGTTATCCTTTGACCCCAAAGTGAAATTGTGACAGTGGATTTTCACTCCACTTTGTTAAATTGTAAGCATATTATCCTTAAGAAATGCCATAAACTTTTTTTATTTAAAACTTGTTTTTGAAGATGTTTTTGAGAAGAGTTTAAAAAAGAAAAACATATTTATACCTGAACATAAAGTGCTGTAAACAAGCCATTTGTATTTAAGACCTTCAATAGAGCAGCAGTTCTAAAAGAAGACATAAAGAGTAGATCATTATTTAAAAGATAGTTTGCTAATCATCTGAGCTTGAGATGAGAAGATTATCCCACTGAGCCCAAAGTCATCC
This sequence comes from Saccopteryx bilineata, assembly GCF_036850765.1. Lineage (NCBI taxonomy): Eukaryota > Metazoa > Chordata > Mammalia > Chiroptera > Emballonuridae > Saccopteryx > Saccopteryx bilineata. The sequence goes on from NC_089492.1 coordinate 11,740,468, forward strand.
CAAGAGTCTTTATCAGGGAAAGAGGAAGGCCAGAAGGCAATGTCAGAGGGATACAACATTGTTGGCTTTGAAGACGCAAGTGGCCACTGGCCAAGGAAGTGGGTGGCCCCTAACAGGTGGAAAAGATAAGGAGACATTCTCCTCTGGAGCTTGCAGAAGGACCATAGCGCTGCTGACACCTTGATTTCATAGCCCAAGGAGACCAATGCCGGCCTTCTGACCTCCAGAACTATGAGATGGTGCATTTGTGTTGCTTTAAGCCACCAAGTTTGTGCTAATTTGTTATAATAAGAAGTCAAGACAATGATATGAATGCCAATAGTAATAATGTTAATGATAAAGCTAACATCGCCATTTAGTCAGTGTTTACTGTGTGCCCAGAAATGTGTTACAAAACGTTACATATGTTATATTATAGAGTGTCTCCCAAAAAACCCTATGAGATAGGCACCTTATCATCTTTATTTTATAGGTGAATTCAGGGCTCAGCAAGATGATTTGATTTGTCCAAGTTATATACTTAGTAAGTGAAGTCCATGCTTTAAAAAGATATACTTTTTTTTTTCAATATTTTTCATGTTTCTTTCCGTAAGATTTTCAAATGATTGCAGCTGGGAGGTGAGGGAAATGAAATGCAAGAAACAGAGGACATATTTCTATCCAATTTACCTACAGTGCAGCAGGATAAGGTTGTCACCGCACCAGAACTGCTTTTTGCAAGAGTCTAGCTGCTCTCATAATAGGCACGCAGGAGGTCCTGCACTTATTTTGACAAGGCGGACATTGCCCAAAGTACTTTTTACTATGACTCACTAGGCAATTGTCACCTAACCCTGCAGTGCATTGCTGGGACCCTCTACCCATGAGAAATGAGGAATCCTGGAAGAGTCATTTCAATTTTCAGATATAGCCAAGATTCTTTCAGAGCTAAATCGAGAAAGGCAGTTACTTGTCATGAATGCCTGAGAAAATAACAATAGGTAATAACGATGATGAGCTCAATGTGTTGACTCCTGACAGTGCTAAAGGCACAGAAACAAAGTAAATCGGGGAAGCAGCGGTCTACACAGTTAAATAAATTTGTTACAGCGCTTCTTGGAGATCTGGATTTGCTAGTGCACATCAAATAAAATGCACGCTTATGTAGATTTTTCTTAAATTTATTTGACCACGGAAGCATGTTTTATGGCACATCTATAGAGATGACTATTCAAGGAAATACATTTTGGAAAGCACTGAGCTGGTTATTCTAATCTGATAAAAAATGAAAGCAATCATCAGAATTTTTTTACAACATGCAAGTATTCCCTGAAGATAACTCCGAGAGGAAAGTCTAAATGATTTTAAGTGATGAGAACATAATTGAGACATATATTCTTTTTTCAAGTGCTTGTTTTGCAGAGCAACTCTAATTGGAATGGATAAGTTCTGTAGCTGCAGTCCAAGTTCATAATGCTCTTTCCCTCTCCCTGCCATCCTTCCCCTCTTAGTTTATCACTCATCACTTTACATAAGCAAACCTTTTTTTTTAATTAAATTTTTTTCTTAAGTGAGAGGAGGGGAGATGGACAGACTACTGTATGCACCCTGACCGGGATCCCCCTGGCAGCCCCTATCTGGGACTGATGCTCGAATCAACCAAGCTATTCTCAGTGCCTGAGAGTGCCGCTCAGACCAACTGAGCCACTGGCTGCTAGAGGAGAAGGGAAGAGAAGGGGGAGAAGGAGTAGAAGAGAAGCAGATGGTTGCGTCTCGTGTGTGCCTTGACTAGGGACCGAGTCCGCATGCTGTGCTGACACTCTATCCATTGAACCAACATAAGAAAACTTTTGTTGCAAGCATTTTCCCAGTAAATTGCAATTCCTCTAAGAGGGAGAGCCTCATTTTTGCATCCAAAACACCAAGCACAAAGGTTAGAGCAGCGTAAGGCCTCATAAATGCTTGCAGGGGGAAGGAAGAGGCAAATCACGATAGAGACAATGTGCCTTAATTATTTCTTTTTTGTAACAATCACTGCTATGTTAACATGTTTGTGATATAATGATCTCTTTCTGTTTCTGAAAGATGGAATAGGGAATTGTACATTAAATGTTTCTCTTCTTTCCTAACAGGTACTTAAATGCCTTCACACTGTGAGTTTCTCTTAATTGTCCCCAAATCTGAGGCTGACAAATCAAGTTTATTAAGTGGCCCCAAGCAGATTATACCAAATTGGATTTTATACTAATTGGCCCATGCAATTAACACACAGTATTTGGGAATTTCAGTGATGGGAGTGAGTGGAGGAAGCTGCGAACACCTCAGTCAAACACGAGCTGCAGTAGCTCAGCTCACAGTTTATGGGGGTATTTCAGTTTAGATAATGAATTTTTAAAATGTCATAAACCCTTTTGCCCTTACTGGAATGAAAGAGGAAAAAGAAGCAGTCTTATTAAATAGGGATAGCTCTAAATTAAAGCTCTGATATATTTATTCATTCACTCATTCATTCATTTACTTACCTGTCAATCATTCAGCAGTCTGTGGCGGTCCTCTGTCCTGCTTGCTCACAGACCTTGCAGTGAGCTGGACAGTCTCCCCAAGCAGCAGGCACCTGCCTGAGTGCTCTCCATACGCCTGCTTTGCTTACGGCCTCAGTATTACCTCGACTCCTTTACCACCATCCTCCTGGTTGTCTAGGTAGAAACATGGGCACAAGTTTTGAATCTTTCCTCTTTTGCACGCCATAATCCAGCACATTTTAAATGCATGAATATGCATACGTGCACCCACGTCCACAATCTGTCAGGAAATCCTATTAAAGCCTAAATGTCTCAAAAGTATCTTTCTCTTTTGGTCCCCATGTCATGCCTTGTTTAGATTTCGCTCATCTTTTGCCCACACGATTGCAGCAGCCTCCTAACATGCCTCTGGACTCCTGTTTTCTTCAATCCATTCTGCATCACACAGCCAGAATAATCTTTTTTATCTAAAAGACAGATCAGATCTTTTCACTGCTCAGCTCAAACATTTTTAGTGGCTTTCTGTTCTTCTCAAAACAAAACTGAAAATTTCCAGCTTCCCTTTAGAATACAGAAAGCTGGAAAGACCATAGATCTCACTGTTACAACGTGAAACATCTGAATAGTTCATTAAATTACAACTTTTCCTAGGTCTACCAAAAAGTTGAGGTTGTCGGACAACCAATGGATTCAGGATTTCGGGGAAGATAATTTCCCTCGTGGAGAAATGGAATGCAAGTAATTCACGGCCCATGCCATGCAAACCAGAAATAATTTAGCTGAAGATGTTAGCAAACTGCTCAAAGTTGAGTGCAGTGCACCACTGTGTGTGGTGCACCTGGGAGCCATTAAATTAAAGAGAATTTGCATCCACTTGGAGCTCCTCTCCACAGATCTCTGTGGGGTCCTCACTAGAAAGTTGAGAGTTAGGATGAGAATGTAGACCAGTGGTAGTCAACCTGGTCCCTACCGCCCACTAGAGGGCATTTCAGCTTTTATGGTGGGCGGTAGGGGAGAAACCAAAATATAAATAAAAAGATAGATTTCACTATAGTAAGTTGTTTCATAAAGATTTATTTTGCCAAACTTAACGAAAATCTGACATAAAGTACTTGGTAAGTAATTATTATTATATGCTTTAACTTGCTGTAACTCTGCTTTATAAATTTTATAAAGTAAAGTTACTTCCCTACTTTACAAATCCCCATTACTGTGGAACCGGTGGGCAGTTAGAAAATGTTACTACTAACAGAGATACAAAAGTGGGCGGTAGGTATAAAAAGGTTGACTACCCCTGCTGTAGACAGAGGAACCACTGTGATACTGGCTTAGAAGATGGGACCAGCGGCTGTTGAGGGAAAGGTGCAGAGCCCTCCCTAGATTAGTCCCCTCTATCTCTCTATGGAACAAAACTTGAAGGTGCTGGGGGAATGGGATCAAAGCCTGTTGCCTTTAAGACACAGCCATCCTGGTTAGCGTATCCACTGTGGTGGTATCGCGGGTGTGTTTGTTACCCTTATTTTATTTCACACTAGCCCCAAAGTATAGGACTTACGATGCTGGTAATCCAGATATGGCCAAGAGAAGCTGTAAAATGCTTATTTTAGGAGTACGGTACCATCAGATGTTTTTTGTTTCTTTTTGTTTGTTTGTTTGTTTGTTTTGTTTTTTTTAATAATTTTACTTTTTTAATGGGGTGACATCAATAAATCAGGATACATATATTCAAAGATAACAAGTCCAGGGTATCTTGTCGTTCAATTATGTTGCATACCCATCACCCAAAGTCAGATTGTCCTCTGTCACCTTCTATCTTGTTTTCTTTGTGCCCCTCCCCCTCCCCGTTTCCCTCTTCCATTCCCCCCTCCCCCCCCGTAACCACCACACTCTTATCAATGTCTCTTAGTTTCACTTTTATGTCCCACCTACGTATGGAATAATGCAGTTCCTGGTTTTTTCTGATTTACTTATTTTGCTTCGTACCATGTTATCAAGATCCCACCATTTTGCTGTAAATGTTCCGATGTCATCATTTCTTATGGCTGAGTAGTATTCCATAGTGTATATGTGCCACATCTTCTTTATTCAGTCATCTATTGACGGGATTTTGGGTTGTTTCCATGTCCTGGCCACTGTGAACAATGCTGCAATAAACATGGGGCTGCATGTGTCTTTACGTATCAATGTTTCTGAGTTTTGGGGGTATATACCCAGTAGAGGGATTGCTGGGTCATAAGGTAGTTCTATTTTCAGTTTTTTGAGGAACCACCATACTTTCTTCCATAATGGTTGTACTACTTTACATTCCCACCAACAGTGTATGAGGGTTCCTTTTTCTCCACAGCCTCTCCAACATTTGCTATTACCTGTCTTGCTAATAATAGCTAATTGAACAGGTGTGAGGTGGTATCTCATTGCCATTTTGATTTGCATTTCTCTAATAGCTAAAGAAGATGAGCATCTTTTCATATATCTGTTGGCCATTTGTATTTCTTCCTGGGAGAAGTGTCTGTTCATATCCTCTTCCCATTTTTTTATGGGATTGTTTGTTTGTTTGTTGTTGAGTTTTATGAGTTCTTTGTATATTTTGGATATTAGGCCCTTATCTGAGCTGTTGTTTGAAAAAATCATTTCCCATTTAGTTGGCTTTCTGTTTATTTTGTTATCAGTTTCTCTTGCTGAGCAAAAACTTCTTAGTCTGATGTAGTCCCATTCATTAATTTTTGCCTTCACTTCTCTTGCCTGTGGAGTCAAATTCATAAAATGCTCTTTAAAACCCAGGTCCATGAGTTGAGTACCTATGTCTTCTTCTATGTACTTAATTGTTTCAGGTCTTATGTTTAGATCTTTGATCCATTTTGAGTTAATTTTTGTACAGGGGGAGAGACTGTAGTCCAGTTTCATTCTTTTGCATGTGGCTTTCCAGTTTTCCCAGCACCATTTATTGAAGAGGCTTTCTTTTCTCCATTGTGTGTTGTTGGCCCCTTTATCAAAAATTATTTGACTATATATATGTGGTTTTATTTCTGGACTTTCTATTCTGTTCCATTGGTCTGAGTGTCTATTTTTCTGCCAATACCATGCTCTTTTGATTGTCGTGGCCCTATAATATAGTTTGAAATCAGGTATTGTAATGCCTCCAGCTTCATTCTTTTTCTTTAGGATTGCTTTGGCTATTCGGGGTTTTTTATAGTTCCATATAAATCTGATGATTTTTTGCTCTATTTCTTTAAAAAATGTCATTGGAAGTTTGATGGGAATTGCATTAAATTTGTATATTGCTTTGGGTAATATAGCCATCTTGATTATATTTATTCTTCCTAGCCAAGAACAAGGTATATTCTTCCATCTCATTATATCTTTTTCGATTTCCCTTAACAATGGTTTATAGTTTTCATTATATAAGTCCTTTACATTCTTTGTTATGTTTATTCCTAAGTATTTTATTTTTTTTGTTGCAATCGTGAAGGGGATTATTCTTTTGAGTTCCTTCTCAGTTGTTTCATTGTTGGCATATAGAAAGGCTATTGACTTCTGTATGTTAATTTTGTATCCTGCGACCTTACTGTATTGGCTTATTGTTTCTAGTAGTCTTTTTGTGGATTCTTTGGGGTTTTCGATGTATAGGATCATATCATCTGCAAAAAGTGATACCTTTACCTCTTCTTTTCCAATATGGATGCCTTTTATTTCTTTGTCTTGTCTGATTGCTCTGGCTAGAACCTCTAGTACCACATTAAATAAGAGTGGAGACAGTGGACAACCCTGTCTTGTTCCTGATTTAAGGGGGAAAGCCTTCAGTTTAATGCCATTTAATATGATGTTAGCTGATGGTTTATCATATATGGCCTTTATCATGTTGAGATATTTTCCTTCTATACCCATTTTGTTGAGAGTCTTAAACATAAAATTATGTTGTATTTTATCGAAAACCTTTTCTGCATCTATTGATAAGATCATGTGGTTTTTGTTCTTTGTTTTGTTGATATGGTGTATTACGTTAACCGTTTTACATATGTCGAACCATCCTTGAGATTCTGGGATGAATCCCACTTGATCATGATGTATTATTTTTTTAATATGTTGTTGTATTCCATTTGCTAGTATTTTGTTTAGTATTTTAGCATCTGTATTCATTAGAGATATTGGTCTGTAGTTTTCTTTTTTTGTGCCATCCTTGCCTGGTTTTGGTATGAGGGTTATGTTGGCCTCATAAAATGTGTTTGGAAGTATTGCTTCTTCTTCAATTTTTTGGAAGACTTTGAGTAGAATAGGAACCAAGTCTTCTTTGAATGTTTGATAAAATTCGCTGGTATAGCCGTCAGGGCCTGGACTTTTATTTTGGGGGAGGTTTTTAATGTTTTTTTCTATTTCTTCTCTACTGATAGGTCTGTTTAGGCTTTCTGCTTCTTCTTGACTCAGTCTAGGAAGGTTGTATTGTTCTAGGAATTTATCCATTTCTTCTAGGTTGTTGAATTTAGTACATAAAGTTTTTCATAGTATTCTACAATAATTCTTTGTATATCTACGGTGTCCGTGGTGATTTCTCCTCTTTCATTTTGGATTTTGTTTATATGAGTTCTTTCTCTTTTTTCCTTGGTAAGTCTTGCCAAGGGTTTGTCAATTTTGTTGATCTTTTTAAAGAACCAGCTCCTTGTTCTATTAATTTTTTCTATAGTTTTTCTGTTCTCTAATTCATTTATTTCTGCTCTGATTTTTATTATCTCCTTTCTTCGGCTAGTTTTGGGTTGTCTTTGTTCTTCTTTTTCTAGTTCCTTAAGGTGGGAAGTTAAGTGGTTCACTTGGGCTCTCTCTTGTTTGTTCATATATGCCTGAAGTGATATGAACTTCCCTCTTATCACTGCTTTTGCTGCATCCCATAGATTCTGATATGTCGTATTGTCATTTTCATTAGTCTGTATATATCTTTTGATCTCTGCACTTATTTCTTCTTTGACTCATTCATTTTTTAAAAGTATGTTGTTTAGTTTCCACATTTTTGTGGGATTTTTTTCCTCTTTTTTGCAGTTGAATTCTAGTTTCAAGGCTTTATGATCAGAAAATATGCTTGGTACAACTTCAATTTTTCTGAATTTGTTGATGTTGTTTTTGTGGCCCAACATATGGTCAATTCTTGAGAATGATCCATGTACACTGGAGAAAAATGTATACTCAGTCACTTTGGGATGAAATGTCCTGTAGATGTCTATCATATCCAGGTGCTCTAGTGTTTTGTTTAAGGCCACTATGTCTTTGTTGATTCTCTGTTTGGATGACCGATCTAGAGCCGTCAGCGGTGTATTGAGGTCTCCAAGTATGATTGTATTTTTGTCAGGTTTTGTTTTAAGATCAATAAGTAGCTGTCTTATATATTTTGGTGCTCCTTGGTTTGGTGCATATATATTAAGAATTGTTATGTCTTCTTGATTCAGTGTCCCCTTAGCCATTATGAAATGGCCATTTTTGTCTCTGAGTACTTTTCCTGTCTTGTAGTCAGCATTATCCGATATGAGTATTGCTACAACTGCTTTTTTTTGGATGTTATTTGCTTGGAGTATTGTTTTCCAGCCTTTCACTTTGAATTTGTTTTTATCCTTGTTACTTAGATGAGTTTCCTGTAGGCAGCATACAGTTGGATTTTCTTTTTTAATCCATTCTGCTACTCTGTGCCTTTTTATTGGTGAGTTTAATCCGTTCACATTTAGTGTAATTATTGATACTTGTGAGTTCCTTATTGCCATTTTATATCTTGCTTTCTGTTAGTTTTGTGTCTTGTTTGATCCTTCTCTTTTGTTTTTCTATCTTTTGTTTTTATTTGGTTGTATTCCATACATCTTTCCTCTGTTGCTATCTTTTTTATCTCATGTGCTTCTGTGGTGGTTTTTTCAATGGTGGTTACCTTTGAGAAATGAAAAGGGTCCCTACCCTGTTCATTGTAGCAAACTATTTTGTGAGTACTTTTGCACTCCATCGTCCTTTGCTACTGTTAATCTCCATCTTCTCCCCCCCTTTCTTTTTGTTGTTGTCACAGTTTAAATTTGGTTTTATTGTGTTCTTCTTGGAGCTTTTACTTGTAGCTCTATTTTTTTTTTTTTTTGTTCTTTGTATCTGATTGGAGAACCCCCTTTAGTAATTCCTGGAGTGGGGGTTTTGTGATGATAAATTCCCTCATCTTTTCTGTATCTGTGAATGTTTTTATTTCTCCTTCATATTTGAAGGATAGCTTTGATGGGTATAGTATTCGTGGCTGAAAATTCCTCTCTTTCAGGACTTTAAATATTGGGGTCCACTCTCTTCTAGCTTGTAGAGTTTCTGCTGAGAAATCTGATAATAATCTAATGGGCCTTCCTTTATATGTTGTATTCTTCTTTTCCCTGGCTGCCTTGAGAATTTTTTCTTTGCTGTTGGTTTGTGTCAATTTCATTATGATATGCCTTGGAGTAGGTTTGTTGAGGTTAAGAAAACTCGGAGTTCTGTTTGCTTCTTGAACTTGAGGCTTTAGTTCTTTCCACAGGCTTGGGAAGTTCTCATCTATTATTTGTTTGAGTATGTTCTCCATTCCATTTTCTCTCTCTTCTCCCTCTGATATACCTATTATTCTTATGTTATTCTTTTTGATGGAGTCAGATAATTCTTATAGGGCTATCTCATTTTTTAAAATTTTTGAGTCTCTTTCTTTTTCTCTCTGTTTTGCCTCAAGTTGCTTGTCTTCTATTTCACTAATCCTCTCTTCTATCTGACCTGTTCTATTAGCTAAGCTTGTTACTTTGTTTTTCAGCTCGTGAATTGAGTTTTTCATCTCTGTTTGATTTGTTTTTATAGTTTCAATTTCCTTGGACATATATTCTTTGTGTTCATTGAGTTGTTTTCTGAGCTCCCTAAAGTGCCTTTCTATGTTTTCTTGTATATCTCGGAGGATTTTTAGGATTTCTATCTTGAATTCTCTGTCGTTTAGCTCCAAGGTTTCCAATATATTAAATTTTTTCTCCATAGATTTTTCCTCATCTAGCTGTGTTACCTCTCTTTCTTTTGTATCCATGATATTCGATTTTCTCTTCCTTAATGGCATCTGAGGGTGGTTTTGTTGATAGTATTAATGAGATTTAATAAAGAATAAAAAGTTAAAAAAATAAAAAATAAAAAATCGAAAAGAGTTGTTTTTTTTAAAAAAATTAATAATGAAATAAAGAAAAATAAAATAAAATAAAAATTAAAAAAAAAGGAAATTATTCCCCCCCTCCTTTTTTCCTCTCCTCTCCTCTCCCCTCTTTCTTGAGAAAATCTTGTGGTGAACTGTGAATTATAACAAACAATGCCTGTGATGGAGGGCCTGAATTGGGGAAAAGTAATAAAGGGGCAAAAAAAAAAGAAAAAGAAAAAAAAGAAAAAAAAAGAGGGTATGGACCCACAAAAAGCAAATAAGGAAAAAATTTGGGTCAAGAATAAAATGATTTGCTTTTAGGTGTTGGTTGTCTAAGAGTTATGATGAGAGGAATAAGAGGAAAACAGAAAAATGAGGGGACAAATTAAAAAATTACTATTGTATTTAGTGGAACAAGAACTAGATAAAATGGAGAGCCAGGGATGGGAGCACTGCTAGTGAGTTAAAAAGGTGAAGGAAAAACCCCCCAAAATGCCACAAACATAAGTTTGAGTCCCAGATAAGATAATTTGTTTGTTATTGACGTTTGAATGAGAGGAGATGTAAAGGAGAAAGGAAGAAACTAATATAGAGGGAGAAAAGAAAGAGAGAGAGAGAAAAAAAGAGGGAACCACTAAAAGAAGAAAAAAGAAAGGAGAGAGAGAGAGAGAGTTAAGGGTTTTGGAGTGCAACCCTCATAGAGAGAAAGGAAGAGGAGAGAAAAGATAATGGGAGATGTAACACTTATGGGTAGTGTAGTTCAAGGAGAGGAGAGAGTAAGACCAGCACAGAGTTAATCGGCCAAATTGGAGGAGGAAAAAAAGTATCAAGAATGAAGATAAGAGAAACAAGCGAACAAATATAAGAAAATGGGATAGGTTATAAAGTCTGCAGATTATTCTTGATTTTGAGAGGTTATCTTCTTGCTTTTTCTTTTCTCTCCCTCTTCCTGGTCGGTGACTCTGTACCCCGGGTTCTGCCCCTTTGGCACGCTCAGGTAGAGGTTTGCAGTTGATAAGTCTCTATGGCAATGTCATGTATTGTGCTTTAGTCTCGTTGGCAGTCGAGGCTCATTAGCATTTATAGGTTCCGACAGTGAGAGAGTCCATGTTCCTGGAGCCTTTCTCCTAGTCTTTCCTTCCTCAATTAGTAGCCTGATAATCCAGCTATGGGGTTGCTGCTGCCTCTGCCTGGATAGTAAGAGGCTCAAAGAGCTGGCAACTCCTCACTCTATTTCCACTCAGCACAGGGCTCTGGGTAAGGCTCAGTCAGTCAGAGCTGCTAGCATAATCAGGCGGGCTTTCCGCCCACTCAAAGACCTCTGGCTCTGCCACTCTGTCCGGTAACACAGGCGGGCGCCCACTTCCGGGGCGCTTGGAGGAAACTCTCATTCACTATCTGTGTGCGCAGACCAGGATATCCGGCCAGCAGTCTCACGCTCTGAGTGAAACCCCCAACCGCATGGAAAAGTTGCAGTGTTGGAATTCGCTCTCAGTCCGTCCCCGTGTGTGGCTTTTGCAAGGCGCTGGGGTGGCCTGAGATTCTGCTTTGGCCCACACAAAGGCCCCTGACTCTGCCCCTCTGTGCTATAACACGGGTGCGCACTGCCGAGGCACTCGGAGGAATCTCTCATTCACTATCTGCGCACGCAGACCAGGATATGAGGCCGGCCGCATTTCCCTCTGAGTGAAACCCCCACCAGCACGGAAAATTTCCACCATTGGAATTAGTTCTCGCTCTCTCCCGTGCGCGGCTTTCCCAGGGTGCTGGGGCTGCCCAGAGATTCTGCTTTCGGCCCACAGAAAGGCCTCTGACTCTGCCTCTCTGTGGGGTAACATGGGTACCCACTTCCGGGGCTTAGGAAGAAATCTCTTGCCCACTAACTGCACACCGACCAGGAGATCGGGTAAAATGGCTGCCCCGCTTGTCTTTCTTTGTTTGGATTTGGCGCGAGTGTTAGTTTGTATTGCCCGGGTTGCCACAGGATCAGTTTTTCCTCGGCTTGGATCTCCGTGCCACAGCCTGGTTCGGCCGCTTGTGCCGCGGCCTGGATCTATTCACCCCCTTTGCCCGCCTCAGTTTTTATATTCACAGTTACCAGAGAAAGCCGCCCTGTTTAGGTTAGTGAGGAAGGCGGAGCATTTCTTACTCCCTATTTCCTTCGGGGTTTGGTTATATATTTAGCCAATTTTTCACTCAACTATACCTTCGGGTGTATTGCGAAGCATCTGGAGGCTCCAAGTATAGGTTTTTCTGTTTCTGGTTGAAGATCTTGTTGAGTTTTGGGAGAGATTTATCGGTATCACTTCCTACTCCTCCATTACTCTGACGTCATCTCCCACCATCAGATGTTTTGAGAGAGAGTGAAAGAGAGACCGCATTCACATAACTTTTATTGCAGTATATTGTAGAATTGCTGTATTATTATTATTGTTGATCTTTCACGGTGCCTAATTTATAAACTAAACTTCAACATAGGTATGGATGTATAGGAAAAAAACACAGTGTACGCAGGGTGTAGTACCATCTGTGACTTTTGGCATCTACTGGGGATCTTTGAGCATGTTCCCTTGAACATGGGGGGACTACCGTATTCATGGGAAAAAAAGAACAACAGGAATTCTCATTCATTATAGGGAAAAGGAGAAATAGTACAGCCACTTTAGAGAAGATTTTGTCAGTTTCTTATGTAATTATGGATACATTTATCTTATGATTCAATGATCTCACTCATATATTTACCAAAGGAATTGAAAACTTATGTTTATGCAATAACCTATAAACAAATATTCATAACAATTTTATTTATTATCAGTAAAAACTAGAAACAGCCAAGATGTTGGATAAAACATGGATAAAATTAATAAAATATAGATAAAAATTCTGGTACATCCATACAATGGAATATATTCTGCAATAAAAAGAAAAGAACAATAGATTCACAATACCCTGCCAAGCACCTGTGACAAGTAGTCACACAGCTCTACATGTCTATTTTTGTGTGTGTGTGTTAAATGTAAGGAATGTGTTTCAAATATAATCTTGAAAACAGAAAGGCAATAAAGGAAAAAACATATTGTCTTTAATGCAGCACATAGTGTTCAAATGAAACTCCTTCCAGTAATTATTTTTCCCATTTCCATTGTTTTAGTGGCGCCTGAATTAGCATCTCCAGGTGCTCTTCTGGTCTCAAGTCTGCCCTGACTCTCACTGGGGGCATATTTGCATAGCAGATAAGAGCGTCATTGTACGCAACTTAGCTATTAAAAGCACCACTTTTGAAGTCAGATAACCCTGGGGTCAAATTTATGGCTTTGCTGGTTTGCTGGCTGTGTAACTTCAAGCAAATGATTGAACATTTTGGAGCCTCTGAGTCTTTTGTAACGCGTTCATAGGGAAACTGTCCTCATAATTGTCGATTTGCAAAATGGCCCTGTATGTGGAGGGCAAGGAGAGACCAAACGGAGGGACAGGCCACTCCAGGTTGGCAGGCAGCAACTTAGTTTTTTGGATGCCTCTTTCTAAGAGAAATGGAGGTCTGAACCCAACCGATGAAATGCATCGGTACTGTAATGAATGTTTCAGTGGGAAGCTTCTCCTGATTGGGTTTTTTAATGCCTAGACAATTGGCTGGGTTGACAATAGCTGAAGTGAAGATAAACCCAAGGGAATTTTCTTCTCGTCTTTTACTCACTACGGCCGGCCGGAGCCAGTAAACTATACAGCACATGGACCAACATCCAGCCCACCACCTGTTTTTGTAAATAAAGATTTATTAGAACACAGGCACTCTCACTTGTTTATGTGTTGTCTACGGCTGTTTTCATGTTACAATGGCCTGAGCTGAGTAATTGCGATGGAAACCAGCTGGCCCATAAAGCCAAAACTGTTACTATCTGGCCCTTTCCAGAAATGTTTGTCCAACCCTTGTCCTACAGTAATTCTCAGAAAACGTTAATGTTTGCCATCATTTGTATAGCAATTCTAATGTCACTGCAGGTTACAATTTTCTGGTCTTTGGGACACTCTATATTTTACTTGGACATTATATTGAATAAGGGAATTATTGTGTTGTAAGTTGTGACAGTGGTAGTATTTTTTTTTTTTTTTGTATTTTTCTGAAGCTGGAAACGGGGAGAGACAGTCAGATAGACTCCCGCATACACCCGACTGGGATCCACCCGGCACGCCCACCAGGGGCGAAGCTCTGCCCACCAGGGAGCGATGCTCTGCCTCTCCGGGGCATCGCTCTGCTGCAACCAGAGCCACTCTAGCGCCTGGGGCAGAGGCCAAGGAGCCATCCCCAGCGCCCGGGGCCATCTTTGCTCCAATGGAGCCTTGGCTGCGGGAGGGGAAGAGAGAGACAGAGAGGAAAGAGGTGGGGGGGGTGGAGAAGCAAATGGGCACTTCTCCTATGTGCCCTGGCCGGGAATCGAACCCGGGTCCCCCACATGCCAGGCCGACGCTCTACCACTGAGCCAACCGGCCAGGGCCAGTAGTATTTGATTCTGTGATTTGATTATTCATTTTGGATATTGTGGCTTCGATGGTTTGAAGCTGTTGCTTATCTTGTTCTTTTGTCTTTGTTTTTTCTGTGCCCTCTAATCAAGACCGTCCACCCCACACACATTATAAAACCAGACAGGAATGAGGGCTTGTCTCAGGAAGAATACGGTATAATGGAAGCAGATTGATTCTGTGTCTCCTCTAGGCCAAGAATATCACTGTGGTTATGTGGGATTGTCCCATGTTCACCAGAGGGAGGGATCTCCCTAGGGATTTAGAGCCCGAGCACCAGCTAGTACAAGAAGCGACTGTAGCTTCCATTCATTGCACACTTGACGTTTGCTGCTCTTGAGTGAACCACTTTCACGTGTTATCTCATTTAACCCTTAGAAAGTAGTATTGTTGGAGAAGGTCATTAAGATGATATGACCTCTGGATGACCTGAGAGCAAGACCTGAACAATCAGAGGCTTCTCAGGCCTTCCCTTGTCCTTGGAATGTCTCATCCCTTCTCATCCTGCCCACCGTGCCCACAGCCAGAGCTATTTCCAAGGACCAGGCCCTGAAAGAGTAAGATGTTGTTCAGACCACCTGGGCCGGTATATGTGACTGAACCCAGTTAAGGCCTCTTTATTAACTAACAAAATAGAGACAGGCTCATAGATACAGAAAGCAGACTGATGGCTCTCAGAGACAAGGAGGGTGAAAAAGGTAAAGGGATTAAGCAAAAAACACAAACAAAAAAACAAACAAACAAAAAACTCATAGACACAGACAACCATATGGTGATTACCAGAGGGATGGGAATGGAGGGAAGGAGAAGAGGGTGTGTATCTCAGTTTAGATTATTTCTATCTTGACTTGCCTCTGAGTTCACTGGTCCTTCTACTGTACGTAATCCATTGTTCAATGATATATATGCTTTTAACTTCACATATTATAATGTTAATTTATAGGGTTTCCATTGTGGTATGTTGTTGTTTTACAAAAAAATTTCAGGAGAAATGATCTCTTTGGTCATTATGCACCAGGTTTAAAGTTTTTTCTGCCAGTTCTAACATTTGGGTCATCTTTAAGTCTCTTTCTATTGATATTTTTCTCTTGACTCTGAGTCCCATTTTTCTGTTTCTTCCTATGACTAGGTTTTGATGTCCACTGGTGCTATTATATGCTAGACATTGAGGGTGATATGTGTAAAGTCTTTAAGTTCTATGTCTTCCTGTGAAGAGAGTTGACATACAAAAAAAAGGAAGGAGGGCATGGATAAATGGTGATGACAGACTTGACTTGGGGTGGTAAACACACAGTACAATATACAGATGATGTATTTATTAATTGAACACCTGAAAACCTATATAATTTTATTAACCAATACCATCTCAATAAATTCAACAAAAATATAAAAAAAGTTCTGGTGGGTGGTGTGGGGATCTACTCTTGTATGTAAGTTCCCTTGCTTATTAGACCTGTCACCTACTAATCCGGAGTGGTCTGGGGCATGGCAGAAGGAAAGGAATGGGTGAGGAGATTGAGCAGAGTCAGTGCATTCATAGGAAGTGTAACCCATAGTGAAGCTGGGTGTGGAGATGTCAAGTGCCTCCTGTGCTCACGATTTCCTCTATTCAGATCGTTAGTCCTTTATTCTGTTGTTTTCTTAATGACTTTTATTGTTGTTGTTCCTATGCTTTTAAATATCTGCATAAACCGTTTATGTATTTAAGATTGGTATCATTCTCTGTGATTTCAAATTATACATCCTTCATCCTTCCTACTATTTCTTTCATTGGCTTCACTTTTTGGACATATGGCAATATAAAATTTTTATAGTTAATCTCTTCATTCTTTTGTGTTCTTCCATTGCTTTTGAAATCCTCCCACTCTATAGGTTAGAATAAATATTGAAATATGTTCTTCCTTTTTTGAGATTATGAAATGTTTAATTAAGCCAAAATTATCTTATGATATTAATGATGCTACTTTTTGACAAAGTTAAAGCAAACTTTTCAACAATAAGCAAATGATCATTTGTTATATCCAATTGTCTTAAGTTTGATAGAATGTTACTTACACCAACTAAAAGAATGAATTCAACTGGAGAGGTGTTAATTTTATGGGTGCATGTAAACCCATATGGAATGAGAAAATGTTCTAATGGTTTATTTATTTCTTGTTCTCACTGGTTTGGATGCTCTTCACAAGATGCTAAATTATGTAGTATGTAGCATCAGAACACTAATTCTGAAGAATGTTAATTTATATTGCACAGTAAAAGATATATTTGGGAAATACTTCTTTGGGGAAAAAAAACTTTTTCTTTTTAACCGAAGGACTTCTCATAGTATTTAATGTATGTCGTGACTTTACAAGGGTGTAGTCTAATAAGCAGCACTGACTAAACTTACTCAAGCGTGGCCTCCTGCATCCCCGCCTTCCCGCCCTGTGCCGGAGCATCTTGGAGGACTACTGTTCTGTGGTCCATGCTTTGGGAAGTGCTGACGTGCTGAAGAGCATACTGAACTGGACATTAGGAACTCTCGAATAAGACCCTTAGCCAATCTGGAGAGGTTTCCTTATCTGTATAATAAGCCTTGGACTTTCATTGTGATTAGAAATTCATAAAATGGTCTCTGAGAGCACTGTCCATTTCTAGCGGGTGGTACTGAGTGTCAGTACTACCTAACCGAATCACAAGCATCCATCAGCAGCAGTGTTCAATGAGGTCACTTCTGGAACTGAAAAGTGTGGAAAGGATATTAGGTGACCTCTAAGATCTTTTCCACCAGACCAAAACGGAATACTTTCGTTTAAGTACAAAAATAACTTTTCATATCCTGCCCTATATGTTGCTAATTGACCATGGAATTTTGCGATGGCACACCTGGGAAGTTTGAGTAAACAAGCAAACATTCAGAATAGCGTTTCCTGTGTGTAGGGTCACCAAACCTTCTGGTTTGTCCCAAATATTCCCTCTTCATATTTGGTGCCCTGGCATAACCGTTAATAGTACCCCTTTCCATTTGAAAGGCTAAGTGATTTAAATACAAAATGATAATGATTACGTGACTCATGCTCCAAGTCCAAACACCTTTTTAGCTCCTGATAATTAAAAAAAATAAATACCAAAATTTTTTTTAATGTCAACTAAGTATAGGTCTTATTTTAAGAAGGACTTTTTATGTACTATCTTATTAAATTCTCACAAAACTCGATAAGGTTGGTACTTTTATTATTCATTTTACAGTCTTAGAACCCATCATATAACTTGTTCAGTGAGTGATGGAGATTTCTAACTCTGACCATCTGATGTTGGAGCGCTCCCTGTTTTAAATCTACACTACAGTATTCATTCCAATCCCTAACACCAATTATTTTAGCCCGATGTGGCCCACTCTATATCTTTGCTCAAGCTACTTCTTCCTTAGAATATCCCGTCCCCCTTTCTCTCTCTCTCTCTCTCTCTGCCTGCAAATACTGGAAATTCTGTAAGTCTTTGCTTGTAACAGCCTCGCCTTCTGCTTATACTCTAGCTCATGATGACATGTAATTAGTTGGGAATTTCACTAGCAATTATTGTCTCTGCCCCTGTTTCAACACATCTTATGATATATCGCCTCTGAGAGTCATAAATGTTTCAATGATTGCATGCTTCTTCCCAATCCAGATTAGCATACTTGCAGACCTGGGGCTATGACAGAGCCTGTGCTTTTCCAAAGGGCACAATATCATCACCGTCAGTACCACCCAGCCCGTCCATTCCCACAGGGAAAGAAAGTGCAAAGGATGAAGAAAGAAATCTACAGCTACAAAATATTTCTGTGCTTGGCTTTGATCCCCTTTCTCTATCCATGGTATTCTGAGAGTCATAATTTCTAGCTTTGACTTTGTTCTCTGGTGACATTAGGCAGTTATTTTCTTTAAGGCTCAGTTTTCTCATCTGTAGATGACTATCTGTGATAACATACGTCCTGCCTCGTTTAAAGGCGTTTATGTGAATCTAAAGCGAGAACCTGCCCAGAATTGTTTTGTGAGTTGTAATGTACATGTCTATAGGGTTGATTATTTACAGTGATAGTGTATCTTGGATCTACAGGCATTTCTTTCTGATTTGGGAGAAGAGAAATTTATAAGCAACAGTTTCTTGATATCTTAATCTAGTTTGACATGTGATTTTATCCAGTTAATTCAAATAAATATACAGGAGAGACAGGATCTAGAAAAGCCATTCAATAAATCCACAAGCTGTTTCCTGGGGCAGCCCAAGTTGAGGGCAGATGACTGCCTATCCCATTAAAATGCCTAGAGAACATTTTCTAGAGAAATGGATTCATGTGAGGCAGCTTGTCAACCACCAAGAAAATCTTCTGCATGTACAAACAGGCAAACAAGTCATCCAGGGGTTACTAAGATCTTGGCCTGTTCAGACACCTTTCTGACACTCATCATTTGGTGTTTCCATCCAGTCTGCTCAACTCTTTCCCATGATGAGCCCCTGACCTGTCCCATGTGGATTGCTGAGCTGCAATCCAATAACACCTGAAGCCAGGAAATTAATTTTTTGATGTTTGTACTTCAATCTTTTTCTTTTTTTTTTTTTTTTTTGCACTTTAATTTGTCTTACATTTTCCCTCACAAGCCCTGACTCCAAATATATATATTTTTCAATACCTTCCCACCCTGGGAAGGCTATAGGTCAAAGGAGGTTAATTTATCGGTGCTTGAAGCATTGTGTCAAGGCCAGTTGGCAAAAGAAAGAATCTAGAAGAAACGGCTGTGGAGTGGACAGTACGTCACCCGCAATGTCCCCATAGGGACTTGTAATAAGACAACACATAAACTCGATGTAATAAACACATAATAGGTCAAATTGGCCATTACCCTGTCAGGGCATGACTGTGACTATTGCCTCTGTTTCACGTTTCCATGGTTAGTGGAAGCTTCCCCCAGAGAGGCCATTTCTAAGACTCTTTGAACTCAGTTAGGAAGAGTATTTTTCATTTCAGTAAAGTCATCTTAATATCCGTTTCCCAAGACAATTTGTACTGCAGGCATAGCCTGACATTTCTTCCCTCTTTGTATTTGGTCTTATGCACAAAATAAAGTAAGAGTTCCCATTACTCGGAATGGGAAAGACATAGAACCTCACAGTTGTTGAGCCCCTGTAATGTACTAGGCAATATTCTCTGTGCTTTGCATATTTTCTCTCACATAGTTCTTGTATCAATTTAGTGAAGTAGGTATGATTAGCCCTGCACCCAGTGTGCAGAGGCCAGGTCCACGATAGACAGGAGTTCAACATAGGTGTGCCGTTGTACAAATGCCCTTGCTCTTTCTTATATCAGTGAAGAGTAATGATGTATTCTGGCTTCTAAAATTTTCTGATTGAAAGAGAACCAGAAAAAATATTCTTATTATGAGCCATTCTTGAACATAGTATTTCTAAAAAGAAACACTTACTTGGTAAATGATGAATGCTCTCTCATTTAAACAACAAACAAACAAACTTTACTTTGGGATAATTATAGATTCATACCCAATTGTAAGAAATAGTACATAGAGATTCCTTGTACCCTTTGCTCAGTTTCCTCTAATGGTGACATCTTTCAAAACGATAGTAAAATATCAAGCCAGGATATTGACGCTGATACCGTCAAGATATAGAACATTCCCATCATCATGAGCATCTGTAATGTCTTCTTTTTACAATCACATTCATTTCTCGCCAGCCACCACCCCACCTTCAAAACTAGCAGTCTCTAATCTGTTCTTCATTTCTGTATTTTTGTCATTTCAAGAACATTATCTAAGCAAATGATACAGTTTGTAAACTTTTAAGATTGACTTCTTTTTCACCCAGCATTATTCTCTGGAGATCCATGTGTCAATATTTTGTTGCTTTTGATTGCTGAGTGGTGTTCCATGGTATTGATACACCACAGATGGTGCACACCCACAGCTCAGTGGACATCTGGGTGGTTTCTAGATTTTGGCTATTTTGAATAAATCTGCTCTGAACATTTGTGTGCAGGTTTTGTTATCTTGATGTTTTCCTTTTGGGATCTGTGCAATTGTTGGATCACACAGTGGTTGCATGTTTAGATTTTAAGAAACGAAACTGGAAAACCATTGTCCAGAGTGGCTGGACCAGTCTACAGTCCCACTAGCAAAGGCTGAGTGGTTCGGTCTTTCTGCCTCCTCACCAGCATCTAGTACTATCACCGCTTTTTAAGGTTTTAGTAGTTGTGATAAGTATGCATTGCTGTCTCACTTACAAAGTAATTTTTAGTTCAAATGTAGATCAGTATGATTTTCTCCTGTTTCTGTCTTTAAGTTAGTTGTTAAGTCATTTCTATGGACAGTAACTATTTAGAGAAACTTAAGTCTCAAGCAAACAGACAATCTGTAAGACAAGCAAGTTTAACTGAACTTTTATGAGAAGGGACTAAAAGGCACTCTAGAACCACAATTTAAGATTTACAGTCTTTATTAGGAAAATAAGTCTCTTAAACTCCTCCATTCTACCTTGGGCGGTTCTAACTGAAGCCAGTGAATAGGACAAGTATAATCGAAGTATAATGAACAAAAAATGCAAAGTAATGTGACAATCAGTGATTTCAGCCAATTAGAGTACTCTTTTTTTTTATTTTCTGGTCATTTACATGGAAGCTGTCTACATCATCAGTTTGTTCTAATGAACTTAGCATTAGTTCTTGGACTTGCGTGGACCAATTGTTTCTGGTGGTTTTCCAGAGCACCTTAGTATAACATCTCTAACTGTTGCAAATTTGCAGTTCTGAGAAGACCCTTTCCATGTATGCAGGAATCTGGGGCTGTGATGACAATGACATTTCTGAGGAAGGAGCAAGGCCACGTATAATTCAAAAGTATCTGTCCTTAGAGCATTGCTTCAGCCCTGTTGTGTAAACTGTTATGTCACATATAAGAAACACAGAGTTTAATAATTTGCTGTTTGTTTTTTAGTCATTGTGAGTGATATGACTTTCGCCAATAGAGTGCTTTATCCCATCCAGAAAATAAATATTGGTTTAAGACATATTCGTGAAGGTATGAAACAATAGCAAGAGACAATTGTACAAAATCCATTTGGAGATGCTGAAGGGTTCTTTGAGATCATGGTTCCAGTTTATAGGTGCAGATGTTGCATAAATTAGCCACATCTTCTAGAAGTTTCCGTAACGATGTTTTATATTGTGGACAGTTTTCCCCTCCTGTGGGATATCTCCTGGAAGATTTTGGCAATTTTTGATCTGAGGTTTTACTCAGTATTAGGCAGTGGCCATCGTAGCTTTGCTAGATATTAATCTCATGGATCTTAAAACCCATTTGTTTCTAGTATTTCTTTGAAAATCTGGGTCAAAATTTGTATCTCCAGTGGAATGCTATAATTTTTCCATGGAAATTGTCTTTATATTACAAGAGGTTCATAGGCAAGGACTGTATTTAGAGAAGCATTTAGCATGATGATACTATAAAGGCATTTTATATGACTTTAATGGCATTGCTTTTCCTAAGAGCCTCCACCTTTAGGATGGGGATTTTGAGGAGGAGGAAGGAAACTTCTTAGTTTGAATGTCATCCTAAAATAGTTAAGCTACTTCAGATTATGTTGGTAACCAAAGAATATATTTACCCTTTTATTTTTGACAATTTGCCATGTCCTTGGAAAGACCATTGTTCAACTACTTAAATCAATTAGGTTTCCAGTAAGAAATTAGATTCTGCTGGAGAGACTGAACTAATTACCTCATATCGAACCTGATGTTGCCATCTTTCATTTTTAAGATAAGACCTAGCAGCAAAAATAAATTAAGTCAAGGCTTAAGGGAGTGTCTAAAAGATCTGTGTGGACAAGAGATACCACTTGATCCATGGAAACACAATCAAGAAAATTTTTTTTATTAGTTGAGTGTAAAAAGGTTCTTAGATTGAGCAACAACAACAGTATTTCATAATCAGGTGGTGGACGAGGGTAAGAATACCAGTTGTTTTCAGTTGGGAACTGAGATGATGTTGCACGTGATATCAGATTTAAAGGTGATGCTGGTATGACATCTGAAGAGATTTGGAATAAGTTAGCTGAGACTGCTGTTGCTCTGAGGCTCAGAGGATAAGCCTTGGCTACTGGATCAATGTGTAATCTCAAGTCGGCAAAGGATCTTTGAAGTGGACCACGCTGTTGAGTTAACAGCTCTAGAATATGGTCTAACATATTAATAAATGAAAAAGTAAAAGGTAATTTATAATAATCTGAGACAAATTTGGGTGCTTATGTTCTCTGCTTTAATTATTCTGTTGCTTGTTATTGTTGTTGCCCAGAAGAATTCTGGAATTATAGCTAATTATTTACTTCTTTAATTATATATAATATAAATATATTAATCCTATCATATCTAGACTATTTCTCGAGGACTTTTTTTTTGAAGACAGAGGGACAGACAGGAATAGACAGGAAGGGAGAAGGATTAGAAGCATCAGCTCATAGTTGAGGCACCTTAGTTGTTCAATGATTACTTTCTCATATGTACCTTGACCAAAGGGCTCCAGCCAAGCCAGTGATTTCTTGCTCAAGCCAGCAATCTTGGGCTCAAGCCAGCGACCTTAGGCTTCAAGTCAGTGACCTTTGGGCTTAAGCCAGTGACCATGAGGTCATGTCTACAATCCCATGCTCAAGCTGATAACCTCGGGGTTTTGAACCTGGGTCCTCAGTGTCCCAGGCTGATGCTCTATCCACTGTCCCTGGTCAGGCTGTGGTACTTCTAACCACAATTATTTTGTAGAACATTTTATCTGAAAGTTCTATTTGTAAAGTAAATTCAGGCTATTAAATTTGTTTGTTTGATTTCCAGCTAGTTTACTTTCTAATAGTCTCAGGAAATAATTACATATTGAAAATTTCCCATTTCATTTTTTTTTTTTTTGTAAAGTCTCCTAACTCAGCTCTGAGCTTATTGATAAAAAGAGAAGGCAAGCTTCTCTCAATTTAAAAAATATTGTTTGGGAGTTTTAAAGACTAATTTTTTTAAAGACTATTGGTTCATCATTATTTGGCTTACATTTTGAATCCTTATGCATGTTCCTGCAAGGAAAAGGCTTCCTAACTTGTTTTCTTAGAGTGTATTTCTATCCACTTCTTTAGCCTTGTCAGGGCCATTTTAAAAACATGCATAATAGGGCTATTTAAATTCTCTCCAGGTTTTCCTTCTTGCAACTATTAACAATTTTCCCTGTGTAAATGCCTAACGATTTAGTGAACAAATTATAACAATTATGGCCATCCAGGATGGTCTAGCAAAGTCCTGAATCCCATAACAGATACTGGAATAGCTTTTGGAAGCTTAGGAAATTTTCAAATTATAGCCCTTAACTTTTTCCCTAGACCTGGGTCCAAGTGCAACTTTTTAATATTACCTTCTGACTTTAGAATTTAAAAGAGATATTGTGTGTGGTGTAGTTCCTTTTCCCGAGGTCCCCAAAGGGGGCCCTCGAAAGGGAGCTCAGTGAGGTCAGAGGATGGAGCCGAAGGAATTGCTGGGGACAATAAGACAGATGAAGAGGGATGCCGAAAGTGTAGATTTCAAAAGGTTGTACAAGAGCGAACGAGAGAGCCTTTGTAAGAGATTTTTCTGGAAGTCAGCATTTTGCATATTTGACATGAGCACACAAGTTAAAAAAGCTGACTACTGGATGTTTGATCTTTTGCTTTCTGTTTCTTTCTGAAGCTCCTCTAAAATTTGACATGCAAAAAGTTCCACATAATATCCTTTGTTACTCGCAGTAAAAATAGCTTTGCCATTCACCAAGCTGAGCACAAGGATCAGTGTTGCTG
Source organism: Saccopteryx bilineata (assembly GCF_036850765.1). NCBI lineage: Eukaryota > Metazoa > Chordata > Mammalia > Chiroptera > Emballonuridae > Saccopteryx > Saccopteryx bilineata. The sequence goes on from NC_089492.1 coordinate 11,764,459, forward strand.
TGCGCACTCCCGGGAAGCTGCTGTCTGCTGGGAGCAGGTGATGACGCGCAGTAGACAAACGCATCACACACAGGACAAAGGCCGCGGCAGCTGCTCAGACTCTCTGCTTAGGAATCATGTGCTGGGCTCCCTAGCCAAGCAGAGGCTAGGGATGAAATGTGTGATGAGTGTGGACCTTGGAAAATGGACTAGACCCAACGACCTACTTTCATGAATTGGTAAGATGGCTTATTGACTGGTTAAGCCTATGCCTGTATCTCTTCCTTATGGAGCTCACTCTTATACATGCAACAGAAATGGGACAGTCGGGACTAAAGAACACCGGCCATCACTCACAATGCACACACACACACACACACACACACACACAATTTTATACATACATATATAGGTAGGAAGTAGTTATAAAAAACAGGAAGCTAGAATTGGGAGCAATTCATCAAGCGGCACTGCTGATGATGAAGACCTGGTGTCAGAGACCCATCAGACTAGTACAGAGCCTGGACGTCTTTATTATTTAAAGGTTTTCCATGTGATCCTGGTTGGAATCATTCTTTTAATGAGTGATAGTTTTAAGACTATCTAGCCCTATACTTTTGCTTTATAGGTGAGACCAGGGCATCAAGAATTGTCTGATCTAGCTACCTGTTGACTCATTTAAGACTAAAACCATAACTCCTTACTTACTTCAAGTCTTGTGGCTTTAATTTTGGTTTCTGGGTGCAAGTGTGGATATTCAAAGCTAGACCTTGCCTAGAGTCGCTTCTAAGACTTTTTGAGTTTGAATCCTAATTATGTTTCTGGATTGTTTTTGGTTAAGTGTTACTTGAGGATAAATTTTTTTTTAATTGCTCAATGCCCAATGCTTGTAATAGTGATTGACACATAGTGAAGATATATTCTGAGTGACTAAAAGAATAACTGATTTAATGAATTGCTAGCATTCTGGTTTATGACTATGGTTATAGTGTAGTTTCTAGGCCCTGGTCCTCACCCTTCTGTCCCTCAGTTTTCTTGGCTGTAACATGAAGGTATAACAGTGGTTTATTTTTAGGGTCTTTTCAAATCTGGCAATTTAATGAAGATATGACCTATGAAGTTTTTAGCGTGGTGTCTTGGGAGGCATTAATCAGAATAAAGAGCTTCTACATGAGAGGAAATAATTGCATCAAATTTTAGAACTGGAAATAAAATCCATTAAAATATATGTAGTTGAAGTTGTAATATTGGCCTCTGCAGTTGGATAAGATACACGATCATATAAATAATATAAGGCTTGTAAAACTTTGCCTTTTCTATTGAGACATTGAAAATATAAAGATACACTACTGGAAACTATGGTGAGCGTAGCCTGGTAGAAGGGAAGAAGTCTTCATGGTTCCCACATCTCAAATTCTTGAGAGTGGAGTGATGCAAGAGCACATAAGAGTCCCCTCCAAACACAGACAGGTCCCAGAGAAGATGAACCAGGACAGACATGCTGCCTGGTTGCCTAGGTAACGGAGACCCTTGCTGTGATATGATATAAGAGAAGCTATGTACAAATGAAGAAAACGGTAATCAAAGGGACAAGAGACGGAGACGGGGTTTGGAAAAAGTCTGCCTGTGAAGAGGTATTGGGGAGGATGAGACCACACGTGGAGCAAATCTGAGTTCGGCTTTAAAGGGTAACACCGACCGGCGTGTCCAAGAGCGTCTAAAATGAGGCATCTCAAACCTTTCTCCTGCTGGTGTGCACGTGGTGCCAGTACCCTGAGTTCATTAACCCGGGCTTTCCCACCAGTTCGACGTGCCGACACCTTTCCCTGTTATTCTCAGAACCCTTCTTCAACTCAGCCCTCCATGCAACCGCGCGCGACCCCATGATTGGAGCGAGCATGTGAGATGAAACCGATCTGTCATTCCCGTCCTGCCTGCCAAGGAGGCTGGGGACTGCGTGTCAGGGACAGATGTTCCTTTTCAGAGGAGTGTATAGGACAATCTCTTAACTTGTGGGAAGACAAATTAAAGGGAAGATGGAGCAGAATCTGGGACATTCTCAGAGTGATCTCCCTGTGAACGCTGCTTCAGATGCTAGAGAAGTTTCCCTCTCAGCTCTGTGTGTTAGCTTTTCTTGGACCGGGAATAGGCGGTGATCAGTTTATGGGTGTGGGCTGTATGCTTGACCTCCAGAGAAGTGGGAACCAAGTTGGATATTGTCCTATTGGTCTGCTCCTTCAGTCTTTATTATTATCTAAATTTCCAAGAAAAAAAAAAAACAGGTCTGCTGGCTTGACTTGTGATGACATAGTGGATAGAGTGTTGACCTGGAATGCTAGGTTTGCTGGTTTGAAACCCTGGGTTTGCCTGGTCAAGGCACACATGAGAAGCAACAAGTTGATACTTCCGGCTCCTCACACACATACACACATGCGCCTTTCTCTCTCTCTCCTCTCTCTAAAATCAATAAATAAAATCTGTAAACAAACGAAAACAGGTGTTCTAACCAGCATCTGGATCTTGATGACATGGCTATATGCCTATAATGAAGACAGGTGGGTTCAAATTCTACCTTTGCTACTTGCTACCCAGATCACATTGGGCAGGTTCCTTAAACATTTAAAACCTTCATTTCTTCATCGGAAAATTGAGGATACTAATAGTCACATTAAAGGTTTCTTACAACTAAATTTATTATAAATAAGTGAGTTGGTATATTTAAAAAATGTGTAGTATCATGCTTAACACCCTCCCCTCTCTTTTTAACTGTTCAGGCTTTGGTATGTGTTCTTTATTTTCTTTAGAAATGAAATGTAATGGGATGACATTGATTAGTAAGGGTACATAGGTTTCCGGTGAACGTCTTTATAGCGTTTGAACTGTTGGTTGTGTGCGTGCCCATAGCTCAAATGTCAGGTCATTTTCCGTCACTGTATATTTGTCCCACATTACACCTCTCCCCCTCCCCCTCCCCCTGGGAACCACTTCACTCTTATCTATGTCCATAAGTCTCAGTTTCATATTCCACCTATGTGTGAAATCATATAGTTTTTAGTTTTTCCTGATTTACTTATTTCACTTAACACCCTTTAAGCTGCTATTAAATGTCAGTCATCATCGATATTCCTGGTGCCTTTCCATAATAACCCAGGTCTAGGGAATTTCTTTGTTGTTCTTCTTCTACATTGCCTCACTTATTAGGCTGAACTGAACATCCCACTGAAAAAAAAGTCCTTGCTGCCATCAACAAACCGAGTTGCTCTTCAGTTGTGTTTTATTCTCCACTCCTCTTGAATCTCCGCTTATCTTCTGCACATCCGAGTTTCAGGAAATACCAAATGCACTCCCACCTCAGAGCACCGTCTGTTACCTGATGGTTTCACTTCCTGAAATGTATTTATGACCCACCAATTTCTTAAATGATTCTCTTTTACTCATGATCTCCTTCCCCAAGTTCAGCCACATACCTGCTTACATAGTGCCCTTATAAAGAGGCCTCCCGAACTGACCAGCACTTCCGAAATATGACCCTCTTCAACCCTGATTTCTTCTCGAGCCTAACTCTTTTTAATTAAGTGTCATAGCACTTTTCCTTACTAACATTACATAGTTATCTGTTCCCTTGTTTATTGCTTGTTTCCACCTAAATATAAATGAGGACAAAGTCTTTTTTTGCATCTTTTCTATTACTGCACGTTCAGTACCTAAAACCGTGCCTGGCACACAGTGCACATCTATGTGCACATATATCTGGATGCATGGATGGATGCATACGTCAGTAAGGGGATGGTCATAGGTTTATTCCAATTTGACAACCTAGTTTCAACCACTATAAACAGTGCTTCAATAAACAGTCCAATAAATGCCACCTTAAGCACACATACAGACATTTTTCCAGAGAAAACCCCTAGGTGTGAGGTTGCCAGGTCACAGGGTTTGTGCCTCTTCAACTCTGTTATCTATTGTCAGGTTGTTCTCTGAAGCAGTCGCACCTGCTCGTGTGGCCATGGAGAGCGTACAACAGTTCCGCTTTTCTCTGCTGCTTCTCAACCTTGTGTATTAGCAAATTTTAAAATTTGTCAGCTTACTGGTGGACGTGTGTGTATGTGTGTCAAATGGTATATTCTCCTTATTTGAAATATGTGCTTCCATGATTACTACTGAGGCTAAGGAAACACCCTAGGGAAGTGTCAAGTATGTTGTGCCATCATTATAGAATCATCACGGTGCCATCTAGAGACTTAGAACTTTTCCTGCTCTACCCAGAGCCAGACTTTGCAATGAAATGCTTACTCGCCACTTTCAGTTGATTTTTCCTTCATTCACAACCTTTGTCCTGTGCCGAAATCCTGATGGGAAAGGTAGAACAAGCACGGGGCACTGTTGAATTCTGGGTTTAGCTGTCCTTGGCTTGGCCAAGGTACTTAGCTTTGCTGAAAGCGAGATTAAGCAATTATCTCCGTCCTTCCTCCTCCGGAGGACTGATAGGAGAGTCACAGGCTAATCGATGTGATGTCTAAAGAGCTTTGTAAACCTCAGTTATCATTATACCTCTTCTGCTACCTTCGCAAGGCGCCCTCCGGCTACAGGTCACCCAGAGAGCACCTGCTGCCCTCGGGTAGGGGTCCAGAGCGGGATGAAAACTCATCTTCCATTGACTTTCCTTCCTTCCTTCCTTCCTTCCTTCCTTCCTTCCTTCCTTCCTTCCTTCCTTCCTTCCTTCCTTCCTTCCTTCCTTCCTTCCTTTCTCTTTCTTTCTTTCTTTGTTTCTTTCTTTCCCTTTTTTTTTTTTTTAACAAGTGAGTGTTTCGGCCTACAAACCAGTGGGGGATCCTGTTTAATGAAGAACTTATTCTTCCAAAAATGAGCACTCCTCCAGCACCTGCAGGCTGCCCCCACCCCCCACATTAAGAGCGTGTGTATAATCTTTGCTTCCGCAGCAGGGCCCGCCTCCCAGGGTTCCCCCGAGGAGCCGGAACAAAGGGCTGTCAGTTAGCTCTCCAGGCTCAGTGAGGGGCCAATTTTAAGTGAAATTTTCAATGATGGAAATTGGCCTTTCTCTTTCGGACTCCCTTCCTTTGCTCGTAGGCCAGGGACCCCCTTTCCTCCTACCGTGGTCACACAGAACCCCCAGGGGGTTTGCATCTTTTTTTGCAGAGATCAAAGCTTTGACCTCCATGAATTAAGTCCTAGGAAGGACAACTCTCAATGTGGGTGTGGAGGGCTTTGCTGGGGCTTGAGAGAGTTTGATGGTGGCCCGGACCAGTAGGGAACCTGGATCAGATGTCTCAGGGGAGGGTCTGACTGAGCGGGAGGCACCGCAGTCCACGTATGGTCTCAGAATAGGGCAATTAGCAGGAAATAATATGTTCCAGGAGGAAGCCTCTGGGGTGATTAGGGGTTCGCAGTCATGCACATTTTGAAGTGGAAAGCAGTTTGAATGAGCGATTTAGTTTTTTCTCTCCTTTGAAGAGATATTTGAAAGAAAGAAAGAAGAAATGAAAAACCCCGTGCTATTGAGCCTACTTTATGGACAGGGAGCAAAATAGGATCGCATTGCAATGCATCCCTGCATCGAGGGGGTTTCCGGGTGGGTTCGCACTGCCTTTCTCTGTCCGAAGAGCCTTGTAAAACAAAGCAGGAAAATACCGCACAGTGATGTTTCCTTCCTGGAACAATTCCTTCAAAGTCCCAATTACAAGTACTGTGTTCACGTGCCCTGCAGGGCCCATCACCACATAAACTCAGCAACGTGCCCTGCGTCACACTCAGTGCCCCATGGACTGCACACCACTTGGTCATCCGTGTCACTCTGGGAGGAAAGGGTGAATATGCCCCTCATCCTAAGGGTAAAATTGAGGCTCAGAAAAGTTAGATAACTGATCCCAGGCCTCACAGCTAAAGAATGACTGGTGTGATTGTTGATTTTGTGTGTTAGTTTGGGCCACAGTACTCAGATATTTAGTTAAACAATAATTTTGCTGGTTTGTGTGTTTTGTGAGAGTAGTTTTGGATGAGATTGACATTTAAATTGGTGAACTTTGAATGAACTAGATTACCCTTCATAATGTAGATGAGCCCAATCTCATCAGTTGAGGAACTGAATTAGCAAAAGAAAAAGAATGTACTGACCCAAATTAGCCCTTTCTCCATGTCAGTAAAATGGCCATTAGTCATTCTTTCCCCTATCACCTGGCCTCCTTCCCTTGTAATCCTGTTACCTCTGTCTGCTTCCGATCAATAAAAGCTAAGGGAGAAGGAAATTTAGGAGGTCTTCTTTGCCTCCCTTGGCAGGCCTCCCGTCTTCCTCTTGACATCAGTTTGTGTCTTCAGTAGGTTTCTTCCACGTGACACCGGTAGATCCCGGAGGCTGGAGTCCTACAACAGAAGGTTTGTAGACTTGAACTGGAACACTGGCTCTTCTCTGGGTCTTTAGCCTGCTGTCCCACTAGGCAAACTTTGGGCTTAGCAGCCTCTGTAATTGTGTGAGCCAGTTCTTTAAAAAATAAATCTTTCTATATTCAGTTCCTGTTAGTTTTGCTTCTCTGGAGGATCCCAACTAGTACAACTAGTCTAGGATTACAATCCAGCTTTCTCTATATCTCTCTTTCCACTGAAACAATGTTGCCTTATGTTGGGCAGATAAAATATATTATGCTCACTTTGTTAAAGATGGCGCTGCCCACATGGAGGCCATCACCCAGGTGATATTAATGTGAGTTGGGGGCGGGCTGTGGGCAGGCAGGATCCTTGTAGCCTGGGGCTTGGTTTTAGGACCAAGCCTTTCCCACTCTTTTTGGTGTGGGGTGGTGCAATCCCATTATGCCCCAGATAAGTGACTTTGTATTAGAGACTTTCCTATTTTGTATATTGGATTAAAAGTTTTGATTTCTACACTATAAAATGGGGGAAGAATGGGAGCTTGCTCTCTCAGTTCCTGAGATTAGCATTAGAGAGGAGAGCAGGGAAAGGCCACATGGAGGAGGCCAGAAGAAGCAGCCAAGATGGTAGAGTGCTGAGGGAGAAGCCAGTTTGTGCAGAGTTTGTGCAGGGAGAAGGAAGGAGATGGGGAACAGAGGTGAATAAGTCTGGTGAGCTAGAAACGTTTGATTCTAGGAAACTTGGATAAGTCAGTAGCTTTGTGAGCACTGAATGAGTGGGTTTTGGAGCCCAGTGTGTGTTTTTACTTGCCCGCCGGGTGCAAGCTAGGATTAAAGATGATGGCAGGGAAAAGAAGAATACAACATATAAAGGAAGGCCCATTAGATTATCATCAGATTTCTCAGCAGAAACTCTACAAGCTAGAAGAGAGTGGACCCCAATATTTAAAGTCCTGAAAGAGAGGAACTTTCAGCCACGAATACTATACCCATCAAAGCTATCCTTCAAATATGAAGGAGAAATAAAAACATTCACAGATACAGAAAAGATGAGGGAATTTATCATCACAAAACCCCCACTCCAGGAATTACTAAAGGGGGTTCTCCAATCAGATACAAAGAACAAAAAAAAACAGAGCCACAAGTAAAAGCTCCAAGAAGAACACAATAAAACCAAATTGAAACTGTGACAACAACAAAAAGAAAGAGGGGGAGAAGATGGAGATTAACAGTAGCAAAGGACGATGGAGTGCAAAAATACTCACAAAATAGTTTGCTACAATGAACAGGGTAGGGACCCTTTTCATTACTCAAAGGTAACCACCATTGAAAAAACCACCACAGAAGCACACGAGATAAAAAAGATAGCAACAGAGGAAAGATGTATGGAATACAACCAAATAAAAACAAAAGATAGAAAAACAAAAGAGAAGGATCAAACAAAACACAAAACTAACAGAAAGCAAGATATAAAATGGCAATATGGAACTCACAAGTATCAATAATTACACTAAATGTGAACGGATTAAACTCACCAATAAAAAGGCACAGAGTAGCACAATGGATTAAAAAAGAAAATCCAACTGTATGCTGCCTACAGGAAACTCATCTAAGTAACAAGGATAAAAACAAATTCAAAGTGAAAGGCTGGAAAACAATACTCCAAGCAAATAACATCCAAAAAAAAGCAGTTGTAGCAATACTCATATCGGATAATGCTGACTACAAGACAGGAAAAGTACTCAGAGACAAAAATGGCCATTTCATAATGGCTAAGGGGACACTGAATCAAGAAGACATAACAATTCTTAATATATATGCACCAAACCAAGGAGCACCAAAATATATAAGACAGCTACTTATTGATCTTAAAACAAAACCTGACAAAAATACAATCATACTTGGAGACCTCAATACACCGCTGACGGCTCTAGATCGGTCATCCAAACAGAGAATCAACAAAGACATAGTGGCCTTAAACAAAACACTAGAGCACCTGGATATCATAGACATCTACAGGACATTTCATCCCAAAGTGACTGAGTATACATTTTTCTCCAGTGTACATGGATCATTCTCAAGAATTGACCATATGTTGGGCCACAAAAACAACATCAGCAAATTCAGAAAAATTAAAGTTGTACCAAGCATATTTTCTGATCATAAAGCCTTGAAACTAGAATTCAACTGCAAAAAAGAGGAAAAAAATCCCACAAAAATGTGGAAACTAAACAACATACTTTTAAAAAATGAATGGGTCAAAGAAGAAATAAGTGCAGAGATCAAAAGATATATACAGACTAATGAAAATGACAATACGACATATCAGAATCTATGGGATGCAGCAAAAGCAGTGATAAGAGGGAAGTTCATATCACTTCAGGCATATATGAACAAACAAGAGAGAGCCCAAGTGAACCACTTAACTTCCCACCTTAAGGAACTAGAAAAAGAAGAACAAAGACAACCCAAAACCAGCCGAAGAAAGGAGATAATAAAAATCAGAGCAGAAATAAATGAATTAGAGAACAGAAAAACTATAGAAAAAATTAATAGAACAAGGAGCTGGTTCTTTGAAAAGATCAACAAAATTGACAAACCCTTGGCAAGACTTACCAAGGAAAAAAGAGAAAGAACTCATATAAACAAAATCCAAAATGAAAGAGGAGAAATCACCACGGACACCGTAGATATACAAAGAATTATTGTAGAATACTATGAAAAACTTTATGTACTAAATTCAACAACCTAGAAGAAATGGATAAATTCCTAGAACAATACAACCTTCCTAGACTGAGTCAAGAAGAAGCAGAAAGCCTAAACAGACCTATCAGTAGAGAAGAAATAGAAAAAAACATTAAAAACCTCCCCCAAAATAAAAGTCCAGGCCCTGACGGCTATACCAGTGAATTTTATCAAACCTTCAAAGAAGACTTGGTTCCTATTCTACTCAAAGTCTTCCAAAAAATTGAAGAAGAAGCAATACTTCCAAACACATTTTATGAGGCCAACATAACCCTCATACCAAAACCAGGCAAGGATGGCACAAAAAAAGAAAACTACAGACCAATATCTCTAATGAATACAGATGCTAAAATATTAAACAAAATACTAGCAAATCGAATACGACAACATATTAAAAAAATAATACATCATGATCAAGTGGGATTCATCCCAGAATCTCAAGGATGGTTCAACATTCGTAAAACGGTTAATGTAATACACCATATCAAAGAACAAAAACCACATGATCTTATCAATAGACGCAGAAAAGGCTTTCGATAAAATACAACACAATTTTATGTTTAAGACTCTCAACAAAATGGGTATAGAAGGAAAATATCTCAACATGATAAAGGCCATATATGATAAACCATCAGCTAACATCATATTAAATGGCACTAAATTGAAGGCTTTCCCCCTTAAATCAGGAACAAGACAGGGTTGTCCACTCTCTCCACTCTTATTTAATGTGGTACTAGAGGTTCTAGCCAGAGCAATCAGACAAGACAAAGAAATAAAAGGCATCCATATCGGAAAAGAAGAAGTAAAGGTATCACTTTTTGCAGATGATATGATCCTATACATCGAAAACCCCAAAGAATCCACAAAAAGACTACTAGAAACAATAAGCCAATACAGTAAGGTCGCAGGAAACAAAATTAACATACAGAAGTCAATAGCCTTTCTATATGCCAACAATGAAACAACTGAGAAGGAACTCAAAAGAATAATTTCCTTCACGATTGCAACAAAAAAATAAAATACTTAGGAATAAACATAACAAAGAATGTAAAGGACTTATATAATGAAAACTATAAACCATTGTTAAGGGAAATCGAAAAAGATATAATGAGATGGAAGAATATACCTTGTTCTTGGCTAAGAAGAATAAATATAATCAAGATGGCTATATTACCCAAAGCAATATACAAATTTAATGCAATTCCCATCAAACTTCCAATGACGTTTTTTAAAGAAATAGAGCAAAAAATCATCAGATTTATATGGAACTATAAAAAAACCCCGAATAGCCAAAGCAATCCTAAAGAAAAAGAATGAAGCTGGAGGCATTACAATACCTGACTTCAAACTCTATTATAGGGCCACGACAATCAAAACAGCATGGTATTGGCAGAAAAATAGACACTCAGACCAATGGAACAGAATAGAAAGCCCAGAAATAAAACCACATATATATAGTCAAATAATTTTTGATAAAGGGGCCAACAACACACAATGGAGAAAAGAAAGCCTCTTCAATAAATGGTGCTGGGAAAACTGGAAAGCCACATGCAAAAGAATGAAACTGAATTACAGTCTCTCCCCCTGTACAAAAATTAACTCAAAATGGATCAAAGATCTAAACATAAGACCTGAAACAATTAAGTACATAGAAGAAGACATAGGTACTCAACTCATGGACCTGGGTTTTAAAGAGCATTTTATGAATTTGACTCCAATGGCAAGAGAAGTGAAGGCAAAAATTAATGAATGGGACTACATCAGACTAAGAAGTTTTTGCTCAGCAAGAGAAACTGATAACAAAATAAACAGAAAGCCAACTAAATGGGAAATGATATTTTCAAACAACAGCTCAGATAAGGGCCTAATATCCAAAATATACAAAGAACTCATAAAACTCAACAACAAACAAACGAATAATCCAATAAAAAAATGGGAAGAGGATATGAATAGACACTTCTCCCAGGAAGAAATACAAATGGCCAACAGATATATGAAAAGATGCTCATCTTCTTTAGCTATTAGAGAAATGCAAATCAAAACGGCAATGAGATACCACCTCACACCTGTTCGATTAGCTGTTATTAGCAAGTCAGGTAATAGCAAATGTTGGAGAGGCTGTGGAGAAAAAGGAACCCTCATACACTGTTGGTGGGAATGTAAAGTAGTACAACCATTATGGAAGAAAGTATGGTGGTTCCTCAAAAAACTGCAAATAGAACTACCTTATGACCCAGCAATCCCTCTACTGGGTATATACCCCCAAAACTCAGAAACATTGATACGTAAAGACACATGCAGCCCCATGTTTATTGCAGCATTGTTCACAGTGGCCAGGACATGGAAACAACCAAAAAGCCCATCAATAGATGACTGGATAAAGAAGATGTGGCACATATGCACTATGGAATACTACTCAGCCATAAGAAATGATGACATCGGAACATTTACAGCAAAATGGTGGGATCTTGGTAACATGATACGAAGCGAAATAAGTAAATCAGAAAAAAACAGGAACTGTATTATTCCATACGTAGGTGGGACATAATAGTGAAACTAAGAGACATTGATAAGAGTGTGGTGGTTATGGGGGGGAGGGGGGAATGGGAGAGGGATAGGGGGTTGGGAGGGGCACAAAGAAAACAAGATAGAAGGTGACAGAGGACAATCTGACTTTGGGTGGTGGGTATGCAACATAATTGAACGACAAGATAACCTGGACTTGTTATCTTTGAATATATGTATCCTGATTTATTGATGTCACCCCATTAAAAAAATAAAATTATTAAAAAAAAAAAAAAAAAGATGATGGCCCATCAGCTTTTGGCTCCATTGTTTCTTTACTGACTGTCCGAATCCAATGCGAACCTGCACGGGCCAGGTGGCTGTGATGATGGCATTGGCTACTGGATTCACACCTTAAAATTTCACTGGTGGGCAGTTATTGGATACAGTCCTAGACTGGGGACTCTGGAGAAAGAAAACCTCAAAATGAAGCTTATTTTATGCATCAAGGTTTTAGATATTCAATAAAATCCTGTGCTCACTAGTGAATGAATTAACTTTGGGAGAATTGGGTTAGAGTTTCAACCCTGTGATTTTAGCCTAAACCCGATCCTTACTTGCTCTGTGAGCTTGAGAGCACCAATCAACACCTGTGAGCCCTCCATTGCTTCATCTGAAACGTAGAGATGGATGGTCTTCCTGGTGGATGGATGAGTTTTGGTTATCCATTGTTGCATAAGCCAATCCAAAACTCAGTGGCTTAAAATGACAGAAGCCATGAGTTTGCTTACAATTCTGCCATGTAAGGCGGGGCCAGAGCAAATGGCCTTTTTCTGCTCCGTGATGACTTCTTCACTCCCACGTCTGCTGGCTCAGCTGGGACGGTTGGTAGGGCATCTCTATCTGTCTTTATCTACTCTTTTTCCATAACTAGCTTAGGCCCCTTCACAGCACGGCAATATCATACATTTTGCCTGAAACCCCCAAATGCAAGCATAAGCTTAACTTCTAGGAGCTTAAAATCTAGACCAACACTTGGTGCAGCATTCTTTCTGTATCATTTTGTTAGTCAAGGACTGTCACGTAGACTAGCTCAGAACCAGTGGGAGGGGATGACTGAACCACTGGGTCTTAGATAGCACGAGGCATATCTTACCAGGAGCTGTGAAAGTAACATTCTCGTACAACAGGAGCCAATGAAAGGCCAAGATACAGCAATTCTCTCGGGAGTAGGTCTGAAGAGTGCAGAATTGCTTCACTTGAAATTCATGCTTATTTACATGGTTTGTGTCCTCTGTAAAAACATCTGCACTGACATTTGTTTGAGCCTCAGGTGGCCTCTGTTGACCAGGAAGAGAAGAGAAAGAATTCATTTTCTTCTATTAAAGTGAGGTTCCGAGGACATAAGTAACCTGTACAATGTCAGCCAGTTGTGGCGATGCAAGTAGCCGGTCTGTGTCAGACAACTGTGGGCTGGCACAATGACTCCCCATCCCCTTCCAAAATAAAGGCAATTTAGTATTTGACAAGTTCTGTGATCTAACTGCTCCCAGCAGAGCTGACTCCCACGCAGCTTGGGAAGAGATGCCCAGAGTGAGCCTTCCTGAGGCAGTGCCTGCCAACCCCGGCTCACACCACTGAGCTGGGGACGCAGACACCGGCTGCCCAGAACGTCAAGGTGCTGAAACCAACACTTCTGAGAGAAAAGACATAGTTAAGAACCTTGAATGAGTGACCCTAAAACTGACTAGCACTGAGACTCCAAACAGTAAACATTTTGCCTCCCCATGGAATAGAAGAAGAGATTCACCTTGTCATTCTATCAAAGCAGGATATTTCCTAATAGAAAACAAATTAAGCAAGACATAAATAAACAAGCAAATAGATAAAATAAAATAAGCAATTTGTTTTGATAACCTTCCCCCACCTTTTTCTTTTGGGGGTGGGGAGGAATCCCCACCACAAAGTGTGCTTCTAAAATTGTGCCTTTTCCAGCTGTGGTGGCCTGCCCGAGCTGTAGAGTTCAGCCTTTCTGGTCCTCCCCTGAAATTCTCATAAAGGATTTTAATTATTGGAAACGGCTTAAAATCTATTAAGATTCCAGTGTATGAAGCCGACCCACGTTTATTGATGAGTCTCTCCAAAATGCTCCTTTAAGTCATTTGTAAATCAGTTGTTTGGAACCTAGTGCACATTATCTCATATAAATTACAAGATAAACAGTCCTTACATAAAAGTCTATTTTACTAAGATGAATGAATCCTTATAGATTTTCCCTAAAAGGCGGAGAGTGATAACTATAGCATAAAACAATCAATCAATCAATCAATCAATCAATTGAACAGCCAGCCAAATTGAATGAAATATTTTGAAATGATTTTTTTTTAATTTCTACAGGTAAAGTAGGTTTACTAAGAGATTAGGAGTGTTCCTGGATGTTTTTATGAAACTGGGAGGTTTTTTTGACACGAACAGTTTTATGAGTCGATGATCATAGTGTTTCATTTCTCCATTTTCAATTGAGTGTATTTTTAGCACTATGCTTCATGCATCCTAAACATTCCTAGCGTTGTGTTTGGGGAAATAGCAAGTGAAAGAAACAAAGAAACAAACAAAAAGTGAGATATGAAACGCAAAGAGAGTGAAAGAGTAGGTAAATGTCGATGAACTATTCCTTGAGTATGTTCATTTCTGCTCTAGTCCCAAAATTCACTCCGTGATCAGTCAAGCTTGAGAAACGGAATACAGAATTTCCTATTTGGATAATCACATGGCACATTAATATATAAGTCATTTAAGAATAAAGTAAATAAACTTATTTAACCTATAATTTTTTAAACTCATTAGGCAGCAGATCCCTTTGCTTAAGTAATATTTATTAAGAGCCAACAAAAGTGGTGAATTCTAGAGCAGTATTTTTCCAACTATAGGTCATGATCTCATCATGGATCAGGAAATCATTTGATCGGGCTACACCACCATTAAAGAATAGAACAGAATAAAAATTTTCAGATAGAGATGTTGATTATAACATTGTACACCTGACACATAATAAAAAAATCAGAATTTATTGCAAATACCATGTATTATATTTAATTCAAAAATATAAAACATTTTGTTTTAAGAGTGTGCATATGTGCACGTGTGTATTAGGTTACATTGGTCATTTTTGTTTTTTACAGCAAATCAAAAACTTTTTAATATACACCTTGGGGAAACCCTTTTTAAATGAACTTGAAGAATTAGAACAAAGTGTGTGAGTTTATCCATTATTATTTTTATTAGAATATTTGATTAATAAAACACAATATATTTAACATATATGTGAGTTATAAAACATAACAATAAAGTGAATACCCATAATTCTAGCAAGCAATTTAGAACTTTGCCAATGCCATAGTATCTATTTATGGGCAAATATTACTCCTGTATTTCATTTTTAGCCTTCACATAAGAGGTAACCACTATACTAAAATTTGCATTTACTCCTTTTCCCAATAATTTGTATCAAGTATGTAAGTATTCCTATGTTTGGTTTTGATTATTTTATGAATTAAAAATAGTCTCATACTGACTGTAGTTCTCTGAGATAGGCTTTTGTTTTTAACTCCATCTTCTGTTTCTCAGACTTGTCTCTGTAGCTTCATGTAGCTGCAGGGCACTTATCCGCTACACTGTTTCCTGTACGGCAAAGGCTTCTGAAAGCGTCTCCTGATGAACATGTGAAAGTGTTTGAGCTCTAAACTAGGAATGTCTCTAGGCTCTAATCCTAGAATTAGGTTGTTTATATCATTACAATTTTCAGTGTTGCAATATAATGTGAGTTTATTTTTCTGAGATTTTAAAAAAACATCAGTCTACACTCTGGCCAGTATTTAAATTGCTCTACATCAGGGGTCCCCAAACTATGGCCCGCGGGTCACATGTGGCCCCCTGAGGCCATTTATCCGGCCCCCACTGCACTTCTGGAAGGGGCACCTCTTTCATTGGTGGTCAGTGAGAGGAGCATAGTTCCCATTGAAATACTGGTCAGTTTGTTGATTTAAAATTATTTGTTCTTTATTTTAAATATTGTATTTGTTCCTGTTTTGTTTTTTTACTTTAAAATAAGATATGTGCAGTGTGCATAGGGATTTGTTCATAGTTTTTTTTTTATAGTCTGGCCCTCCAACGGTCTGAAAGACAGTGAACTGGCCCCCTGTGTAAAAAGTTTGGGGACCTCTGCTCTACATTGATGGTTCTAAGATGGCTGCAGAGTTGATAGGAGCTACACTCACCTCCTGCTGGCACCAAACCAGATTTGCAGCTAGATTAGAGAGCAATCATCCTGAATAACCAACTTAAGGACAGCTGTTAGCCAGGGGAAACAGGGGGGTGGGGGAGATGGAAGAGTGCAAAGGGAGGAGAAATGGGGTAGAAAGAGACTTGATTTTGGGTGGTAAATATCCACACAAGGCAGTAAGCAGACGGTGGATTATAGAGTCGTACACTTCGTACACTTGAAACCTGCTCTGTTTTATTAACCAATGCCCCCCAATAAATTTAATACAATAATAATTAACAATAATTAACAACAATATTCTCTTATGCACAAAGGAGCAGCAAAATTTAACCAGTATGGCAACACCATATGAAAATGCTGTGAAACTATTTATTTATTTATTTTTCTTTGTTCTGTTTTTGTATTAAATTAAAATTCAATGCACATTCTTTATATTTAATGACTAAGTATGGCAACCCTAGTCAGGATCCACTCAGGAAACTGAATTGTATCAGTATTTTCCCAACAGTTGTACAGAGCTGGCATTTAACCAGGGTTGGGCTTATTTACTGTGGGAGGAGATTTTTTTTTAAGATACAAACACCAAAGGAGCTCTACCTCCTATCTATTCCAACAAAATCTCTGAAGTGAGGTCTTAGGCCCCTTTTAATGCAGTTCTTCAAGCTGAATCTCATGTGTCCCCCGTGACAAGAATGACCATTTCAGAATGGTTCTGTTCTTCAGAATGTTTTATTTTAGTTCACAGAAGCCAGCAATTTTTGTGTGAAAAATAAATTGATTCCGGAGTCAAATGTTAGCAGTAGGCTTTAAGTTCATGAAACAGTGAAGAATGGTAAATTGATACATATACTAGTGTTAGATTCTATAGAGTAAGGTCTTAAAAAGAAGAGATCACCATGTGCTTAGATTAGCCAAGAAAGGCTGCCTGAAAGGTAAATAGTTTCAGGTGGTCCTTGAAGGACATCTAAAATTAAAGCTTTAATTTTCTAATTGAGCAAGATAGGAAAACTGTAGAAATTAGACCAAAGAAGGCCTCTATCTAAGTTATTTTCACCACTTAGCCTAACAAAGCACTGCAAAAATATTTGGAGATCTAGAAAGAAAATTTAAAGTTGGCGTCCTAATCCTAGAGTTTTTAGGACCTCAAACTAGAGTTTCAAACCCAGGAATGTGGACAGGAACAAGGATAGGTGAGGATTAAACTGTATAAGAAATAAACAGATTAATAAAAATTATTTCTTTGGTCATAATTTTGACACCTACAAAGAATGAATGCACAGGAATTTCTGTTCTACCAGGCAGAAAGCAGTCAGGGCTCAAGACGGATATCATATTCTCAAAATACTATGAGACAAGAAATTCTTAATCTAAAGCACATGTGACTTCTTATATCTTATAGTTCCAGCCTGAACACGGACACAAGAACTAAAATCTTTTTCAGAGGGTTGCTCCATCCCGAAGCCATGAGATTAGGCTTTGCCTTTGCTCTGCCTATCTTGATCTCTCCAGTCCCAATCCTATCCTTAATAAAAATCGATTTGACCTGATTGGACAAATATTCCTCAACCCTTAAGCATAGTTTTATGAAGCCATAAGCAGAGTCCCTCCCTGTAAACCAAGAGAAGTTTAAACTTTTTGTCTTCCCTAGACTTCAACCATCTTTTTTTCTCCTCACCTTTTCTCCAGCCCACGTGTGATAGTTGATTATAATAGAAGAGAGGTTTAGACGTGACTAATGTGTTGTGGTTCACTTGCATTTCTTAAAAAGAAGAAATCATAATTATATTTAAAATTCACAAATAGAGCTTTATCAAAAAAGGGCATGCTGAAGGCAGAAGAGAAGAGGGAGCTTAAAAATTAGGGTTCATCTGATTTCATCTTTGCTACAGTTAAGACCAACGAAAAGTTCCATGAATGCGAACTATGAGAGAAACCTAATGGATTGATGTTTAAAATTGTAATAAGGTTAACGTGTTAAATTGCAATATGGTTATCTAAAAGACCATAGCCTATCTCTGGCTAAAAAAGCATGAAATTCAAAACAAAAATAAATTACATGCAAAATGCCTATTTGCACATAAAATTGGAAAGAATATTCCTTAGGGCTGGTTCCAAATTGCACTTGCTTTGTAATTAGAGAGAAGCCTAGCCAATGTGTGGAGAAAACTAACAATACTGGTGAGATGATTAGCCATTGGGGTATCCAGCCAAAGATTTCTCTTCTGATAATTAGCTTCAGGATAGAGAGTATAATATTTGCCAAGAAAAATATGCATTGGCATATCAAGATCCCCACATAGGGTGCCAAATATGTGCTTGGGATGTAAAAGAAATTAAGAATTAAAGAACAAGAATTGGGAGATCTGGATGACATTTGCAAGTATATTACTCATTCTGATGGCTTGTTTTTGACACTTCCAACGTGGAGCATCCACAAAGGTGCATGTTTGGATCTTCACGCAAGAAAAATCTTGCCATTGGGCTACGGGGAGCATAATTACTTGACAGCCTCTAGCTGTTACCATGTTACCACCTCGAGGATCTGCGTCACCTTTCAAATTAAGGATTTGATATCCTTGGACAGTAACCAGCCAACAATTGGGCGTGGCAAGACATTTGGTTGTGGCCCCTTTTGCTCAATGTAAGGGTCTTCCATAGGCTGACTCTGCTCCACAGCTCCCTACTGAGGTGGCAGGGTCTGTTTCAGGCTGAGATTCTCTCTGCCTAATCTTGTACTGTAATGTTGTATTAAACACTCATCCCCAAACCCAAGGCAGTCTAGATTGTCTCCTATTCTATTTTCTAGAAGTTCTATATTTTTGCATTTTATATAATCCATTCTGAGTTATTTTTTATGAAAGATGTAAGATCACTGTCTAAGTTCTTGTTCCCCCCTTTCTTGCATATGGATGTCCAATTGTTTCAGCACCGTTTTTGAAAGGACTGTTGTTTCCCTATTGAGTTGCCTGTGCTTCTTTGTCAAAGGTCACTGTCTATATTTGTGTAGGTATATTCCTGGGCTCTCTATTCTGTTCCACTGATCTATTTGCCTATAATCTCATCAATACCACACAGTTTTGATTCCTGTAGCTTTGTGATAAATCTTGAAGTTGATTAGTGTCAGTCCTCCAATATTGCTCTTCTTCAATATTGTGTTGGTTATTTGAGGGTTCTTTTGTTTTCCATATATACTTTGAATTATTTTGTCAAAACACAAAAATTACCTTACTACAATTTGGATTGAGATTGCATTGAATCAAGTTGGAAAGAACTGCATCTTAATGATAATTAACCTTTCTCTCTAAAAAGCATGGACTATCTGTTAATTTATTAAGATTATTTTAGATATTTTTCATTAGAATTTTGTAATTTTATTTATGTTGATCTTGAACATACTTTGTCAGACTTAAACCTAAGACATTTTATGTTGGGAGTTGTTAATATAAACAATGCTATGCTTTTAATTGCAAGTTTCGATTTCTCAGGCTGGTATTTAGAAAGCAATTGGATTTTGGGAATTAACCTTGTAGTCTTACAACCTTGGTATAATTGCTTATTAGTTCAATGAGATATTTTTGTCAACCCTTTCAGATTTTATGCATACATGACCATGCCATCTATAAACAAAGACGATTTTATTTTATTCTTTCCAATCTATATACTTTTATTTCCTTTTACTATTTATAATTGCATTAGTCAGACTTTCAATACAGTGTTGAATAGGAGTGGTGACTGAGAGCATTCTTGCCTTTTTCCCTGGTCTTATGGGGACTATGTCTAGTTTCTCACTGTTCAGTATGATATTAGCTGTCGGCTTTTGTAGGTTTTTTAAAAATCAAGTGGAGGAAGTTCCCCTCTATTCCTAATTTGTTGAGAGTGGTTTTTTTAAATCATGAATAGGTGTTAGATTTTGTGAAATGATTTTTCTGCTTTTACGCGTATGATCATATGACTTTTCTTCTATAGCCTGTTGATGTGATGGATTACATTAATTGATTTTCAAATGTTGACCAGACTTACATACCTGGAATAGATCCCATTTGGTCATGGTGTACGATTATTTTCTTTCATTCTTTTTTTTCTTCTTTCTTATATGAGAAGTGGGGAGGCAGAGTGACAGACTCCTGCATGTGCCCCAACCAGGATCCACCCAGCAAGCCCTCTACTGGGTGATGCTCTGCCCATCTGGGCCATGCTTTATTGCTCAGCAATGGATCTATTTTAGCACCTGAGGTGAGGCCATGGAGTCATCCGCAATGCCCAGGGCCAACTTGCTCCAACTGAGCCATGGCTGTGAGAGGAGAAGAGAGAGAGAGAGAGAAGGGAGAGGAGGAAGGGTGGAGAAGCAGATGGTCACTTCTCCTGTGTGCCCTGACCGGGAATCAAACCTGGGATGTTCATATGGTGAGCAGACACTTACCACTGAGCTGACTGGCCAGGGCAATTCTTTTCATATATTGTTGGATTTTACTTGTTGAGGATTCTTTTCATCTGCATTTATGTAAGATGTTCTCTAAAGTTTTTCTTGCATTTAATATCTTTATCTTAATTTTATTAGGATATATACTGGCCTAATATATAGATCAGTTAGAAAATGCTCTCTTTGTTTATATTCTCTGGAAAAGATCATAACAAATTGGTATAAATTCTTTCTTAAATATTTGGTACATATACCTATACAACTGTGTGAGCATGCTGCTTTCTGTTTTAGAATATTATAAATTGATTTAATTTATTTCGCTCATGTGTGATATTTGATTATAATGGGAGAAGAGAGGTTTAGTCATGTATACTGTGTTATGCTCCATTTACATTTTCAAAAAAGAAGAAAACATAATTATGTATATTCCCAGATTTTAAGATAATACTGATCTTATATATTAATTGAGAAGTGTTTCCTTTCTTCTATTTTATTAAAATATTTGCTGTACTATTAGTATACTTTCTATTGAAAGGTTTGGGTTATCTACCAGTAAGGTCATGTGGATCAGAAATGTCTTTTTTTCAGAATGATTTCAATAATAAATTAAATTTATTTATTAAATAAGTATTTAGATTTGCAATTTATTTTTAAATAAATTTTGCTAATTTGTGCTTTTGAGGGAATTTATCCATTTCAAAATAAATCACTGAACTCATGTCATCCCTTTATAATCCCTCAATAGTTATAAAATCTGTAGTGTTCCCTACTCTTTAATCCTGATATTGGCAATTTTTGTCTTCTCTCTTTTATTCCCTTCAGTTGGCCTAGACATAGTTGCATTAATTGTGTTAATTTATTCTAAAGAAATAGCTTTTGATTTCCTTGATTTTATTTATTGTTCTTTTTCTATTTCATCACTTTCTCTTTGAATTTTTTATATATTCTTCTTTAACTCTTTTCAAGTTCAATGTGCTGTTTCTTTTGTAACTCCTTAGGTTAAATGATTAATTTATCTTAAATATTTTCTCATAGTGAGCATTTCAAGCTATAAATCTTCTTTTAAACATTTCTCTAGGTGCATTTCATCAATTTACATATACTAGATTTTATTTTTATTTTTATTCAGTTCAGCGTGGATCTAAATATAACCACAACAATAATTTCACTAACTACAATATAAATCTCTAAACATGCCAAATTCAAGATAGAGATTACCAAACTTGATAAAAAAGAAACAATACCCAACTCCAGAGTGAGACAAAAGTAGGATTACAGATGTTCATATGGAAAATAACATAATAATTAATAAATAGTAATATAAGTATAAATTGTGGTTTTTGTCCTCACAACTGTAAACCTAATTTACCTCTACCCTATATATATATATTGATATATTGGATAAAAGTTGCTTTTTTAAGTGAGAGGAGGGAAGACAGAGAAACAGAGTCCCACATATGCCCTGACCGGAATCCACCCGGCAACCCCCATCTCAGACAACGCTCTACCCATATGGGGCCATGCTCACAAGCTAGCTATTTTTAATGCCTCGGGCAGAGGCTCCACAGTGACATCTTCAGCTCCCGGAGCCAACTTTCTTGAGCCAATCAAGCCATGGCTGTGGAAAGGGGAGAGAGAGAGAAGCAGGAGGGGAAGGGGTGGAGAAGCAGATTTTTTTTCTCCTGTGTGCCCTGGCTGGGAATTGAACCCAGGACATCTACACACCAGTTTGATGCTCTACCACTGAGCCAACAAGCCAGGGCCAGATAAAAGTTTAAAGAAGAAACAATGCACTGAACTGTTCTTTTCTGTTTACTGTATCATTTCTGAAACTCCTAGGTCTGTTTCTGGTATTGATTTTTCTGTGGTTGCAAATTACATTTTCTTTATTGGTGGCATATCAATAGCTCACACAGGTGGGGAGATGTGTTTAAACTCAGACCAAGCAGAACAGGATATTGTTTGCGATTACCCAGAACACTCAGCGAACAGTCTTCTGAGGAGATGGGTGTCACAGTTTTCAGTAGGGTTGATCTATCTCAAAGTGAAAGCTACTCTAGTGAAACAGGTCACAAGGGGATCAAATCCATGTCCACGGTACATAAGAGCTAGCCAGGAGGAAGGCCAATAATCCTTAGAGCAAGACAACATAAACAAAACATTCAACAATGTACATTCACTCTGTTACCATATTCCATATTGTGGATTTTTTTATAATGTTATTGTTTGTCCTCATTTTAATTTAATGAATGAGAGGCCTTGGGTCACTGCTTCTCACTTTTTTTTTTTTTTTTTTTTTTTTTTTTTTTTTTTTTTTAATGAGACAGAGAGTCAGAGAGAGGGATAGATAGGGACAGACAGGAACGGAGAGAGATGAGAAGCATCAATCATCAGTTTTTCGTTGCAACACCTTAGTTGTTCATTGATTGCTTTCTCATATGTGCCTGATCGTGGGCCTTCAGCAGACTGAATAACCCCTTGCTCAAGCCAGCGACCTTGGGTCCAAGCTGGTGAGCTTTGCTCAAACCAGATGAGCCCGTGCTCAAGTGGCGACCTCGAGGTTTCAAACCTGGGTCCTCTGCATCCCAGTCTGATGCTCTATCCACTGTACCACCACCTGGTCAGGCTGTTTGTCTTCATTTTGATGGTGATTTTGTTTGTTTTCAGTTTTTATTTTAAATAAACATGGCTGCTATGAACTTCTTTCATGCGTCCCCTGATGCATGTATAAAAGGATCTCTAGAGTATATGCCTAGATCAACAATTTTCAACCTTTTCCATCTCATGGCACACATAAGCTAATTACTAAAAATCTGCGGCACACCAAAATATATTTTTTTTGCCAATCTGACAAAAATATTTAGGATAATTTTGATTCATTCACATCAGACGGCTATTGTTGTATTGGCTGTTGTCATTTTTTTTATTTGACAATCTAAGGGAAAAGAGGTCAGTGCCTCTGACTAAATAGTCAGGTAGTACATATTTGAAAAATTCTTTCAACACACTCGTTGAAGAATCACTGGCCTGGGGTGAAATTACTATGTCTTCAAGTATGTGTATTTTTTACTTTTTGTGATAAGTGAAATTGTTTTTCCAAGTGGTTTTGGTAATTTATACTTCTAGCAACAGTATATGTATATATACATATATATTTTTTAATTTTTATTTATTTTTGTTGTTGTTGCTCCCTATCCTGTCAACATTGAGAGTAGGACAGTTTTACTTTTGCCAATTTAGTGGGCCTCTTGTTTTTCATTCTTTTTAATTTCTTCTTTCACTAACCTCCTGCTGTTAGTATTTTAAAGTAATTCCTGTATCTTTTCATTTCCTCTAAATTATTATATTTTCAGAACAATAGTTTCCGGGTTAGGCCTAGAAAATCAGTAATTAAACATATATTTTTGGCTCCCTTTTATTGAAGTTTTATTCTGTGCCAGACAATGTTCTAAATACTATGCATGCATCATTTGACTTAATTATTGTGCAAACACAGCCCTTTGCAATAGATGTTAATATTTTTACTATTATTATTCCTATTTTATGTGTTAAAATAACAGTGGCCTAAAGGTGCAAAATACTTTCCTAAGGCCACACAAGGTTATCGGCACATGACATATTGCTTGTAATCACAATGTCAGTGTCAAAATCAGATGGAAGCCAGTTTTGACTCATTTCAGGGAGGTCTCAGTCCTTTGCACTAGCCTTCTCTGCCCCTTGAAAACTGCTTTGGAAAAGCTGGGTGCCTTGTGTTAAGTTCTCTGCTAACACAATTCTATCAGTACATGGGTTTCATTGTTCTAAGAGTTGGTTTTATCAAGAATTCTGCCAACTGCATATTCCAATTCACTGAGGTTGAAATATATCACTTTTTAATAATTTTCTGCATTTGGCTATTGTGCCATTTTCAAAAGAGCCATATTTCAGGTGTGGTCCTGTAACTAGAGATGTGTATATTTTTCTTTTCCTGGTTATAAAGTCAGACTTCATTATCTCCTCCCAAGACCAAGTGTAACTATGTAGTTCTAAAGTTACACCTCCACACATAAATTCTAAAAATTAGACTCTGTAACATAAGCCAATTAAAATTCGGGGCTCAAGTGGCTTATCACACAAAATCAATGTGGATGTGGTACACATTCGTCATCTTTTTATTTAGAGAGGGGGGCCAACTTTCCCAATATGTTTTTGTGCAGCGTGCTGGTTAGAATTCCCAATGGGTGACGTACACTGTCTAAGTGAAAGCCATTACTACAATCCCCTTTGTAGTTTAGAAAGAGGTTATTTATGTGCTGAAATTCAATATTCTATCTTCCCTTATCAGCTGTTGGCATAAGATTTTAAATGGAACTGACTTTGGAATATCAATGTTTATATTTGTCAAGCTGAGAAGAGTAAGTTGTTAAAACAGTATGCTAAGTTGCTTATTCATCAATGACATCAGCTTTGTCTTCTCGTGCAGCTATTAGCTTGGATTAATGTAGTGACATTTAGGATCAGTGAAGGCAGATGGATTTTTCAACACACTTACGATTTTGATGGGAGAACAAAATAATCTTAACAAAATGGCTCAAATCAAAGTTCAGAATTTCATCTGGGTTTATTTTTTTAATTAGGCACAGTAAACACGCTGTTGAAACACAATTGCATTCACTTTCAACTTGTTTGCAAACTAAAGCAGCAAGGGTCTGCTCTAACAATCTTTTTCTCTGGGATACATCAAGGCAAGGATGTTGCATGTTGTGTTCAGGCACGAAATTTTTTCATGATGATGACAGTCTGCTCTGTTGAATATCTTCGTAAGGTCCATGCATAGTCTGGTAGCAGATTCATTTGCAAAGACTGTGGGAAAAGAAGAATATCATTTTATACTTTCATCACTACCATAATTTGAAAAGTATTTCTCCTAGTGTTCAATTCTGCAAGGATTCACTTCCTATGTCTTCTAAGCATCCAGTGATTGAATTTGAGATTACCAACAGGGTAAAATATTGTTTTGGACAGCTACTCCTGCATTGATTTTATACAGAAATGGAAATAGAAAGAAAGGCTGATTTTTGATTCAGTAAATGTTAGTTTATTTATAAATAAATTATAATGTAATTGGTGGTAGATATCACATACTAAAATGTATCATTGCCTGTTTACCTCCTTCGATGAACTCAGAGATGGTGGGAAAATGCCACAGTCTCTTCTGTATGATCTGTGGCCATGGTTTTCAAATGGCCCTGTGCATTCCAATTGTGGAGGGAGCTCGGATAACAGCCTGGCCTTCATCCTGACTTTGGAAGTTCTGATTCAGTAGCCCTGTGGTTCATGAAGTCCAAGTACCTGCATTTTAAAGAGCACCTCACTTTTTGGAGCATGCTCTGAGACCTAGTCTGTGACATTTGTTGACAATGCTGTTGACAGGTTCCTTCTCATTCCAAATCTCTATAAAATTCTTTCCCCTGATTGCAGAAAATGACCATCACTCCCTCTTATGACTCCAAAATCTCAAAAAACGGTTAAAGGATCACCTCCACCGAGGTTATATAAGGTCCTTACCTAACTGTGCATTCTGGTTCCCACTGCAGATCTACTAGTTAGATACATTTGGGTACGGAGTCTTAGAATCTTCATTTGAACCCAAATGGTTTTTTTTTTCCATCTGTAGACTTCCTGTTAGGACCCTTTCCCATGTGAGAATCTTTAAAGGAACATTTGAAAAGGAACGTTGTAAGCATATACTTTGATTTTGTGTTGATTTTGCTTTGATGACATGTTTCTGATGTTATTGCCACCAACCAGGCTGATCCATTTCACTCTTCAAGCAGCCACCCCAGTGAAATTAATCTTGAGAATTTTTTTAAAAAATTGCTGAAATAATACTGAATTCTCATGTTTCTCCCTTTGCCTTTCCTCTTTATGTCCTGATTCATCTCACAATTTGTTGGGTTTTTTTTTTTTTACTTTTCGCCTCCTTTCTCTTTCTGCTCTGATCCTCTAAACAATCATCCTTCTTGAGAATCCGGGGTAGATGAGAATTTTCAAGGCAAGAAAAAAACTTATTTTAGACATGTTGAGAGTACAGTTCTATTAGATAAGGATTCTGATAGCTGTAGAGACCGACCAAGAAATCAAAAAGCATTATTTCAAAATCAAAGTCATGCAGAGTGGCTACTATACTGGAAAAGCAAAAAGAAACACCACTGCTGAGAGTGTTTTTAGATTTCTCAATCAAACAATCTCAGAGCTAGAATAGATCTCAAGGTAACCTGGCCAAGCACGCTAAATTGTTCCAGGAAACAAGATAAACTGCCCATTTTGCCTCACAACCTGTTTTTTCTTTGGTCCCGGGTCCTAAGAAGAAGCATCTTTGTGGTGGGTGTGTTAGCTTAGTGTTCACCATCCATTGCAGGCCTTCTGGTATATACCCCCTTCCACAGTAGATGCTGGAAAGCCAAAACATATATTTCTTAGAGTCCATGGCAGCAAGGATTTGGATATGATCTAGGTTCAGCCAATCTGGTGGATGTTTGAAAGACATTTGAAGACAGAAATGTGATAGACATTTCACTGCTTCTTTGATAGTATCTGCCAGCAACACAAACACAGACATTTGCGGATCATCTGTGGACTATCAACAAATGTCTCATGGCCAGATACTAGCTCCGTGAGGGCATCTGCAGGTACGGATCCTTTGAAAAAGTGTAACTTTGGAGTTCCCAGTTCTCGTAGTGTCATCAGCTCCTGGAAAGGTGAGGTATGGGTTTCTAGGGCAGCAGTTGGAGTGAGGCTTTCTGATGGTGATCTGCAACAAAGAGAAGATAAAGACAGAGACGGGGAAAAAGGCAGATGAGAGGAGTCTAGGCAACTAAGCATAGAAACTAAGCAAAGAAACCCAGAAAAAAATGCAACTGAGTGGTAGTAAAAAACATATGAACCAAAAGACCAAGAGTAAAATCAGACATCTCACCGTAGAGGAATCCTTGCATCTGGACAATGTCTAAGAAATTGAGGCAAGCTTCTAGATAATCTGCCATCACAACATCAAATCCATGTAAGTGCCTAGAACTTAACGTGAGGATTCACATTTTTAGAATACCTGAAACTTGACCTTACACCTTCGCTAAGAGAATTCCAGTGACAAGGAACTCACTATCTTATAAAGCAAACCATCTATGACTCCGATAAAATGTGCACACAGAAAATTAAATACAAGTTTATTTATTTTATTCCAACTATTATTCAGACTACTACATATAAAATCAAAACAGTAGTTTATTAAAAGATGTCCCATCCAAGTAGAAGAAATATAAGGCATCCATTTTCTTATTCAAAGACAATATTCCACCAGGGAAAACTTTCAAACCGCAGGATTCTGACTTAATAAAGGGCTGTGATCAGACCATCAATAGTGAGTTAAACCTGCCCCCAGAGAGTTAAAGGAATGGAAGTACATTTACAAGGAGAAAGAAGCAGCAGTGAAGGCTGAAGAGACAACCTGCTAAATGAAATGAACGATGACTCTACACTGGCTTCCCTCCTGAACTCCTTTGAGCATCTGTCCCGAACAAAGAAAAATAAAGGAGCAATCTGGGTAACTGGGAAATAATAAAGATGCAGTTTAACAGTTGGTAGCAATAATAACCTACGTATACCTAGACGCACACACCTGCAGCGTTATGTAGCCGGGTGCTAAAGATAAGCTGAGGAATAGGCAGAGTGGTTAGAGTCCCCAGGAGTTGGGGGGCGCTGGAAACACGCCATCCGTGTTTGTACAGTATACACCTCTAATAATGTCTGAAATGTTATCGCCCATCCGTATTTGTACAGTATACACCTCTAATAATGTCTGAAATGTTATCATTTAAAGCTGTGCTATCCAGTCCAGTAGCCCTATCCACATATGACTACTGAGATTTAAATTTAATTTATATTAGCCTAAACATAAAAATTCAGTCTCTTGGCTGTATTAGCCGCATATAACAAGTGCTCAGTAGCTACATGTGATCACCTACGTAGACAGAAAAGATTTCTGTAGAAAGGCCTGTTGGGGAGCTCTGATTATGGAGGAGTCCTCTGTGTTGGACCCTTCTAGAGACTTTCAGTTAAAATGTACATAGTATTAAGTTACAGATATAAACTAACACCTGGCAGAATTCAGCCTAGGAGATTGTTAACAGGGATAGGGGGTGGGAGTGAGGGCTAAGTAAGTGACGCCGACATCTGTTATATGATGGTCATAAACACAGACTTGGGTTATCCCTCAAAGGCCAGCGCACAATAGAGCTAGAGATCAAACCCTGGGCTGTATGACTCCCAAATGCGCAATCAGTGCTGTCTGCTCACACCTGGGTGAGAAGAATGTAGAAGCACTTGGAGTGGAAGCGCCAAGTATCTCAGCATTTGGCATAATTCGGGATAGGATAAGAGGGGCTATGCATGCAGATGTTTGGAAGTATTATTTCCTGTCTAGAGAGAGACAGTAATAAGATGCATAAGTACATGATGAAAAGAAACAAAGGCAGAAAAGAAACTCAATGATCAAACTGACTCACCCCACAATTTTGTTTTGTCTCAGAGCTTGTGAGAATTCCTACCAATGGTTGTAGCAAATACTTGGGACCAGGTTCAAGCTCCAGTTTTACATTCTACTAGCCTTGAATCCTGACCATGTGTATAGCATTGTCTCTTCTTGATCATGGAGTTGGAGCATCCATGATGAACTAAGGTTACTGATCCAATAGTAGCAAAGATTAAAAACCAAGTAGGACTTGGGTACAGTAAGACAGATCACTTCTGTGTAAAATGAGAGACAGCACGTAGAAACAGAGCCTGGGTCTTGAGCAACTTCAAGATCAGAAACAAGTCAGAGGAAAGGATAAAGCGAGTCAAGGCAATTCTCTTTCCTACCCTGCTATGAGAAGGTAACAGAGTTATCATTAGCATTAAAGAAAACAGTGTCAAATTTACACATATTTTCTGAGCATTATACTAGGGACTATGCCTTTTGACACTTAACATTCACCAAGAAAATACCCACCTTTCTGTTGGTCAAAAGTCATAGTGATGGAACAAAATTATTGTGAGAATGTCCCAGTTTATCCTTCTCTAGTCTAGGAAAGGATAATTCCGGATGAGCTCATAAAATAACTTCCTCTGCCCTGATTTCCAAGTTGCTGAGCATTTGACAACTTCACAATCTAATGTTCTGGGCTTTGAGTGCAGAACTCTGGAAATAAATGGGAAGAGAAGGAAGAGCCAGGGTAAAGGCGCTGGGCTGGGCAGATGTCCAGTCAGAGAAGGATTGAAATATAAGGCATAGGAGTATCTGTGATCGGTGATAGATAGATGAACGAAAAAAGAGATATTAAGAAGCTTCTATCTACCAAATATAGGTAAAATATTGACTTACGGATTCTTTTTGTTGTTGTTGTTATTGACTATGTTCTTTTGACTCTGGCAACATTCTGAAATCATGAAGACAGGTGAGCATTATGTTAGGCAGTGTTATGATAGTATGTCATTTGGCCCCAGCCAAGAATCATTACTTTCTTAGATACTTCTAGTTTCTCTTTGCTCACTCTCCAGCATTTTGCTTAGCTTTCCTTTTTATAAAGAAAAACAAATCTATGATGGCATGAGTGTGGTAAATGGTTAATCACACTTACTGACTTAGTTAAACTGAAATATGAGTTTCAAGATCTTACCTCAGCAAAATTACAAATGAGTATAAGTTTTGTACTGACTAGGTCACTGGTGCATTGCTCAAATGCTTGGCTAAACCAGTGACAGTCGGGGATATGTTATATTAACAACCACATCGTAGGGCCCTTGCAAGTTTCAATGAGCTAGAGTAAGTAAAAGCTCAAGGCAAGCTGTAAATTGCCTATACAAGTGCAGGCTTTTATGGTTAAACAGAACGTAATTGCAACTTTACCTTAATGAACAAATCAGCAAATATGAGTACTTGAATTAGCATATATGTCATAAAAATAAATGTATTAACTGCCTCACTGTGCACAGCTCTATGCCTGCTGCCGAGCAGAGGCTCCTTCTGGCTTGTCCTGCTGTGCAAATTATACACTGGCATAAAATACATACCATGTAGGAATAGTGGGTGTCATGGAAATAGTGTGGGCTTTCAGTCCAGACTCTCACTCATCTCTGTGTCCATTCATTTAACAAATATGCAGTGAGGCTCTGGAATCTCTTTCATTGAAATGCTTTTGAGATCTCGGGAATGTAAGGGCATAGTGATCTGAGGAAATGATTGAGCTGACGTATGAAAACTGGGAATACTTAGAGCACGAGTAGAGGATTTCTTCCCTGCAGAGAGAGTGCCATGTGCAGTGGATCTGCAGTGGGACCAAGGATGGAAGGGGACAGAAGCACTGGAGCTCAAATAGGAGAGACGAGCTATGTGCCAAGACTGGAGAAGTCAAGCCTTTTTGTTTCGTGTCCTGTAGACCGTGTCAAAGAGTGGGAACTCCTTGAGATAGGAACACTACCTGAACAGCTTGACTATTGCCACAGTAAGAAGAGAGTGGATGAAAATCAGTCCACTAGATGGTAGATGAGGTAGCGTCAGGAAGGGAAGTGTGCAGCTGGTTATTAGAAGGCAATGGTGAGGGCAGGAGACATGGTTCCGAAAGTATGCCTGGCTATAAAGTGCATCTTGACGTTCTCTACTGTATTGGAGATAGAGAGCAAGGCAGTTACTTTACATCTCCAAGGCTCAGTTTCCTCATCTTGAAACTAGAATAAGATTAACTTAAGGATTTGGGGGAATTCAATGAATGGATATATGCACTGTCAACTCCAAAGTTTTTTTTGTTCTTTTTTTTTTTTTTTTTTTTTTTTTTTGTGTGTGTGTGTGTGTGTGTGACAGAGACAGAGAGACAGAGAGAGGGACAGATAGGGACAGAGAGACAGGAAGGGAGGGAGACGAGAAGCCCCAATTCTTTGTTGTAGCTCTTTAGTTGTTCATTGATTGCTTTCTCATATGTGCCTTTACCAGGGGGGCTGCAGCAGACCAAGTGACCCCTTGCTCAAGCCAACAACCTTGGGCTCAAGCTGGTGAGCCTTGCTCAAACCAGAAGAGCCCACACTCAAGCTGGCAACCTCGGGGTCTCGAACCTGGGTCCTCTGTGTCCCAGTCCAACACTCTATTCACTGTGCCACCGCCTGGTCAGGCAACTCCAGAGTTTTATGTAATTTTAATTATGGAGCATATTAGACCAGATACCTCAGAATGGCATTTTTAGTCTAGTGTTGAAAGACAGCAAATGGATAAGACTGTATTCCGTGAAGAATACAGTCACTCCAAATTGAAGCTGATGACATTACAGAATCTGTTTCCTCTGCCTGTCTGTCCTTGTCCTTCACAGCTCTTCTTCCAGCTCCTCTCACTCCAGCCACACTGGACTTCTGTGACATTCCAGGCACCTGTCATCATACAGTCTTTTTTCCTGTGAGATATAAAGTGATCCTTAGCTCCGGCAATCCTAGCCAATTTCTTCACACTTGGCTCAACATTGTCCTTTTTTTAAAAAATAGTGTTTAGCCTGACCTGTGGTGGCGCAGTGGATAAAGCGTCGACCTGGAAATGCTGAGGTCGCAGGTTCAAAACCCTGGGCTTGCCTGGTCAAGGCACATATGGAAGTTGATGCTTCCAGCTCCTCCACCCCTTCTCTCTCTGTCTCTCCCTCTCCTCTCTAAAATGAATAAATAAATAAATAAAATAAAATAAACCTTTAAAAAAATAGTGTTCACCATTTTTATATATACCTTGTGATTTACATCTTATGTTTATTATGTCTTCCCCTATAAGACTGTAAGCTCCACGAGACAAGGGAAATTCGAATGTTTTGTTCACTGATGTACCAGGTAGACCAATGGTTGGCCCACAGGAGACATTCAGCAAATGTTTCTTGAATAGACTTAAGAGGAATGCGCTTCAAATGTCATGCATTCTTGAGCTGATACATGACAATCTATGCTCCTTTGTGATCTCTCAGTGACACCCATCAAATGTGTCGATTTCCAACTTGTAAATCTTACAATGAGACTTTATAGAAAAAAGGACAGACATGGTGGGGAAAAGAAAATTCTCATTTTCAGTGTCTATTGAAAAACTAACCTGGAAGTTAACATCAGCCAAATCTCATTTCAGGTATTAGTGGGAAATTGAAAAAGTCATAAAAGGAAATGTTCAGAGACTAATGAAATAATTGGTAATAGATACTGAGGGAATATGAAGAAAAGTTCTGCTCCATGAATCTTCTCTCCCTTTGAAGGGTCTGCTGAATGAGCTTATGAACAGGTTCAATAAATGATTGAAAAAGCCTTGGCATCTTCTAATGGCACCGTATTCATGTGATTTCATTCCTCACAATATATGCATCTCTAATCTGGGAGCAACTGCTCAGAGATGCCTTTTTTTTTTTTAACCACACTTATTGAAAATAACTTTCCACACTGCCTCCCAACACTTTAAAACTCCTATCCAACTTTATTTTTCTTCACAACCTTTATTATTATTATTATTATTATTATTATTATTATTATTATTGACAGGCCGGAAGGCAGAGACAGACTCCTGCATTCATCCCGATGGGGATCCTCCCGGCAAGGCCCCTACAGGGTGATGCTCTGCTCACCTGGGGTCGCTGCTCCATTGCTCAGCAACCGTGCCTGAGGTGAGGCCATGGAGCCATTGTCAGTGCCTGGGGCCAACTTTGCTCGAACCATTTGAGCATTGGCTGTGGAAGGGGACAGAGAGAGGGAGAGAAAAGGGAGAGGGGGGGGGTGGAGAATCAGATGGGCACTTCTCCTCTGTGCCCTGATTGGGAATTGAACCTGGGACTTCCACACGCAGGGCCGATGCTTTACCACTGAACCAACTGGCCAGGGCTATAATTTCTTGAAATATATTACTTTGGATTTGTTTACTCATTGGTATGTCTCCGTCAGTGAAGAATAAGCTCTAGCATGTTGAGAACTTAGTCTGTCCTATTCTTTGCTGTGTCCCCTGCACCTCAACAGGGACTGACATACGGCAGCCACTTGATAAACACACGGTAGAAGAAGTGAGAGCATTTTTCTCTCTTTTGTGGAGGAGGGAGAGAAAGGGAGCAGCAGCTGGGCAGCACCATTGTCCACTCCAACGGAGTCAAACTCTGGGTTCAGAACGGGAAGCCTTTCATCGTTTCCTTCAGCAACAGCTCACTGACGTGTATACATAGGTTGGGGACAACGAGATGCGGTTTCAGGAAGCTTGTCACTTAGCGGGGAGAACAGGCAAGGTCACAATAGCTCTAGGTAGGCCAAGCACGTGCTAAAGACTGTCTGAGGAAAATGTATTGCAAAGCGTGACTTGTCCAGGGAAGCTGATCTATAAGAAGTGGAATGTTAAGAGATTGGCTTAGACCTGCATTTTGGAGTTTTATTGGGAAAGACCTTTGGATGTCTTGCTAAGGAGTTTAAACTCCATTCAGTCGGTCCAGGGAGATGCATTTAAGAGAGGAAAGTGATATAATCAATTCCGGGTTTGGACAAATAACTCAGCGGGAGAGGAGCAGGGTAGGGAGAGATTAGAAACAGATTCATCACCCCGGGGATGATAACTTTTATAACACTTTAGAACGATTGTCCGGGCTGCTTTGATGTAAAAATCAAAAAGCTATTTTAAGGAGTGGCGTTTTTAGATAACTGTAATCTTTAGGTTGGTTCCCTTAATCTCTTTTAAGACCAGCATTATTTTACCTTTCCTTTCATTTTGAGGGATTGTTTCCTACACTTTCAAGTTGTTAAAATATTTGAAAATATTTGCCAGTTATGTCCAGCATTGAATTTTATGCTTTTTGGGCTATAAATTCCTAGAATTATTACAGTAATAAGGAGGCAATGATATAAAAGAAGTCAGGAAAGAACATAATACTCTTTGAACGTTTCCTACATACCAAGTGTTCTTTTTAAAAAAAGAAAGAAACACTCTTTTATTTTTACAAAGACCCTGTGAGTAAGGCACTATTATTTCCATTTTACAGTTATGAAAATTGGGACAAAGAGTTTAAGGAAATTGTCCAATATCCTACAGTTATTCAGTGACAGAGATGTTTGGCAGACTCCAAAATCCATTTATTTCCATTAAACCGTTTTTTATTAAAGAAGCATGGATCGAAGGCCTACTATGTGCCTTTCATGGAAACTAGGCTTTGAAAGCATACCCTGAGTAGGCTGGTTATTCTTCATTTTCAACATCGTGTGGAAAAAATTTATTCTCCACCCTTTTCTATAAGCTACCTGCGCTCTGTTTACATCTGGGCTTCTGTGATTAGGGGCCCCGTGGACAGTGAGGAGAGCAGGAAAATGGGTGCCCTGCACCTGCTCCCTCTCTGCGCTGTCGTGGGTTTCCAGCCCCTGGCTGTGCCCCCCTGCAGCCACAGATCTTAGGAGGCTGCCCCTGCCCAGGCTCAGCTCTCACCAGTCTCTCATGAGGTCATTTCCTCCTGTTGCCTCTTCCGTCCTAGGGGTGGTGTCAGTCCTAACTAAGGTGCTTCCCTGGTCCTTCCGTTCCTTTATCCTTGCCCACAAGTCGGTAAACCCTTCATTCAACTCCAGCAAAACTTGTGGTCACTGCTACTGCTTCCATCCTGGGGCCCTAACTCATTCGGTCGCTCCCACTCGATTATAAGGTGCCTGGAAGCAGGAACCATGGCTGTTCTTCTCATCTGTTCGGCCAGCTACTGAAAGGGTCATGGCTGCACAGAGCCTGACACCCTGGTGAAAATGTGCCCTGGCGTTTAAATCTCCGTGTTCACATATAAACTGTCTGCCCACTTTGCTCCCGTCCCTAGGGTTTCCCAATATGTTTGGTCTAGCTGCATTTGTGCCCAGATCTATTTTTGTCACATCCTCTATTCACAGACCACTTAATAGTCCAATGTATACTAATTCTATTTACTAGAAGCAGAGAGGAGATGGGATATTCTGATAAAGTACAAGTGTAAAGGGCCTATTGTGACAGAATACTTGCAGATTACTTCAGTTTCTGTCAATTCATCCCAGCTTCAACTGGGGTGTGTCTTTGAACTTCCCCTCATTTTTGCATTTGTATAAAAGAAATAGTAAGAGACTAATATATAGACCCTGTCCCTTTTATGCTTGTGAAAATGGCAAGGTTCTTCCCTTACAAAGGACTTTAGGTAATTTTCCCATGAGCCTCAGGCTTGCAAATAGACCAAGATTCTGGGAGCCAACGTACCTCCCACACCAAATGTGTGTTCTCAAGTACTTGTCAGCTTCACCTCTCCAAGACGAGAACCACCAGCCATATGTTCGGAGCCTTTGGCCTTGACTGAGCAGCGCAGACAGATGGGAGCTGAGACGCTGGTGGGACCGGCGCCCGGAACTTGGGCGCTCGCTTTGAGAAAGGAGAATTTTCTGGATGATAGTAGCAGTGATGGCAGTGAGGACGGTGCTGAGGAGAAGCAGCCTTGTTAAAAGCTGGCTCTCGTCCATGTACTAGCTGTGCAGGAGCCGGCATCCGACAAGGCGGTCTCTAGACCCGCATCTCTGTGGAAAGGAGTGGCAAGCATTTCAGATTATGAGCATCTGTGGCAGTAGAAGGAAGCTTTGCTAAATCTAGTTTATTAGCATATAGATAAACTATTTTTATAGAGAGAGCCTATATATCATATACAGAATAAATAAGAGAATATATATTCTATATAAAATAATGTATAAAAACTAATATATATAGTCCAGAAATACGTATTAGACTTTATTAGTATATGTAAATACATATATGTATTTAAAGCAGGACTTGTTTATAAAAATATTTATGTGGCCCTGTCTGGGTAGCTCAATTGGTTAGCTCATCCCCATATACCAGGGTTGTGAGTTCAATCCCTGGTCAAGACACATACAAGAACCAACCAACGAATGCATGGATGAGTGGAACAGCAAACTAATGTTTCTCTCTTCCTCCCTCTTTGACTCTCTCTCCCCTCTCTAAAAATCAATTGATCAGTCACTAATTTAAAAAATTTACATAGAAGTTCAATATACTATAATCTTTATTATGACCTTGACTTTGGAAGATTAGTAATGGGCACTAATTTAAAAATGTGTACTGTTGGCTTACTATGAAACAAAAAGACTCTAGGAGGGCATGGTGATCGGTCAGAAAATAATAATAATAATAATAATAATAATAACAACTAATATTTGTGAGTCATTTACAACATGCCCAGTTATTCTAAACTATGGATGGATAACACATGGTTAGAGGACAAATCTGGCCCATCACCTGTTTTCATAAAGAAAGTATTATTGGAACACAGACACGCATGTTTGTTTACGAATGGCCTATGGTGGCTTTCCTGCTACACAAACAGATTCAGGTGGATGTGACAGAGGTGGTGTGACTGCAAAGCTAAAACTTATATGTTCTCTGGCCCTTTACAAGGAATGTTTGCTGACCCCTAAGCACCTCGCATATTTTATTTTACTTACATCTTTCTTTCATTTATGCAGTGTGTAGGGGTTTTCTGTTGTTGTTTTTTTGGGGGGGGGACCAACAGAGAGAGACAGAGAGAGGGACAGATAGGGACAGACAGGAAGGGAGAGAGATGAGAAGCATCAATTCTTTGTTGCGGCACCTTAGTTGTTCATTGATTGCTTTCTCATATGTGCCTTGATTGGGGGGGGGGTGCTACAGCAGACTGAGTGACCCCTTGTTCAAGCCAGCAACCTTGGGATCAAGCTGGTGAGCTTTGCTCAAACCAGATGAGCCTGCGCTCAAGCTGGCGACTTCAGGATTTCAAAGTTGGGTCCTCCACATCCCAATCTAATACTCTATCCACTGCGCCACCACCTGGTCAGGCTGCATATTTATGTACCAATGTTTTCAAGTTTTGGGGGTAGATATCCAGTAGAGGGATTGCTAGGTCATATGGTAATTCTATTCTTAACTTTTTGAAGAACCACCATACTTTCTTCCATAATGGTTGCACTAATTTGCATTCCCACCAGCAGTGGATGAGGGTTCCTTTTTCTACATCGCCTCTTCAATACTTGTTATTACCTGTCTTGTTGATAATAGCCAATCTAACAGGTTTGAAGTAGAACGCATCATTGTAGTTTTGATTTGCATTTATCAAATAGCTAGTGATGATGAGCATCTTTCCATATACCTATTAGCCATTTGTATTTCCTCTTGGGAGGAGTGTCTGGTCAGGTCCTCTCTCCTTGACAGTGGTTAAAGCTTCAGTTCTTTGTCATTGCAAGCACGCATCTTTCCTTCCACTGCTCAGTGCATTCGGTCACATGCTGCTTTCTGATTCTCAAATGCTCATTTCTGTCAGGCGACCTCCCTTTATCCCCATGGAAAGTTACAGTTGAACTAAAAATTATTACAGAATCATCTTTTCTTGAGAAAACTTCTCTGTACTATTTTAATACTTTGTGTATAATTGTTATTAAATATAGCATAATATGTATTTATATGTTTTAATGCCTGTCTTCCTTCTCAGTCAATGAACTTCCTGAGGGAAGATCGAGTTTCTAGCACAAGACTAGGAACAGTTGTTGGACTGAATGTCAGAGCATTTGTCTGTTAGGCGTTTATCTGGAGCTTCTTAGGACTAGGCATTGTGTTCATTACAGCAGTGCCTAGTTCCTGCTTCCACACAGAGTTGTCTGAGCTTGCGTCGATAAAGACTAGATGTATAAAAAACATTGTCAGAAGATTAAGTGATTATCTCTTCTTGATAAAATTATAAAATATTTTATTTTTTTATACTTTTCTGAGGGTATTTTTCGCCTAATTTTATGCAATGAACATATATTATTTTAACATCAGAATTTTAAAAAAAATCAGTTCTAAGTTTATCCCATCCAGGGAATTCTTCTATAGAAAGAAAATTTGTATTTTGAGTTCTGGATATTATAACACACACTGTTGAGAGACTCTATTGTTATTTTCACCTCCTACTTTTTTTAATATCATCCTGAAGAGAGGTCGGAGGATCTAAAGGCTTGTTTTCCCAGACTTCTTTGTATCTAAAGTAGACACATGTCACAAATATGGACAATAGAATGTCAGTGGCCATCTGCTGGAATAACTGTCCTCTCTCCATATACCCAGATACTCCTACCTCAAGTACAAATTGGATGCCTGGTGCTATGGTGGCCATAATGAAACATTGAGTTGCAAAATATCTTTTTTTTTTTTTTTTTTAATAAATTTTTATTAATGGTAATGGGATGACATTAATAAATCAGGGTACATATATTCAAAGAAAACATGTCTAGGTTATTTTGTCATCAAATTATGTTGCAAACCCCTCGCCCAAAGTCAGATTGTCCTCCGCCACCCTCTATCTAGTTCTCTGTGCCCCTCCCCCTCCCCCTAACTCTCTCCCTCCCTCCCTCCCATGTCCTCCCTCCCCCCCCACCCTTGGTAACCACCACACTCTTGTCCATGTCTCTTAGTCTCATTTTTATGTTCCACCAATGTATGGAATCATGTAGTTCTTGTTTTTTTCTGATTTGCTTATTTCACTCCTTATAATGTTATCAAGATCCCACCATTTTGCTGTAAATGATCTGATGTCATCATTTCTTATGGCTGAGTAGTATTCCATAGTGTATATGTGCCACATCTTCTTTATCCAGTCTTCTATTGAAGGGCTTTTTGGTTGTTTCCATGTCTTGGCCACTGTGAACAGTGCTGCAATGAACATGGGGCTACATGTGTCTTCACGCATCAATGTTTCTGAGGTTTTGGGGTATATTCCCAGTAGAGGGATTGCTGGGTCATAAGGTAGTTCTATTTGCAGTTTTTTGAGGAACCACCATACTTTCCTCCATAATGGTTGTACTACTTTACAGTCCCACCAACAGTGAATGAGGGTTCCTTTTTCTCCACAGCCTCTCCAACATTTGCTATTACCCGTCTTGTTGATAATAGCTAATCTAACAGGGGTGAGGTGGTATCTCATTGTAGTTTTGATTTGCATTTCTCTAATAACTAATGAAGCTGAGCATCTTTTCATATATCTGTTGGCCATTTGTATCTCTTCTTGGGAGAAGTGTCTGTTCATGTCCTCTTCCCATTTTTTTATTGGATTGCTTGTTTGTTTGTTGTTGAGTTTTATGAGTTCTTTGTAAATTTTGGATATTAGGCCCTTATCTGAGCTGTCGTTTGAAAATATCAGTTCCCATATAGTTGGCTGTCTGTTTATTTTGATATCAGTTTCTCTTGCTGAGCAAAAACTTTTAATTCTGATGTAGTCCCATTCATTTATCTTTGCCTTCACTTCTCTTGCCATTGGAGTCAAGTTCATAAAATGTTCTTTAAAACCCAGGTCCATGATTTTAGTACCTATGTCTTCTTCTATGTACTTTATTGTTTCAGGTCTTATATTTAGGTCTTTGATCCACTTTGAATTAATTTTAGTACACGGGGACAGGCTGTAGTCGAGTTTCATTCTTTTGCATGTGGCTTTCCAGTTTTCCTAACACCATTTGTTGAAGAGGCTTTCTTTTCTCCATTGTGTGTTGTTGGCCCCTTTATCAAAGATTATTTGACCATATATATGTGGTTTTATTTCTGGGCTTTCTATTCTGTTCCATTGGTCTGAGTGTCTATTTTTCTGCCAATACCATGCTGTTTTGATTATCGTGGCCCTATAATATAGTTTAAAGTCAGGTATTGTAATGCCCCCAGCTTCATTCTTTTTCCTTAGGATTGTTTTGGCTATTCGGGGTTTTTTATAGTTCCATATAAATCTGATGATTTTTTGTTCCATTTCTTTAAAAAATCTCATAGGGATTTTGATGGGAATTGCATTAAATTTGTATATTGCTTTGGGTAATATGGCCATTTTGATTATATTTATTCTTCCTATCTAAGAACAAGGAATATTTTTCCATCTCATTGCATCTTTTTCGATTTCCCTTAACAATGCTTTGTAATTTTCATTATATAGGTCCTTTACGTTCTTTGTTATGTTTATTCCTAGGTATTTTATTTTTTTTGTTGCAATCGTGAAGGGGATTATTTTTTTGAGTTCGTTTTCTAATATTTCATTGTTGGCATATAGAAAGACTATGGACTTTTGTATGTTAATTTTGTATCCTGCGACCTTACTGTATTGGTTTATTGTTTCTAATAATCTTTTTGTGGAGTCCTTCGGGTTTTCGATGTATAGGATCATATCATCAGCAAAAAGTGATAGCTTTACTTCTTCTTTTCCGATATGGATGCCTTTTATTTCTTTGTCTTGTCTGATTGCTCTGGCCAGAACTTCTAGCACCACGTTGAATAAGAGTGGAGAGAGTGGACAACCCTGTCTTGTTCCTGATTTAAGGTAGAAAGTCCTCAGTTTTATGCCGTTTAATAGGATGTTGGCTGATGGTTTATCATATATGGCCTTTATCATGTTGAGATATTTTCCTTCTATACCCATTTTGTTGAGAGTCTTAAACATAAAATTGTGTTGTATTTTATCAAAAGCCTTTTCTGCATCTATTGATAAGATCATGTGGTTTTTGTTCTTTGTTTTGTTGATATGGTGTATTACGTTAACCGTTTTGCGTATGTTGAACCATCCTTGAGATTCTGGGATGAATCCCACTTGATCATGATGTATTATTTTTTTAATATGTTGTTGTATTCGGTTTGCCAGTATTTTGTTTAGTATTTTAGCATCTGTATTCATTAGAGATATTGGTCTGTAGTTTTCTTTCTTTGTGCCATCCTTGCCAGGTTTTGGTATGAGGGTTATGTTGGCCTCATAAAATGTGTTTGGAAGTATTGCTTCTTCTTCAATTTTTTGGAAGACTTTGAGTAGAATAGGAACCAAGTCTTCTTTGAATGTTTGATAGAATTCACTAGTATAACCGTCTGGGCCTGGACTTTTATTTTTGGGGAGATTTTTAATAGTTTTTTCTATTTCCTCCCTGCTGATTGGTCTGTTTAGGCTTTCTGCTTCTTCATGACTCAGTCTAGGAAGGTTGTATTGTTCTAGGAATTTATCCATTTCTTCTAGGTTGTTGTATTTGGTGGCATATAATTTTTCATAGTATTCTACAATAATTCTTTGTATTTCTATGATGTCTGTGGTGATCTCTCCTCTTTCATTTTGGATTTTATTTATTTGAGTCCTGTGTCTTTTTTTCCTTGGTGAGTCTTGCCAAGGGTTTGTCAATTTTGTTGATCTTTTCAAAGAACCAGCTCCTTGTTTTATTGATTTTTTTCTATAGTTTTTCTGTTCTCTATTTCATTTATTTCTGCTCTGATTTTTATTATTTCCTTTCTTCGGCTGGTTTTGGGTTGTCTTTGTTCTTCTTTTTCTAGTTCCTTAAGGTGTGAAGTTAAGTGGTTTACTTCGGCTCTCTCTTGTTTGTTCATATAGGCCTGAAGTGATATGAACTTTCCTCTTATTACTGCTTTTGCTGCATCCCAGAGATTCTGATATGTCGTATTTTCATTTTCATTTGTCTGTATATATCTTTTGATTTCTGCACTTATTTCTTCTTTGACCCATTCATTTTTTAGAAGTATGTTGTTTAGTTTCCACATTTTTGTGGGTTTTTCCCCCTCTTTTTTGCAGTTGAATTCTAGTTTCAAGGCTTTATGATCAGAAAATATGCTTGGTACAATTTCAATTTTTCTAAATTTGCTGATATTGTCTTTGTGGCCCAACATATGGTCAATTCTTGAGAATGTTCCATGTACACTAGAGAAAAATGTATACTCTGTCGCTTTGGGATGAAGTGTCCTGTAGATGTCTATCATATCCAGGTGTTCTAGTATTTCGTTTAAGGCCACTATATCTTTATTGATTCTCTGTTTGGATGACTGATCTAGAGCCGTCAGCGGTGTATTGAGGTCTCCAAGTATGATTGTATTTTTGTTAGTTTTTGTTTTAAGGTCAATAAGTAGCTGTCTTATATATTTTGGTGCTCCTTGGTTTGGTGCATATATATTAAGGATTGTTATGTCTTCTTGATTCAACTTCCCCTTAATCATTATGAAATGACCATTTTTGTCTCTGAGTACTTTTTCTGTCTTGTAGTCAGCATTATTAGATATGAGTATTGCTACACCTGCTTTTTTTTGGGTGTTGTTTGCTTGGAGTATTGTTTTCCAGCCTTTCACTTTGAATTTGTTTTTATCCTTGTTGCTTAGATGTGTTTCTTGTAGGCAGCATATAGTTGGATTTTCTTTTTTAATCCATTCTGCTACTCTGTGTCTTTTTATTGGTAAGTTTAATCCATTTACATTTAGTGTAATTATTGACATTTGTGGGTTCCCTACTGCCATTTTATAAATTGCTTTCTGTTAGTTTTGTATCTAGTTTGATTCTTCTCTTTTGTTTTTCTATCATTTGTTTTTGTTTGTTTGTGTTCCATACTTCTTTCCTCTGTTGCTACCTTTTTTAAGTCAAGTGTTTTTGTGGTGGTTTTTTTAAGGGTGGTTACCATTAAGTAATGAAAAGGGTACCTACCATATTCATTGTAGTACCCTATCTTATAAGTATTTCTGCACTTCATCATCCTTTGCGACTGTTAATCTCCATCCTCTCCCCCCTTTTTTTCCTTTGTTGTCACAGTTTAAGTTTGGTTTTATTGTGTTCTTGGTGGAGCTGTTACTTGTGGTGTTGTTTTCTTTTGTTCTTTGAATCTGGTTGGAAAACCCC
Source organism: Saccopteryx bilineata (assembly GCF_036850765.1). Lineage (NCBI taxonomy): Eukaryota > Metazoa > Chordata > Mammalia > Chiroptera > Emballonuridae > Saccopteryx > Saccopteryx bilineata. The sequence continues at coordinate 11,807,470 of NC_089492.1, forward strand.
CCTTAGTATTTCCTGGAGTGGGGGCTTTCTGTTGATAAATTCTCTCATCTTTTCTGTATTTTTGAATGTTTTTATATCTCCTTCATACTTGAAGGATAGCTTTGATGGGTATAGTATTCTTGGCTGAAAGTTCCTCTCTTTCAGGGCTTTAAATATTGGGGTCCACTCTCTTCTAGCTTGTAGAGTTTCTGCTGAGAAATCTGATGATAATCTAATAGGCCTTCCTTTATATGTTGTACTCTTCTTTTCCCTGGCTGCCTTGAGAATTTTTTCTTTGTCATTGGTTTGTGTCATCTTTATTATGATGTGCCTTGGAGTGGGTTTGTTGGGGTTAAGAAAACTTGGTGTTCTGTTTGCTTCTTGAATTTGAGGCTTTAGTTCCTTCCACAGGCTTGGGAAGTTCTCGTCTATTATTTGTTTGAGTATATTCTCCATTCCATTTTCTTTCTCTTCTCCCTCTGATATACCTATTATTCTTATGTTATTCTTTCTGATGGAGTCAGACAATTCCTGTAGGGCTTTCTCATTTTTTATTATTCTTGAGTCTCTTTCTTCTTCTCTCTGTTGTGCCTCAAGTTGTTTGTCTTCTATTTCACTAATCCTATCTTCAATCTGGGCTGTTCTGTTAGCTAAGCTTGTTACCTCGTTTTTCAGCTCGTGAATTGAGTTTTTCATTTCTGTTTGATTTGTTTTTATAGTTTCAATTTCCTTGGTAATATATTCTTTGTGTTCATTGAGTTGTTTTCTGATCTCCCTATATTGCCTTTCTGTGTTTTCTTGTATATCTCTGAGTATTTTTAAGATTTCTAGTTTAAATTCTCTGTCATTTAGCTCCAAGGCTTCCAATATGTTAAGTCTTTTCTCCATAGATTTTTCCACATCTATTTGTGTTACCTCTCTTTCTTTTGTATCCATAATATTCGATTTCCTCTTTCTTATCGGCATCTGAGGGTGGTCTTATTGATAGCACTAATTAGAATTAATAAAGAGTAAAAAGAAAAAAAAAAAAGGGTAAAACACCCCACAAAAAAAAACAGTAATAATTTATTATTTCCCCCTTTTTTCTCTCTTCTCTTTCCCTCCTCTCCCCTCCTCAGGGAAATATCGTGCCTATAATGGAGGGCCTGATTTGGGGTGAAGAGTTCAAGGGGCAAAAAAAGGGAGTAGGGACCTACTAAATGAAAAAAAAAAAAAAAAAAAGGAAGAAAATCTTAGACAAGCATAAGATGATTTGCTTGTAAGTGATGGTCAACTAAGAGATATAATGAGAGGGATAAGAGGGAATCAGAAAAAAGGACCAAAAAAGAATAATAAAGAAGAAAAAATAAAAATAATAAGTAAAAATCTGTTGTATTAAGTGGAGTGAAGACTAAATACAATGGAGACCTTGGGTTGGGAGGACCCAAAATGCCACAAAAATAAACAAACAAGAGAAAAATAAAAAATAAAAACAAAAGCAAAAAAGAGAAATAAAACCAAAAAAAAGCCTTGAGTCCCAAATTAACTAATTTGTTCGTGATTGAGGATTATATGGGAGGAAAGTAAAATGAGAAAAGAAAAAACGAATAGAAAGGAAAAATAAGAAAAAGAGAAAAACGAAGGAAGAAATAAAATAGGAGGAGAAAAAAACAAAATAAAGCAAGACAAAAAAAAAACAAAAGAGGAGAGAGTGAGAGTTAAGTGTTTTGGAGTATAACCTTAAAGGAGGGTGAGGATGAAGAAGAAAAATAAAATGCAACACTCATGGGTAGTGTAGTTCAAGAAAGGGGAAGCATAAGATGGGCAGAGAATAGAAGGACCGAGGTGGAGGAAATAAAGGCAAAAAGATAGAAGAAACAAGCAACAACAACAACAACAAAAAAAAATTAGTGGATCAAATTGTAAAGTCTGTGGGTTTTTCTTGATTTTGAGAGGTTAACTTCTTCCTTTTTCTTTTCTCTCCCTCTTCCTAGTCGGTGACTCTGTACCCCAGGCTCTGCCCCTGTGTCACTCTTAGTTAGGGATTTGCAGTTGATGGGATTCTATGGCAATGTCATATAATTGGCTTTAGTCTTGCTGGAAGTAAAGGCTTGTTGGCGTTTGCAGGGTCCAATGATGAGAGAGTTTGCTTTCCTGGATTCTCTCTCCTAGTCCCCCCTTTCTGAATTAGCAGCCTGGTGATCCAGCTATAAGGCTGCAACTGCTTCTGCCTGGGGAGTAAGAGGCTCAAAGAGCTGGGAAATCCCCACTCTATCCCCCCTCAGTGCAAGGCTTTGGGAAAGGCTCTGAGAGTCAGGGCCTCCAGTGTAATCAGGCGGGGGTGGGAGTCAATTGTTGTCAAGGTGACTGTTCAGCGCCTATCATTTAGTTGGACCTCTCAACCCAGGCTTTCCACACTTTGTAGCCTGTTTTTGCAGGGAAGAAGAGGCACTAGTCTCTGCTTACGACTAGTGTAGTATAGACCTTATTATCTGCCAAGTCCTTCTTGTTAGCGTTTATCCCTGAATATGGAGGCTCTATCAATCAGAAGTTGCCCCCACCCCTTTAGCGAGAGGCACTAAAAAATATCACGCCTCTTGTCTTGGATCACTGAACTGAGAGAGATCTTATCAATTAGAACCGAGGGTGCGCAGATTTTATGGGTTAAGCTAATTTCAGTGATTGGGTCGCAGCTGTGTTTCCGAAGGTATTTTAGGCTGCCTGCGTGCACCCCTCCCCCAACGCTTGATTGTTAGCTTGAATGGCTGGGTGAGGTGCCCCGCCCACGGAGAGAATCTCCCAAGCCTCTCCCGATCGCCCCGCCGCTGGCGGCTGGACCGCACCAGGCGCAGGATAATGGAGCCCCCTGGGTGTGCGGGCCAGTAGGGCGCCCTGGGCGCGTGGAATGCCCAAGGCACGCGCGCGAATGGGGCGCTCAGGGCACCGGTGGCCGGCGACCCCCACTCGCAGTGTGCGGGCCGCTGGGAACGTCAGCAGTGCTCAACCGGACCGGGAGCGCGCGGCGGCTCGTGGCGGCCGCTCGCGGTGGCGGTTCGCGGGGGCTCGCGGCAGCTCGCAGGCTCGCGGCGGCTCGCGGTCGGCCGCTCGCGGCGGCTTGCGGTTCCCAAGTGTATGGGCTGACTCACCGCGGGCGCACTCCCTGGCGGCTTGAATGAGCGTCCCTGCGGTAGCTTCCTCCACACCCTCGTCTCTCAGATTCAAGTGATAACAGTCCTTTTGCTTTCAGTTTGTGTGGAACTCCGGAATGCTCCGAGGATAAATTTTTCTGTTTCTAGTTGATAAATTTGTTGTGATTTAGGGGAGAGCTGTCGGACGCGCTTCTCACGGCGCCATTTCCGCAAAATATCTTTAAAATAGAAATGAAATTCTAAGGCCATGGAAGAGAAAAGACTGAGCTTGAGTCTTTGTTGTCATTCAGCCACTGCACCAGCCCTGACTTTCTACCTCCAGTTGTTCTGCTACATTGGAAAATGCCTACATCATTTAAGACACTGTTATATTTTGGGGTTTCTGAACCATTAGCCATAAATACTCCTCACAGATACAGATAATGTGCAACAATTTGTATTCAACAATATCATAACAGTGTGATTATAAAAATGGAAAAGTTAGAAAAATACATTCAACAATAAAAATTAGTTTTTAAAATTATGGAACCAAATAATCATCTTTTAAAAGTAAAGTCTCAAAAGACTTTTAATAGATTGAATAATTATTTATGGTATATCATTAACTTTGAAAAATGGGTTATCAATTGATGTAAAAATATCAGCTCAGTTTTGCTGAAAAACATACACATATGCATAGTAAATTAAAATAGTCATACATTATCCACTGTTAATTGTTTTTGTTTCTGGTAAAATTGGACCACAGTGATCTCTATTTTATTCATTTATGAATTTTCATGTTTTCTAAATTTCCTTTAGTGTAGACAGATGATTAGGAAAATTCCATTAAGAAAAATAATATTAAATGTTATTTATAAAGTAAAAAATAGCAGAGAACTGATGTCTGGAATGTTGACAAGTTTGCCATGTGGCAAATATTAGATGAGTTACATGGTAATTGATGGAAAAATGTAAATTGTATTAAAATACCCTGCATTTTAGTAGACTTGTATCAATGCCAACATTGATTACACGGTCAGCCAATGATACTTTGGAAGAAGAATGGGACCTTGGATAGGCAATGAACGATAGATGCTTCCGTTTGCTGTTGAATTAAAAGCAAGTTAAAATCCATTCACAGTGAAAGAGAATCTTACTGTGCTTCTACTCTTCCTTGTGATCCTGTCTGAATAATTCAGAGAATGGGCAAAAATCGCAGAAAAAAAGGCATTGTTTTTATTTTCTCTTTGAGCCTTCTCGGCTGCAGCTGTTTGGTTCCCTACAAGGCTATCTCGGCGGCTGTTGACTTCAGAGGAGTATCATTGGGATCAACAACCTGGAAACCCTATTTCAGGACCAGAGTGTTTTTTAGAAAGAGGCAAATGGTAACCTCAGTCTTAAAACAATGAAGCAGCAACCGTGGAGAGTATGGAGAAGGTTTTAAGGTCAAAATATGGTATTCTGTTCTCCTGTGCCACTTAGGAGCCGTGTGACCTGGGGAGCATCCTTTCATCTCTCTGAGCTCCTCTGAGCTCCAGCGTCCACATCTGTGGAACAGCTCTGCTCCTCCCAGGGTTTTGGAGAGAGTACTGATTGGGAAAATGCCCGCACATTATGCAATGAATGACCTCGACAAAACAGAAACTCTGACATTTTAATACACCTCCAATAAAATGAAGGTCACAAAAGGGAAGATGCAGAAACACAACCCCAGGAACACAGGGCTCTGTGAATCAAGCCAGTAGGATTTCCTTAGGCTTTACTGAGTGAAGGGTTATGATGGCTAACTTCAACCACACACATCCTGAGGGACTGAGTTCCCTCTAAATTATTCTGTAGCTTAAAAGTAGATCTAAATCCTAACATTTTCCACTTTTTGGCATATCCAAAGCTGACCAATGCAAAGTTATATAGATTGTACCCCCTTCATTCTCTAAACTGTTTACACTATATTCTGTTCAACTTGTTTCAGTAAAAATCGATGTACATAGAGAGTGGTGAGAGGACGCTGTATTTCCTGAATCCCAGCAGCAGTTGGCTAACGTAGTGGGGTGTAAGGTAGCATGATTCAGGGATGTTCTCTCTATTTGCTAATGGGTAGTATTTTTATAATGAGAAAACAGTGTTCTATAAGGCTATGCCCTGGATGGACTGAGAAAATAAAGGCTTTTGCGGTTTGTGTTTTATTTGCTTTGTTCTGCTTTGCTTTAAGTGTGTGATTATTCTAAAACCTTTTGTTCTTCATGAGATAATAGAACCATTTATTTCCAAGGTGGTCTGAGCATACAGAATAACAAACACTGAGGTCTCTTTCTCCACTTACTCTGTGGCATTTTGCTTATACCTGGGGTGCTTTTCCTTCCCTCTGGAAGAAAAAATTTCTAGTAGAAGAATTTGGCTATCTTTGCAAAGGTGCCTTGGACGAGCCATGGGTGTCGGAGATGGAACCTATTACATAAAGTAATAGGGAAGACATTGGTAGCTGCACTATTCATATTATAAAAAATATTATCAACAATCCTTCTATTGGGAGGGCTGCAAAGGTGCTAGCCTGTTTGCTTATATTACATGTACTATCTAGTTTCACCTTTGCATATAATAAGCCAATGAGGTTGGTACAATTAAAAAAAAACTGAGGCCCTGGCCGGTTGGTTCAGTGGTAGAGTGTCGGCCTGGCGTGCAGAAGTCCCGGGTTTGATTCCTGGCCAGGGCACACAGGGGAGGCACCTCTCCGCCCCTTCCCCTCTCCTTCCTCTCTGTCTCTCTCTTCCCCTCCCGTGGTGAGGCTCCATTGGAGCAAGGATGGCCAGGGCGCTGGGGATGGCTCCTTAGCCTCTGCCCCAGGTGCTAGAGTGGCTCTGGTCGCAGCAGAGCGATGCCCCGGAGGGGCAGAGCATCGCCCCTTGGTGGGCAGAGCGTCACCCCCTGGTGGGCATGCCAAGTGGATCCTGGTTGGGCACATGCAGGAGTCTGTCTGACTGTCTCTCCCCGTTTCCAGCTTCAGAAAAAAAAAATGAGACATGAAGGTTCAATAATTTGCATAAGTTGACAGCAAGTATGTGGTTGACTCAAGATTCAGTCCAGATGTCTGGCTGCAGACCGTGGACCATGCATGGGAATTATCCATTGGAACTGAATTAGAATGGACAGTCGCCATGGAAGGCAGATAATGCTGCTTCCCAGGATGATGGTTTTCTTCTACCCAGAGGGCTAAATGCATAATGGGAGGAGACGGTGTGCATATCCAGTTGTGCCTGAGTCTCTCTTGTGATTATCATAAAGGGCTGGTAGGCCACAGTCTGTCTGTGCACAGACTGCTCATGGAGTGAGTCAGGAGGCCATGGACCCCGTCCGTTTGGAGTTCCCAAGGTCATACTACCAGAGCCCCACAGAACCATAGAGCTGGAAGGGGATTAGTGCACACAGTAGGCCTTTGTTGCTTTTGTTTAACCAGGATCCATCACACTTTCTTTAGAAAACTGCACCCTCACTTCCTCCTGAGGAATTAACCTCTTTGGTACTGATAGTCTGATTTACCAATTCATGGAATAATCTTGTTAAAAAAGACTAGGTTCCTGACTCAGGAGACAAGGTCCATCTGAGACTTCCCTTCTGGAACTTGAATTACAAGTTAGCATGTTGACAATCCTGAAAACAGCTGGAATTCTCATTCCTTCCAGAGATCTGTAGTCTCTGGAACTTCCTGAATCCCTTTCAAAACCAACTGTTCACCTGACCAGGCGGTGGTGCAGTCCATAGAGCAGGCGTCCCCAAACTACAGCCCGTGGGCTGCATGCAGCCCCCTGAGGCCATTTATCTGGCCCCCCCGCTGCACTTCCGGAAGGGGCACCTCTTTCATTGGTGGTCAGTGAGAGGAGCACTGTATGTGGTGGCTCTCCAACGGTCTGAGGGACAGTGAACTGGCCCCCTGTGTAAAAAGTTTGGGGACCCCTGCCATAGATTGTCAGACTGAAGATATGGAGGACCCAGGTTCAAAACCTTCAGGTTGCCAGCTTGACCATGGGCTCATCTGGTTTGAGCAAGGCTCACCAGCTTGAGCCCTAGGTCACTGGCTTGAGCAAAGGGTCACTCAGTCTGCTGTAGTCCCCTGGTCAAGGCACATATGAGAAAGCAATCACTGAACAACTGAGGTGCAGCAATGAAGAACTGATGCTTCTCATCTCTCTTCCTTCCTGTCTGTCTGTCCCTATCTGTCCCTTTCTCTGTCTCTGTCACACACATACACACACACAAAACCAAAAACAATTGTTTGACTTCTCTTCACTCTTACATGCCATTTCCTTGAATCAGCCTTCCAACAAGAGTCTCTTTCAGCCTAAAAATTCTAGAGCTGGTTTCTGTGGCTTTCATCCAAAACACCGCAGCCGTGATGAAAGCCACTCAGCCATTTGGATAGGCCATTTTACAAAACACGGAAGTCATCTACTCAGTATTTTGGATATTCTAACTTTTTTTTTAGTGAAGAAATTCTTATATAATACTCTTATGTGTCAAACAAATCTCTCCCCTGAGCTCTGTGTACTTATGAACGTGCTGAACTTCTCCAAGGTTGGAGGAGCTTACTACTTTATGAAGCTGCCCTTGCACTATTGGGTGGCAGCTTGTGTTGTTGGACAATCATCTCTTATATGTGGCTAAAATCTGGTTCTTTGTTCTTTTTATTCTCTTGATCCCCGTAATGTCACCTACCACAGAGAATGACATTGCATATGCTCTCCTTTTGACTCCTTGTTTTTCTTTTTTTTTCTATTATTATTATCATTTTGCAAGAGAGGGAGAGACATGCAGACAGACAGGAAAGTAGAAAGATGAGAAGCATCCACTCCTTGTTGCGGCACTTTAGTTGTTCATTGATTGCTTCTCATATGTCCATTGACCAGGGGTTCTAGTGACCCTTTGCTCAAGCCAGCGATCTTTGGCTCAAGTTGGTGACCTTGGAATCATGTGATCCTACACTGAAGCCGGTCACCCGGCACTCAAGCTGTGAGCCCATGCTTAAGCCGGCGACCTCAGGGTTTCAAACCTGGGACTGCAATGTCCCAGGTCAATGCTCTATCCACTGTGCCATCGCCAGTCACGCTTGACTCCTTTTATATGTAACCAATTGCAGATTGAGATACGTGGATGAACTGCTCACAAAGACTAGAATGTGACACCTGCAATTCTAACTTGAGTGTCATCTGAGTTAAAGGACTCTCCCTCATCTGCCACCTTTGTCAAGCATGCAGTGATTGAGAATATTGTGGTGGGGAAGTCATAAAACCACAATAATCTAAAACATCAGATAAATTCCATTTTCCTGAATCCTATCACTGTTCATGTGAAATAGAATCTCGAGGCTTCATTTCTTCAACTCCTTTTCATATAATGCCATCAGCTACCCACATCCATATGTGATCTTCCTCCTGCATTTATTTATTCAATAAATATTTATCAGGCATATATGCCAGGTACAAGACAGAGCGTGGGTGCTTTGAGTTATAAAACAATAAATCAAACATGAGCATCTAACATTTAGAATAAAATTCTTTTTAAAGCAAACATTCACTTAGTATATATGAAACCAAGCAATTGATTTTTGTTAGTTTTATTTCTTTTGTTCGTTTGTTGCCTCCATGTAGCACCTGATGTTATGCAGACACAGCTAGTAAAGGTGCAATTCTTGGAAACATCTTCTCTAAGACAGTACCCAAGAAGGATGGATAACACATTAACTATTTAAGGACACAAGAGGAAGCTTGCTCTCTCTTGCTCCTGAAAGGTTTCCTATGAAGGTTCAATAAGAATTAGTGGTTCTTCCCCAGAACTAGTTTTAATCTTTATTTGCCCCTGGTCTAAAATGAGCTTTGAGAATACAAGTGAAACACTTTCATAAAAACTTCCAAGCACAGCAAAGAAAACTAAGTTCAGCAAGAAAAGAAAAGGAGAGGAGGAGAAGGGGGTGGTAGCCAAAGCAATTTTAATGGCTTATCTTAGTATTGCAAGAAGTGACACATGTTCTATGCCTATTATTGCTCACGTACCACCAAGATAGATGACGATGGCATAGTCTTTAAAACCTACTGGTGCTAAGATTCATATGAAACTACTGATCATAAAAGATACTCATGGAAGTAGCATATCTCTTTTTAAATTTCAGAGGACAGCCTATGCAACATCTGGTGGCAGATAATTTGACAGGTCAATGTACATACTATGAGAGCATAGCCCACTTTCGTACCCGCTAGTCTATTCTAAAGAGAGATGACCTGGGGAAGATTCACATCACTGCTTCCTAAACACCGTTCACTTTACTTGGCTTTACAGTTGTGAGTCATTTCCGTTTGTTCTTTTCCCTAAAAAAGGATTGTATTCCCAGGCCTGGTTATAGCTCCCATTCCTTTGTGGCCACACATCAGCTTGACAGATCATATCCCCCAAGTTCAGAGGTGTGATGGAATGGGAAAGACAGTGCGGAAAACACTGTATCTTTTGCAAAAAGAAAATTCACCATATTCCTGCAGTGGAGGTGAATTTTTTTTCCTTTTTGTATTTTTCTGAAGCTGGAAATGGTGAGGCAGTCAGACAGACTCCCACATGCGCCCAACCAGGATCCACCCGGCATGCCCACCAGGGGGCGATGCTCTACCCATCTTGGGGCATCACTCTGCCACAACCAGAGCCACTCTAGCGCCTGGGGCAGAGGCCAAGGAGCCATCCTCAGCACCCGGGCCAACTTTGCTCCAATGGAGCCTTGGCTGCAGGAGGGGAAGAGAGAAACAGAGAGGAAGGAGAGGGGGAGGGGTGGAGAAGCAGATGGGCGCTTCTCCTGTGTGCCCTGGCCAGGAATCGAACCCGGGACTCCTGCATGCCAGGCTGACACTCTACAACTGAGCCAACCAGCCAGGGCCTGAATTTATTTTTATGTATGAAGATCGGTCGTTCTTTTCACGTGTTTGATGACATCAGCACATACTCAGTCCGAAGATAAAGACTGGGTGTTAGTGGAGAGGGGAAGATCAAGTGCCGTGGGGAGTTCTACCTCTTTGGTTTCCAACCCCTCTTCTTTCAGGACCCATGTCAGGTCCTACAGGAAGAAGAGACTATCACAAGCGAGAAGAAGAGTGTCCAGAAGTCTTGAAGGACCCGAAGGCGGGACTTCTTTGCACTGGGTGCCTATGGACACCAGAAGTACATTTGAGAGAAGCCGTTCCAGAACTCCTTGAGCTTGTGGGCCGGGGATACACAGAGCGTAAACATTGGAACTCTGAATGCAGCCAGGCCTGGGTCTGAATCTAAGACCCCGGCTCTCATTTGATGGCTGTGTCACCTGGAGCTGACTACTCCTTGCTGCCCCTCGTCTCCCTCACTAAGAAATAGGATCACAGTCCAGATTACATGTGGGAGGCAGAAAGGAATTTTCCTTTATCATTTTTGCATTTTCAGATAGGATGACAAAAAGTATTTCACCCTAAATCTGAGCTGCTTTGTTTTTTAAGTTGTTCTTAAACTTTTACTTTGGAAACAAAATGCAGACTGATGTTAGGTGATTTATAGTACACTTAGCTCCCTCATTATGAATGGGTTACATTCCAAAGGTTTGTTTGCACGTAAGCCATCTACTATGTTCCAAACACTGAACAGATGCTAATTGCTGGGTGCCTTCCAGGTTAAAATGGCATCTGGCATTGTAGCGGCTTCTACCGCAGCCTGTCCGTTCCCCCACTACCCATGAAGACAGTCCACGAGGCAAAAACTCCCCCTCTAGAATTAAGACTCGAATTTTAGAAGGGGTCTTTATCATTTTAAAACTGATGAAATATATTGCAATAAAAATTTTTTAAAAATCTACCATGCAATAACAATTCATCTTCCAAGTATCCTTTAAAGGAGATTGAAAGAAGCTTCTCTAATCTCAGGTTGTCCTCCTGATGAAGATGCTCAGGTTTCTATTGAATTAAAACAAGGTAACTATACCTTTAATGCATGGGCCACTGATTATTCCCCCTGATAATCAGTTATCTTTTCTATATCTTCTACTCCCAAAGAATATAGCAGAGCAGACAACATCAAGAGTCAAAGAGGAGGACTTAAGAAGTAGGAACCTCACTAAATGCAAAAAAGAAATGGAAGCTGTGCATTTTGGATATTAGACAGAACTTGTCATGTATGCAGTAGAGATAGAAAAGTTCCCGGTTCAATACAATAGATCCTTGCTACCCCAATCTCTTGCAGAAATCAGGAAATGGACTGGGAATCTTGCCCACTGTTTCAGTTGTAAACTGGAGAAAGGACTCAGCGTTAGACAAATGAGTAGCAGAGTTAAGAGAAATCCATACCTTATTGGCAAGCGCCCAGTCTGGAGACATCTTACTTCAGTCAAGGCTGAGTAAAAAGAACTTAAAAAAAATGGGCACATAAAAATTACAGAAGAGGAAAGTATAAGAAGAACAAGTTTTTGAAAGTGATATATTGCAATCCAAAAAATAATGTTAAATTGAATATTTGATCAATTAAATCAAGGGGGAAAGTATCCATTAAGTAGGAGCAAGAAGTCGCAAAAGAAAAGTGGGCTAAAATAAAAAAGAACAACAGAATAAGATGGAAACAAAGTGAAGTGAGTTTTAAAAAATGCAAAAATACCGAAATGATAGTAGCCAAATTACAGATCACATTGGATGCAAATGGAGGTAAAAATATTATATAAAAATGTGGCAAATCGATTAAAGATGATGGAGAAAAACTTAAGAAAACAAAAACCTGGAAATAAAGAGGGGACATGGGAGAGAAGATGGTCACTTAAGACTAGTAAAGAAAATTATCTGTCAGTATTTGGGTCATTGCTATACCTGAGAAAGGAAATTTACAAATGCAACAGATGCGGCAATGGCGTATATTAGAGAAGTCTTTTCAGAGCTAGTGACTTAAAGATGCAGGTGGAAAGGAAAGGCTGTACGCTGAGCAAAATCAAGTAGCCATACAACTAGAGGCATCCTGATAGGAACATGTATTTCAGGTTTGGAACAACAACAACACAAACATTCTAGAAACATCTACATAGAAGAAACAAATGGTTTCTTCCCACAGAGACTAAAAATAAACTAGCTTCTTCTTATAAATACAAAATAATTCTCTTTTAACAGGGCACCAATCTATAAAAATATAAGCAAAATACTACAAAGGAAATTCAACCATGAATAAAATATCAGGTTTGGGGGACTTTGTGAAATTAAATGCTATACAAAATGAAGTTCATTAGTCAAATGCTTATTTTACTCCAAAGGAAAAAAAAATACATACAGGGTGTAGGTTTATAGTTGTTCATATGGGAAAATCTTACAATAATTAATAAATAATAGGACAAGAATAAACTCTGTTTTGCATATTCATGACTGTAAAAGCTACTTTTGCCCCATCTTGTATATTGTTTTTGTTTCGATCTTATGACACATGCAAATAATTTTAAATAGCCCCTGTGTTTTCTCATGCTGCTAAGCTGTGCCACACTTGACTTGAATTAAAATTTCCCTTGCTTCCTCCCTTATCTGTATTTCAAAGTGACTTAGTTACATCTTTTTATTGAGCCCATATAATCTTGAGCATCTCCATGCATAAACAGAAAGCAAACGCCTCTCCTAAGAGTTCCCGAGTGTCTCTTTCACCAAAGGGTTTTAATAAATTCGGAGACCGTGAATGTCTCCAACACGTTTATTAAGTCTTTTCCTTATGTTCACGAGCTTTACAGATAGCTTGCGGTATCCCGTCTCCTCGTTCTCCTTAGCTCCCAATCTTCCCCAAATTGGATGAATGTTCACTTTTTGGTTCATCATCAAACTAAGCTGTCTCAATTCATGGTATGTTTTCCCCATCTTGTAGCCTGACAGCGGGCAGCCCTTTAACTGAATTCCATCAAGTAATTGCTCAGAGAATAGCCCCAATTATGCCGGGGTTAATGAGAGAGGCCAAGGTCTTGTTAGAGTCCTGGCTTCTAGCATCTTTTCATCCAACTACAGAGACTTTGTTCTCTTTGGGGGAGAACACCGTGTGCAGATTTATTCCCCTGCTATATAAGTCCTGCACTGAGGATGGCTTTTCCTTGGATTAATGCATTGCAGTAGGAAGAAAAAAATAATTAGTTGCACAGCATATGTCTTTAATGGTTTGATAAAGGACCATAAGGGGCATCGTGAAGAAGATGAGTGTGAAAAAGATCCCTTTTCATTAAGCTTAGCAGGAGAGGTGGTTTAGGATATTCATTTCCATAGATAAACAAACAAGCCAAAATCAAGGAACATCTGCTGGGAAGGGCTCCTCCAACACGCAGCAGATGTGTCTCAACAACACAGCATATCCTAGAAGTGTTTTAAGGTTTAATTATTTAGGTATTTCATTGAGCTGAGGAGCAAGGAGGAGGGGATGGATGGAAGAGACATGTTGTTAATTTACTGAGCCTGGAAGTTCAATTCGGAATGCAGTGTAAGCCTCCACATGCTGAAGTTTCTCTCAGACCATATGCTGAACTGCTTTTGGACACACAGACCCCAGCTGCATTCATCCCACTGCACGTGTATGGGGATGTTGATTTTAATCATCCTCTCTGCTCCATCCCTCTGACCATACCCTCCCTCAACTCGCCACTGTGTTTTTGTATCAACTACCCACCTCCTCTCCCTGCCTTTAATTTCACCCCACTCAAAACTGTTGTCCATGGAACAGTCTTTGTAAAATGCCAGTTGAACACTGGAGCTGTAAGACAATAAGGCAGGGACATGGCACGAGAGATTAGAGGATTGGTCCAAAGCCATGGGAAATGGATCTAGGACAGGAGGAAGGAGGAAAGCGGAGTAATGACAGCAGATGGTATCTAGACATTGGCCAAAGGGTTCAGATGGAAGAGAACAGTTGAATCATGGAACTGAGTCTCCGTGCCACCCCCCCTCCCTGGGCTGTGCCTTCTCCCAGGGAGGCACAGGTTCTACATGAGAATGTCAGTAAAGAAGGCTGTACAAGTCCGTGTGCAGTTGCTTGAACAGCTTGTGAAGTGGAGAACAAAGCATGTGTTACAGTGGCTTGACTAAAGCCAGTACAACCTGATCTAGGATCCTTTTCATGGTCTTCTGTTGCTCACAGTATATAGAAGTCTTAAGAACAGTAGTGTGGTTTACCAGCACTCCCAGTTCTCTTTCTCTAGACCAAGGGTAGTCAACATTTTTATACCTACCACCCACTTTTGTATCTGTTAGTAGTAAAATTTTCTAACTGCCCACCGGTTCCATAGTAATGGTGATTTATAAAGTAGGGAGTAACTTTACTTTATAAAATTTATAAAGCAGAGTTACAGCAAGTTAAAGCATATAATAATAACTTACCAAGTACTTTATGTCGCATTTTCACTAAGTTTGGCAGAATAAATCTTTATAAAACAACTTACTATAGTTAAATCTATCTTTTTATTTATACTTTGGTTGCTCTGCTACTGCCCACCATGAAAGCGGGAACACCCACTAGTGGGTGGTAGGGACCAGGTTGACTACCACTGGTCTAGACTCTTCAAGCATTTCCAATGCAAATGCTTGGCATCCTAGCAAGTGTTGGCATTTCCCCAAAGAGCCATCTTTATGATTCTGCAGGTTTCCCTTTTCAGGATTCACCATAGTGTCTCGACTAGATAGGAACCTTCTGCCAATCCCCTACAGGTTAATTTCTACCTCTTTTCTGTTCTGAGGTCTTCCCTGCTCACCTTCACTCCAGTCTTTGTCAGGAACAGTCCCGCAGTCAGCTTTCATAAGGCCTGACTGGCATGCCACTCTATGTTTAGCAGTTCTTTCATTTTTTTTTATCTTCTCCTCCAATAGGATACAAATTTTTCGAGGTCATACTGTGCTCCATTTATGTGTATTGAATGAATGAACGGCATGGTCAGTACGGCATAGTGTTACATACTATGTAACCAAGTTTGGAAGGGGAAGTGAGGATGTTGAGGGAGTACCTTCCCTTCTAACTCATCAGAGTAACAACTGTGGCCAAAGACAATGTTGGCTGAGGATTAGAAGAAGGGCAAAAATGCTCCATCTTTTTTTTATTTGATTTGTTTTTCAGTTCGTATTTTAGTTATGATGCTTTCCCCATCACAAGTGCCAAAATCTAAACAGAAATACCTAGAGTTCGTTCAACATCAGAAAAGCCTTAGTCAAAGACTTGTGATAAGTGACTAGAATTCAGTTCCTCCCGTCTCCTGGTGGTGTCTTCTTTCATGTTGGTCTCATGATCAGGATCCCCAGAGAAGCCCAAGGCAGCTCAAGATGTAGAGCATCCTCGCTGTCGTTCCAACAGGAGAGACCCGCTTCTCATCTGGCAGTCCCAGCATAAGGTTTATTGCTCTGACTCTACAGTGTGCCCATCCCCAAAGTGGTCCCTATGGCCAAGTGAAAGCGATGTTCTTACTAACCAGACCCAACTCACATGTCCTTCTCTGTAGCCTACATCATTCCAAATGCATTGACAGAAAGTATAGGATACAGTTGTCAGATAGAAAAAGGGAAACTATATAAGTTATTGAACAAATCAGGACTTTTGTGAGAAAAGGGGGTACTTTGTATAATTAAACCAGGGCACAAGTGTAAACTACACTGTCCCAGGCACCCTGGATGTATCATCTCCCTTCCCATAGGAAAAGCAGGACACTATTACCATATAGCACATATACACATACCATGTATGTACACAATATATACATACCACATGTGTATGCATGGTAATATATTTATAGTATTGATACATACATACATATAAATATATATTCACATCTGTGTGTATGTGAAGCTACACAGGTTTTAAGACTTTTATTTTACATAATTCACAGGAAGAACTCTGGATTTTTATTAAAGAAACTTGATTAGTTTTAACCTCTTCAAACTGGTGGATTACTCTGGGCAAATCTTTTTACTTCTCAGGTCCTTCTTTCCTTCTTTTATTA
This sequence comes from Saccopteryx bilineata, assembly GCF_036850765.1. Classification (NCBI taxonomy): domain Eukaryota; kingdom Metazoa; phylum Chordata; class Mammalia; order Chiroptera; family Emballonuridae; genus Saccopteryx; species Saccopteryx bilineata. The sequence continues at coordinate 11,823,532 of NC_089492.1, forward strand.
TTTTTTTATTTTAAAAGAGAGAGAGAGAGGGACAGATAGATAAGAAGGGAGATAAATAAGAAGCATCAATTCTTTGTTGTGGTACCTTAGTTGTTCATTGACTGCTTTCTCATATGTGCTTTTTCCAGGGATGGAGGAGCCTCCAGCAGAGCTAGTGACCTCTTGCTCAAGCCAGCGACCTTGGGCTTCAAGCCAGCAACCTTTGGGCTTACACCAGCAACCATGGAGTCATGTCTACAATCTCAAGCTCAAGCCAGCAACCCCGTGCTCAAGTTGGTGAGTCCGTGCTCAAGCCAGTGACCGCAGGGTTTCAAACCTAGGTCCTCAGCATACAAGGGTAATGCTCTATTCACTGTCCCACTGCCTGGTTGGGGTCCTTATTTTTTGAACACGGCTGCTGTATTGGGAAGCTTTAGCATTCTCTATGGCTCTAAAGTTTTCTGAGATGATATTATTATTCTAGGGCAAAGACAAGACTAAGTCCAGGTGGACTAGAAGATGGACTGACTCTTGAGACAGGCCAAATCAACCCTTATAATGTTTTTGGCTCCACATGGCAGATTTGATATCTTCAAAGCCATACAACAAAATCAATAAAAGCTTCAACCATGTATCATTATTATCTGCTAGCAATAGTACTGAGCTTTTTATATGTTATTTCATTTGTCTTTACCCAACTCAATGATAGGGGAAACATTACCTCCATTTTATAGATAAGGAAGCTGTCACTATCATCAGTCACTCACCTAATACTGAAAGCACATCACCTAATTCTAGGTCCTGAAGAAGTAACAGTGAATAAGAAACTGTAGGTCTCAGACAATCCAGAATTGACAATCTATGAAAGTAAAGCCATTAGAAGTTGCCTAACTCCTATTCAATCACCATTCAAGGTGAAGTCTAGCTTCCAGAGTAGAAGTCAATGGAAGGTGGTTGGCTGGTCCTGGCTCCACCTCTGTGAGTTCACAGACTAGCAACTAGTGGTGGGCTGGTGGTCAGTGTTGGCCAGTGGTGCTGGAGGTCAGGAAGGTGACCTGGACAGGGGATAAGGAAAAGCAAGGACAAACTTGGACCTGTTGGCATTTCCGCATCTGTTGCTCACCACCTCCAACGATGACCTTCAGAGAACAGTGACTGCAGCTTTGCTCCCACCTCTCAAATCTCATGTAAACTGCCTTGATGGCCAGTGCAAACCTGGTTCCATAAAGGAAGGGTGTTCCAAGAAATCCAACCTCCTCTTAGCTAAACTGACACAGCACAATACCACCAGACAGGTGGCAGTTTGGATGGTGGCGAGTTAACACAGATAGACAATAAACAAATCATTTAAAAAGTAAAATAAAAATACCAATGCCAGCATGTAGGTAATCACAGTGAGTGCTGTGCTGTCGAGTCTACTGTAGATGAGAGTCAGGGAACTTTCAGGGTCAACAAGTAGAGAAGCAGAGATTCAAACCCAGGCAGTGTGGCTCTGAAGCCAACTATATTATCTTCCATACATACTCTGTGCAAACTTGAATAATAATAATAATTTCCCAGGGGCAGAGGGTGTATTTTAAAAATGCAAACTCTCAGGCACCTTCCCAGAGCAATGGTATCAGATTCTCAAAGTCCTAGAACTTGTTTGTGGTTTGAACAAGTACTTAGGGTGGGATTTAGCAGACCAGTTTAGAGGTCACTGTACCAGTGCTTCAAAAAGAGCAATAGCATCCTAAAATGCACTGTTCACATATTTCAGCAAAGAAGATCAAATTATCCCTGGGTGAGTTTGAACCACCACCCTTTCAGTTAACAACTGACTGCAGACCGCAGAGACAACCATGCAGCTCAGCTATGACTTCAGCTACGACAGAGACGTCTCCTCTATTTGCCATTCTGCTGATAACACATAAGTGCCCCGCACTACACACATATACACACCATCAGCTTTTCTGATCTGTCTTAAAACTGTGTATGTGTGTGTGCATGGGTGAGTATATTCGGGAAATGAAACTGGCAAAGCCTTTCAACTCCTCAAAGGTACTTGAAAAGCACTGTGTTTAGACATCTCAGCCTCTCCCTCATGCACCTGGGACGGATGGGGATGAAAACGGGCTTCATTTCTATAGACAGGCTTTCAGGCTTTAGAAGCGCAGACTGAAAGGCGATAGATACTTCACCGACAGCAATAGACATTCGTCAACATTAATGGAAATGTTCACTTCCCCCAATGCTGAGGGCTTCCGCCGGGGATTAATTGTTTAATATTCACAAAGAACTTTGAGGATGAAAAGACCCACATACAGGCGGAAGATGAACACTCCCTTTGTTTGCTTTTCTCATCTTGTAGTTGAATCTGCAGGGCTGCCACATCTTTGAAGCAGCTCTAAGATTATGAAGTGATGGCCACCTTCGGAGTTGGGAGCACAGAATGAGCCGGGGCAATAACTTAGACTCGGCTATAATTCTAGTGACTGCGAAAGCAAGGACTCCGGTAATAAACAGTTGAGACTCTCTGCCATCGGCCAGCTGTGTGACCTTGAGCAAGTTCCTTACCCTTTGTGAGGGTCTTTTGTCCTTAACTGAAAAATGGAATAATATATCTACTTGGTTATTGTCCTTTAAAGGACTTAGGTAGTGCCTGGCACATTGCTAGAGGTTGTGCAGTTACAACTATTATTGCTATTGCCAGTGTTTGAGGAATATTAATAAATAAGCTTTCCAAGGTCTGATGCTGCAGAAGCCAACACTGATCCTAAATAAATTAAAAAATAACAATAGAAAAGGAATGACCTAGACTGACAGGCAAAAAGTCTTTTGAATCGTGTGTGGGTATGTGTGTGTGCACACGTGTGTGGTATGTAATAGAGATCTCTATTATTTACTCAAGATTAAATAACTTGAAGTCATTTAGCTCATTAGTACTTTATTTTTCCTTCTAATATCCCAACTAATCTCTTTAATATGGTTCTACTGTCCACTCCCTCTCGTACCCTCCCTGCCTGCCACCTTTAGCCCTTTGAGCAGTACAAACATTCATGGATGTCCTCACTCAAAGGGTTAACAAAAATCTCACTACTCAGAGGGTTAATGTTTATTGCAGTGTTTGTCAAAGGTGAGGACTTCTGGACTCCCAGGAACTGTTTGAGCAGCTCTGCATTAAGTGGAGACTCAGCTCTGCATTAAGTGGAGACTCTTAATATATATATATAGACTCAGCTCTGCATTAAGTGGAGACTCTTAATATATATATATATATATATATATATATATATATATATATATATATATATATATATATAGCAGAGCAATAAGATGTTATGAGGTGCTAGGGAAGAGAACCCTTTGGTTTTAGGACCAGCTCTGTCTCCGTTTCATTTGGATATTGGGGATTATCTTCCCACTTTTTTCCAAACTGGGGGCACTGCAGGTAATGAGGTAGGAACTGGCAGCAAAGTATAAGAGAGTTACAGTGTTGACTCTGCTTTGAAATCTACCCAGATTTACTCGAGGTGGGGTTCACCGAGTATTCCTGTTCACTGTTCCCTTGGGTCTGAGGCTGCTTCTTCAGTCTCAAGAAAGTAATGACCCTGGCCTGGGATTCACCTCCCTTCTCTGATCACAGCCACTCTGTGAACACAATAGTTATGTATCTGTGGATAGTCAACCATACTGCCATAGAGAGGAAAAAGAATGTCAAGGAGCCCCAGTGGGTCCACTTTCTCAAATTTATAAACCACTGGTCTGCAGAGCACTGGGTTATATATAGTATAAACAACCTGGCCTCTCTGATATGTGCAAATTAGGTCACTCGGAATCCTAAAAATTGCAGTGTCTTAGCGTGATGCCTGAAAGTGTGTGGCAGGGTCCGCGGCCCTTCTGAAGTCAGAAAGGACTTGAGAAAAAGAATGGAAGCAGAGAGTTTCTCCCTGTTCTCTCTCGTATGTTGTCATGTTATAAATAAAAGGCTTGAGAAGGTAGCCTACATAATCTTTAAGAAAAAAATTGCCCTGGCCGGTTGGCTCAGCAGTAGAGCGTCAGCCTGGCGTGCGGGGGACCCGGGTTCGATTCCCGGCCAGGGCACATAGGGGAAGCACCCATTTGCTTCTCCATCCCCCCCCTCCTTCCTCTCTGTCTCTCTCTTCCCCTCCCGCAGCCAAGGCTCCATTGGAGCAAAGATGGCCTGGGTGCTGGGGATGGCTCCTTGGCCTCTGCCCCAGGCGCTAGAGTGGCTCTGGTCGCGGCAGAGCGATGCCCTGGAGGGGCAGAGCATCGCCCCCTGGTGGGCAGAGCGTCGCGGCTGGTGGGCGTGCTGGGTGGATCCTGGTCAGGCGCATGCGGGATGTGTCTGATTGTCTCTCCCCATTTCCAGCTTCAGAAAAATACAAAAAAAAAGAAAGAAAAAGAAAAAGAAAAAAATTGCCCTGTCTGAGTCAGTTTTAGAAAAAAATTACAGGACCACAGTAATTGGATTGGCAGGGGAGGGAGTGGTCCTTATTCAGGAACAATATTAAGAATGAATAGCTCACCGAAAGAACTACCCTTAACGTTAATTAGCTCTGTGATGTTAGGAAATGCAATTAAACTTTGCTGGCCTTGTGTGTGTGTGTGCTTTTTTTTTCTCACTTGTTTGTTTGCTCTTTTCTCCCTTTGTAAATTAAGATAGCAAAAGCACTTTTAACTAGACAGCTTACTAAGTTTTGGCAGGATTTTGTCGGCACTTGAATGTATTTCTCCAAGGACGAAACTTGCCGTTGTGACTACTTCACTTCTCAGCATCCTTAGTTGGGAGCTCAGGTAGGCTGGATTCTCACAACCCCCTGGTGCTGGCAACGGCTTGTGGGCAGACCCCTGGCGATAAAGACTTGGTTCAAGCATGCAGAGCATTATAATAAACTCCATCTTGGTTTGGTAAGAATGAATACCCATGGATATCCAAACAGGGGGTACGTAAGTCATATCCAGGAATACTTCATCTGGAAATAATGACTATGTTACATAAGGAATGCCAGAAGACAGCCAGCAGCAGCTGAGCACCCAGGAGCAGCCCATGGTGAATACTGATCACAAGCCACATCTATAAGGGCAGGGGCTTGGCTAGGAAAACTAGGAATCAGTCTCAGCGGCCTCAGAGGGGGGCTCCATGAGGAATGTGGAAGTGAAAAGAGAGAAACTGAGGCAGAAATCCAGAAAGAACACCATAGTGGCAGAGAGGGCAAAATACAATAGTAAGGACAGGTATCATCTAGTGGGAATTTAGGCTCACCTGTACTTGGCAAAGCATTGACTAAGTCATGCCCCTTTTCTCTAAAGAGGCGAGGGAACAGAGGTCCAAGCTGAGAGCACCTTATCCGTGAGCTCTCAGATTTCTGCTCCTGGTCGAGATGGAACGTACCTTCGCAGCATGCCAAAGAGTAATGTTCTGAGAAAAGACGGCGCTCAAAAGAGGATGACATCACAGCTAATAAACTAGCTTCTCTTTAACGATGTTGAGATCTTCATTTAATGTACAAAACACAGAATCCCTCAACCCTAGGGGGCAGTTGGAGTTTTAACCGGGATCATGTGAACTTTGATTCCCTCATCCTAACAATCACAGACTTTGAATATCTTAAGTTGGGACTTATGCTCCTGTTGTCTTCTTGAGCCCAATGGTGAGTAAGATACAGTAATCCTGTTGGGTGCTGCACCCCAGCTATAAGCCGCTGAGGACTCTGAGTCCATGACTTCCTGGTGTATCTTTCTTGTCCACAGCTCTCTGCCCACTCTCTTCTTTGCTATATAAAGTGAAAAAACAGTAACAAGTCCAGATGTGCCAATTTTTATATGGCAACCCACTTTCCATATAAGAGGAAGGATGGTGGACATTAAATTCTTTTCATTAACTCAAGAAAGAAACAATAAAAAAAAAAGAGTTTCCAGACAACGTAGCCAATGAAAGGGCTGAGTTTGGACTGAAGAAATGATAATCTCCCCATTAAGACCCTCATTCTGTAACCGCGTGCATCTGTGTGTGTGTCTGTGTGCGCATGCGCGCGCGCGCGCGCGCGCGCGTGTGTGTGTGTGTGTGTGTGTGTGTAGAAAGATGAACATGAAGCATTACCGCATATTTCATTCAGTCCTAGAAAGCTCCTGACCCACTAATTATTGATTGCATATTATTTTTTCTCCTTGTCCCACATAGGCCTTCAGACTCTTTCTCAACACGACTCAACTCCAGAAAACTCCACTGATTTATAGCTAAATGGCATTCAAAGTAGATCCATACTAGCTTTCCATGGACCTGCCTTTCAACTTGAACATTTCAGTAACAGAGAATTCCTGTTTCTGAGCCAGCAAGCCACAGTCTCAGATTGTCCTCATTGTCTGAAGTTCTTTCCTGTGTTGAATGAAAATCTACTTTCAATTCTCTTCTACCCGTAAGTCCTAATTCTGCTTTCTGGTCCCAATGGAACCGTCAGTGTATATCGCTTTATACCCTTAACAACGGCTTTCATACTCCTGTCCGCAAATAGCCTCATTTGGTTCAAATTCCTTCGTGTTTATTCAAGAACAAAGTCTTTCACATCTTTTAAGGAACAGTGCTCCATTGAACACGTATTTGGGAGTGGAGGCAAAACAGTAAGAAAGCAAACTTCGTCCTGTTCTCACGTAACTTTCTGTTGAATAGAGGCACCAAGTGAATGGCCATCAGAGCCAAGTGGGATACGCGCTAAGACGGGGGAGCTCAGGGGGCTGTAAAAGCATGAATGAGGGGCCAGGAAAACCTGAAAGCTGGAGCAGCGGTTGTCAGGATGGTTCTCAAGATCAAGTGACGCCGAGAAGAATGAGCAGGAATTAGCCGGCAAGGGGTGGGCAGAGTGGAAGCTAGAGGTGGGAGAGATCCAGTAAAGACAGCAGGATGCCCAAAGGATAGGAGGTAGGAGTCAGTAAGGTTCAGCTGTCAGGTCTGTGCATGTGTGTGTGCATGTGTGCGTGACTGTGTAACACATGTGTGTGTGATTGTGTAAGCATGTGTGCACGTGTGTGTGTGATACAGTAAGTAGGTACAAGAACCAGTGGACTTTTGAATCCTTATTAGGTGATCTCAGATGTCAATCCAAAGGCTTTGGGAGGCACTAGACCCAGGTGCATCGTGAGTACATTTGCAGTTTAGAAAGATCACGGGGTGGATGGATCACAGGGTGGATGGATAAGGCATGGCGAGGCCAGGCTGGGGCAGGGAGCCCAGTGGGGTGGCTGTTACCCTGATGAAACAGGCTGAGGTAGGCAGAAATCCTAATGGTGGTGGGTGCTGTTCCTCTCTTCACCGTGCTGGTCACTTGTCTCACTAAGTTCCACGTTTCAAACTTCCTCAGATGACCTAATATTCCCAAATTACATAAACATATAAAAATACTGGTTGTGGCCCTGGCTGGTTGGCTCAGTGGTGGAGCATCGGCCTGGTGTGCGGAAGTCCCGGGTTCGATTCCCAGCCAGGGCACACAGGAGAGGTGCCCATCTGCTTCTCCACCCCTCCCCCTCTCCTTCCTCTCTGTCTCTCTCTTCCCCTCCTGCAGCCAAGGCTCCATTGGAGCAAAAGTTGGCCCAGGCGCTGAGGATGGCTCCATGGCCTCTGCCTCAGGCACTAGAATGGCTCTGGTCGCAACAGAGCGACGCCCTGGATGGGCAGAGCATTGCCCCCTGGTGGGCATGCCAGGTGGATTCCGGTCGGGCGCATGCGGGAGTCTGTCTGACTGCCTCCCCGTTTCCAGCTTCAGAAAAATACAAAAAAAAAAAAAAAAATACGGTTGTGACCTGAGCTCTGCGGAGTAAAGATGAGTTATCACCTTGCTTGTTCTGGGCACTGCAGAACGCAGGCACATCTGTTTTCGGTGGTTATACCGCACTGTGTAGTAACTCTAGGATTGCACTAGACTAGAACACATTGATGCTTTTTCGTGCTCTGTAAGCACCTATTTTCTTCTCTGATAATTACGCTATGTTTTCTAGTTCAGGTACAAAATGTTGCATTTATGCTTGGTATAATAGGTCTTCCCCAATGTTCCAGATTGCTGAGAATGTTTTAGATGGTAGCTCAGATGAAAAAGACTACAATCTTTAAAGGCAGACAGACCTTGGTGAATCCTGGCCTGACAACTTATTAGGTTTTTGCTGCTATCGTTTCTAACATTAGTAAATGCAATCAAAGATTGATTATGTTATTGCATTATGGGTAAATATATTATAGATAACACCATGGTGAGGATTAATAGAAATAATACATATGAAATGCTTGCTATATAGTTATTAAATGCTGGTTGTTAAGCTGTGGCCTCTGGGCTCCAAGCACACTCTCTGCTTCTAGCTTTGGGACCACAGCAGAGTAATTGGTGTTTTCCAGAGCGCATACTTATCCTGGCTTCATAAACAAGAGTTTATTAGCCCTTGTGCTCTCTTGCCTTGGGTTTTATTAATGTGGCTTTGAGTTAGGTGACCAAAGGAAGAAATTAGTAGTTATTCATAAGTTAACTCTCCATTATAGCAAATACTGTTTAGAAAAGAATATTTACTGTTTGCCAGGAACTCTTAAAGTGTGTTACATGTAGACACACATTTTGTCCTCAATCAACACATGGGGGAGTTTGCCTCTGAATTGTTATCACCGCACCGTTACACAGTGAATCAGACTAAACATTATACAGTGAAAAAATTATTCAAATTTGTTTTAAGGGATTGGATGGTGGTCCTCAAATGATATGTCTACCCAGAACCTGTGAATGTGACCGTATTTGGTAAAAGCAATCTCTGCAGAAGTAATTAGGTGTTCCTCAATAGAGGATTGGATAAAGAAGAAGATGTGGTACGTATATACAATGAAATACAACTCAGCCATAAGTAATGATGATATATTGCCATTTACAATATGGATGGATCCTGAGAACATTAGACTAAGTGAAATAAGTAAATCATAAAAAGCTAAGAACTGTATCATTTCACACATAGGTGGGATATAAAAATGAGACTCATGGACATAGATAAAAGTGAAGTGGTTACCAGGGGGAGGGGTTGGAAGGAAGAGGGTCAGCAGACATCAAAGCTGGGACTTGAACCCAACTAGTCTGACTCCAGAGACCCGCTGTTCAGCGATTAAGGTTTATAAGCCTTTCTATCCTGAAAAGAGCCATTGAAAAGATTTATGCTAAATTCTCCCAGGAAGTGAAACAGTGGAGGTAAAAGCTATAGAAATTGAGAAACCTTTTAGAGTTTCTCCTCTGGAAATGGGAATTGAATGAGGGGGCAGCAGCCTCAAAGATTAATTTGTCAGTAGCAATGTTCTCATTGTCATGTACAGTCCCCATAGTCCCTTTCCCCTAAAGGTGACAATATTTCAGATGGTGCAACTTGGTGATGTTGACATTGACAGAACACTTGGAATGTGCTTTTGGTGCCGCACAGAAAGATTGTATATCCAAGCTTGGCCGCAGAAATTCTGTGGCCCTGGACCAGGAGAACGTCAGCTAGTATAAGCTAGTATAAACTCTCTTGATGACATATTCTATGTAAGACCTGAGGACATCTTCATAATCCTGGGGGAATGGATGGAGTGGACTTCTCAATTCACACTGAGATGGGCTTTTCTCAGAGCCAAGTGAATAGGACCTAGAAGTAGATAAAACTTAATTTGGGAAAAATGATAAATTAATGAATGTGGCATGTGAGAGGTATAAGGAATAAAATTCATAGCTGATATCCATATGTACTTTTTTCCATTCTTTTAAATTTAGACAATTAAATTTAACAGATTGACATTAGTCAACCAATGTACATAGATTTAGAGAAAACAGCTCCACATCATTTGGACAATCGATTGTGCTGTATACCCATCACCCAAAGTCAAATCATCTTCTGTCACCCTTTATTTTGTTTCTTTTTAAGCCCCTCCCTCTCCACCTTTCCCTTTCCCCCTGATAACCACTGCACTTTTATCTATGTCCATGAATTTCATTTTTGTGTCCCTCCTATGTATGGAATCATACAGTTCTTAGTTTTTTCAGATTTACTTATTTCACTCAGTATAATGTTATCAAGGTCCATCCATGTTGTCGTAAATGGTACTATGTCATCATTTCTTATGGCTGAGTTGTATTTCATTGAGTATACTACTCAGCCATATGTATTTTTTAGCTCACACAAGATTTCATTAATGGGCTTCCATGGTTGGGTAAGAGCTCATTGATGTTTTCTAAGGAATACTTGAACCATTGAATACCATCTGTAAAATGTGAGTGTATGTGTGTGTGTTTATAACATTGAAAATGTACTTCAAAAGGTCCATATCTCTCAATATGGCAGGAACCACTTGCCTGCATGAATTGGGAGTTATCTTACAACCCTGACAGTTTATGATTCAGTTACTCTGCAATGGAATAGAGTAGGAATCTGTATAATGCTTAACATCAAACTACCAGTGAAGTGAATCAATGTTATAAATGCTCCTTCTTGTTGAATAAAGACTAGAAAGATATATTCTGCTAGTCCATTGTTGCTGTTCTTCTACAGCTGAAAAACACCCTTCAAATCCACATTTTTTATTGAATTGACCTGTGTTCTGACCTCAGGACTCATGGGTGTTCAAGATTGGTGGTTTGTTTAATCTAGGATTATAGCTTACAATGTTTAAATTTAGAAATCAGAGGTTTTCAGTTTGGTAAGATCATTCTTCTAATTAAATAAATAGCACCGCTCAGAGTATGAACTTAGGAAGGTTTTGCAATTTGCTCATAGAAACATCACAACTTATTTTTATTCCCAGGATACAGTAAGTATTACTGCCATGTTGACACAGAGGTCTCTGGGTCACAATGGAGATAGGTAGGGCTCCACAGTCAGGCAGCTGTGTGGGAAAACGGGGAGCAGAGGGAGGGCTGACATATAGGAGTCTCAAAACTTCAAGCAGATGGGTAGATAGGTGGAGTAATAGGTTTGGCAGAAAATAGTGGGCATTGGTTAAAAATAGTCAAGGTTTAGGAACAAGACTTTTATCTTGGAAAGGGTGGGGAAGGAAAGACAGACCAGACAGGATCCTCATTCCCATCCGCTCAACTCAGTCTACAGTTCTGGAGACCTGTGTGTTCTCTACCTAATGGCACTGGGGACACAGAGGTAGAGGAGACCTCATCCCTGTACTGTGAAGTTCATATCCTGGTTAGAGACCTGGAGGGATGGATAAGGGAGGCGAGGGCAGGGGGGCACTTTTTGAACAAATAATTCCAATCCAAATTGAATGGGCTGCCGTAGCCACATAAACAAAAACCATAAGAAAGTAACCACTGATTCTACAGGAGTTAAGAATGACACAATGAAGAGTCTATTGGTTAGGAACATGCTAGATACTATGATATAAAAACTCCAGCAATATCAATCGTAGCTAAAAATAAGTTTATTTCGGTTCATGTAACAGTCTTCGGTGAGTGAATGGGTCAGGTTGACTTTCCACCCTGGAGTGTTTCAGAGTCCCAGCGGACAGAGGACCTGTCATATCCAACACACAGCTCCCCAGGTCATCGTACATTCTGCCTTGTTGGCCGGCAGAAGATAAAAGAAGAAGGATAAGCAGACTTGAGAGGTTTTTATCGGTCATGCCCAGAAAGGATAATATCACTTTTGTTTATATTCCATGGCTATACAGCTAGTGCTCGACTTACGACCACGATTGGTTCCGACAGACCGGTCGTAACATGATTTGGTCATAAGCTGAGTAGGCTATATGTACAGTACTGTGAAATGATGTTATAAAAATCTTTAAGTCATATTTTATCATAATTTTCTTTCATTATTGTTATATATCATAATTTTCTTTGTTCATTTTATGCCATTTGTATCATCTCTACACCATTTTGTTTCTTATTTTTACATTTGCCGGGTTTAAGTAAAACACTGCATTACCAGTACAACTGGTTTAATATTTGCAAAGACAATTTCCTCTTAGTAGACATCTTGGGAGGGGTTTGTTGAAAAATATCCAAGACACAAAACACAAATTGCTGTACCGAGTCTGGGATAACAGTTGAAATGGTGCACGCGGAGATGGTAGTGCTGCCGGAAGCTGGTCCGCACTGCTGTACGCCCAGCTGGGCAACGCTTGCGCTGCCAGACGCGGAGCAGTCGAGGCTAGCGACTGTGGTTGTAATGTCGAATGGTCGTAGGTTGCGTAGGTCATAAGTCAATCAATATTTGTACCTATCTACATAGGAAGTTGAGAAATGTAAAACTGCCATGTGTCCATGAAGAAGAGGAGAACATGAGTTTTGACAGCTAGCAGTAATATCTGAGCGTAATTTTGTAGGACAGGAATAGTCACATTAGAATGACTGGAGGCATACTCTGATTACATGCAGAAATAGTCCAAATGCCCAAGCAACATTGAACATACTGTACATTTCTTCTTTTCTGTTACCTACCAACCACTCCTGATACCTTTGAAAAAAATTGTTTTTACAAAAACTCTCCAAACACACTCTAGAGAAAGAAGAAAAGTAAAGACTTGTGTGCCCCCAGTGTTACATGCATTTATATCAAGGTAAATAATGGTGTGGCTACAGTTTTTCAATGCTTTGAGTATAAGAAGGGCAATCAATCTTTTTTCCAAGGCTAGAGAGTCAGAAAAATTTGGAAATGTTTACGCCTTCTTCCTTGCAGAGATAAAATAATTTCACTTGTTAATTCAATAAGGGTCCGTCCAGGTAAACAAAAACCATGCCAGGTAAATTAAGTAGAGAGACATGAATACAGGGGATTAGTTATAAAGATGCTGGCAGAGATGAGAGAACAAAGGGGAAGATGCAAACATGAAATTAAAAACCCTGGGCAGTTGCTCCTATGCCCTGGATGGGAGAGAAAGTGTGATGGGGCTGGGTTACCCAAGCAAGAGCCAGGATGAAACATTGGGAGCCAGGATCACAGGGATTCTGACAGGCCGAGGTAAAGAGAGAGGGAGAAACACCAGGGCTCTTCTCTGTTGCCCTCTCTGTATGCAGCCCATGGGGATCCCTCCTGGCTCTCCTAACAGCTCTGTGGGTTTGGGGGAGATCTGCCCTCCCAGGAGACAGAGCAACGAAAGAGCAGAAATTCATCTGAGAGCAAGCAAGCCATGACTGGTCACTTCCCTTAATTGTATTCAAAATAGTTAATTCTTCTATCTAACTCAATGATTCTATTTTTTTATTTAGAAGTTAAATTTAGGCCCTGGCTGGTTGGTTCAGTGGTAGAGCAGCAGCCTGGTGTGTGGGAACATAGGAGAAGCAACCATCTGCTTCTCCACTTCTCCCCTTCTCCCTTCCCCCTTTCTCTCTCTCTCTCTCTCTCTCTCTCTGTTCTCCTCCCATAGCCATGGCTCAAATGGTTCTAGCAAGTTGGCCCTTGGTGCTGAGGATGGCTCCATGGCCTTTCCTCAGATACTGAAATGGCTTTGTTTCCAAGCAATGGAGCAACAACCCCAGATGGGCAGAGCATCACCCTCTAGGGGGCTTACCAGGTGGATTCCAATCATGGCACATGCAGGAGTCTGACTCTCTGCCTCCCTGCTTCCCCGCTTCTCACTTAATAAAAAAGAAAGAAAGAAATTAAATTTAATGGGGTGACATTGGTCTATAGGATCACATAGGTGTCGAGTATACATCTTCATAGCATGTGAACTATTCATTGCATTGTCTGCCCATCACCCAAAGTCAAAACACTAGCTCAATAATGAAGGGTAACTTTTATTTACTGCTTTGAGGGTTATAATGGCACTGTACATGGCATGTATGTTGTTGTTGTTGTTAATTTACTGAAGTGGGGAAGCTTTAACAAACTAGGTTAATAGGAAAACCAGAGTATGGAATTTTTGCTTTGTAGGCTCTGTCTTAGGTTAGGAAAAGAATAGAAACGTATGCTTTGGAAATGAAATAGCCATTTGATAGCTTCACCCTATATTTGAAGACTCTATATTGCAAACACAGTAAAATAAAAATAATTAGATGGGTTTATATTTCCATAGTCCTCTATGACAATGGGTTGAATACTTCCAGACTTCTCAAAACACTTCACAATTATTTTGTGGTCAGAGACCCACTATCTCTTTGGACATTAGTAAATTCAGAGAAATGACTCCCTGATTCAGAGAAATGAGGGAAACGGCCTGGAGGGGAAGAAGTGCCTTGCACAAGGTCTCAGTTTGCGATGGTGCCATGCCGAGAATGAGATCCTTGCACTCTTTGCACCAGACTGTATCTGGACCCTGGAGAACACTCCCCATTTTTCGCAAGTCAACCTTATTCACATTTACTAAGGACTTTCCTCTCTTGATAGTCTAGGGAAACTGATAGTAATCAGTGATCATGGAGTTGAGAATGGAACCAGAGACTCTCTCTCTAAACAGACCCAATATTAGCTTCCAAGGGCTGCCCCAACAAACTGGGTTTCTTAAAGGAACAGAAATGTATGATCTCATGGTTTTAGAGGCTAAAATCTAAAACCAGGATGGCAGCAGGGTCATGCTCATGCTGAAGTTTATTGGTAAGGAAATTTCCTTGGCTTTTCTAGCTTCTCTGGTTGCAGAAAGTCCTGGTGTCAGCTTATAGTGGTAAAACTCCAATCTCTGCCTCTTGTTCTTTGGAGAAAATTAATATAAACAAAGCCATTTCAAAATGGAGTCAGTGACGCCATTCCAGAGGAAAGGCCTTGCAGGTCTTACTCCTTGAACCTTTGAAATGTTTGAATTGGACAAGAGAATCTTTGGATTGGGCCACACCCACATTGTCTTACAAACCACTGTTTATACTGTTTGTAAAGCTAAACAAGAAAGCAAACCACCTCCTTACAACAAGGCCTGATAATTAAGGACATTCTTTACAATCAGTAACCAGCCAAGTATCGCTAAAGAGTAGCTTAGCTTGTTAGTGCCAATACAAATTCCTTCCTTTCTTCTATTCACCTTATCTTCCCTTTCTCATAAAAATCTTACCTTGCCTTCACCCCATAATCCAGACGTAATTCAGGTTTGTGCCTGAAGCTATGTGCCGAGTTGCAATTCTTTTTTTTTTTTTTTCCAAATAAACTCTTGATGCTTCAAACTTTGGCTTTTTATTTTTAGGTTAACACATCTCTTGGCCTTCTCCCCTGTGTACCTGTGTCTGTGTCCAAATTTTTTTCTTCTCATAAGGACACCAGTTCTTATTAGATTTAGAACCCACTCTAATTCAATATAACCTCATCTTGATTGTATGTGCAGATTCCCTATTTATAAATCAGGTTACCTTCACGAGTTCCAGGCAGAGACAAATTTAGCAGAAACTATTCAACCCAGTACTGAAACTGTGTTGCGGCAAGTCATATTTAGAAAACCCATAATGCCAAGCTGGACTTCAGCCAGTTTTACGTATCAGCATTCTATTTTGTATGCCCTGTTCCTAAAATTTTTGAAGAGTCCATTTTAGGTATTTTAGAGTAAAACACACTATCTATTGAGATAGGGCTGCAGATACCAAGAACATTGAATTTGGTGTGAGATAAATTTGAGTTTGGGTCTAAGTTCAGCGACCACCTGGTTCAGTTTTTTTTCTATCTCCATTTTTTATTTGAAAAACAGGAATCCTGTTAATTATGCTGCTTATATCACAGGTATGTTTGCATCATGACAAGAGTTAAGCACACTCAAAATTCTATGTGGTACAGAATTTATAGGTTCTCCTGGTATTATGAAAACCATCCATCACTTATTATTTTCAAAGATAATATAATCAGGTTTCAAAGCACATATGACATATACTTTTGTTCAATCTCTTCAAACTCCAGTAAATCTTGAAATTACAAAAAATAATGTAAAATTTGACATGTCTACCAAAAACTCATTGGAAGACACATAAACCAACTAGAAAAATAAATGGAGCTACTTTGGTTGAAGGGGTTGTGATGGGGCAGAGTCATCGTGACTTATCACCACCCTCCTTTGTCTGTTTATACAGCTTCCAAGGCAACTCTTTAAAACTCTGGGGTTCAACTGAGCACATGTTGAATGTCATGGGATGAAAAGACATTATAGATATTACAGTTTTATCTATTGCTAATATTTTGATTAAAGCTTTTAAAGCTTTTGATATTGCAGTCTTGAGAATGAAGAATTTCTCAGGTTCACATACATGCTCAACTGACATTGGCCCCTAGTCATAAAGAAGCAATTTCTGGACTCTCTATTGTTCCATTGATCAATATGTCTACCTTGATGCCAATATCACACTCTCTGATGTCATTATAAGTGGAACTGTTTTCTTTTATTTTAGCATTGCTCATTGTTAGTGTATAGAAATAAGACTGATTTTGTGTACTGGTTTTTTATCCCGCAACTTTGCTTAATTAGTTCATTAGCTTTAGTAGAGAATTGTGGGTTCTTTAGAATTTTTATTATGTAAGACCATATTAAATGGGAATAAATATAATTTTAGTTCTTTCCAAATTGGTTGCATTTTTGTTTTGTCATTCCTGATTTTTCTAGCTAAAACCTTTATATGATGTTGAGTAGATATAAAAGTGGCTGTCCTGTGTTGTTCCTGACCTTAGGGGAAAAGCTTTTAGTCTTTTATCCTCGAATAGGGTGTTATTTGTAGGTTTTTCATAAATGTCCTTTAACATTTTTTTTTGGCTGTTTACTTTTTTCAAAATTTTTTAATTTAAAATGTAAATAATTGTTTAATTATAGTTGACATGCAACTAGTTTCAGATATACAACATAGTGGTTATACATTTATATGTCTTACACAGTGATCATCCCAATAAGTTAGGTACTCACCTTTAGCATGTAGATAAAGTTGCATTCTATTTTTAGTTTGTTCAATGTTTTCATCATGAATTCTGTTGAATGATTTCTTGTTACAACTCTTACAATCTGGAATAAATCCCACATAGGTATGATGTATAATCCTCTTCATCTGCTGCTGGATTCGGCTTATTGGTATTTATTTTGTTAAGGGTTTTAAGGTCTTTTTTTTTTAAATGGAATGAAATCAGTTATAATTATATTGTAATACAGCTCATATTTGTTGAGTGACTTTGTGTCATTCAGAGAATTCTCATGATAACTTCTCATTTGAAAGAATTCCAGTTTCTATCTGACCTTTAAAATAACACCTCTCCATCCCTTTGAAATATACTATCCTTTATATTGTGTATGTATTCACACTGTAACTTCTCCAGAGTTAGTCTGAGACCCCCTGCCTGTCCTGCCCTGATGCAGATGATGTCATAGAAAATGTACTATTTGCCTTTGATATTAAAATTTCAGCTTTGCCCATTTAAAAATCTTAGGGATTGTCAATGAAGAGTGTTGGTTGTTTAGAGCATCTTCTGGAATCACAGTATCACTTACAAAGTGCTGAAGTCAGACAGGACTGGATTTGAATCAAGACTCAAATATTTGTGAGTTCTTAGACAAGTTATTTAACACCTCTGTGCAGCTATCCCCTCATTGTTATTCATATTATAGCAATGGTATCTATTTAATAGCATTCTCGGAACCATTAAATGAGAAAATGCAGGTAAGCCATTTAGAATCATGACTGGCACACACTGAATGCCTAATTAATGATGGCTTTTACGATAATTATCCTATTGGATTACAGACAATCAACTTCTCTATCCCCACTTCAGTTGAAATCTATTTAGGGAGCATTGGTTTCTTACTGAATTACATATGTTTGTAAATTGTATATATCTCTGAACAAATATTAAATAATAGAAAGAGGGGGAAAAGAGGGAATTGGCAAAACAATTACATAAGAATAATACTGCCACTTTCCCCAGAAATATGTGATATGACACTAAGCTGAAAAGTCAAAGTTGCGCCAAAGTTTCTTGAGTGAAGAGAAGTGAGGTTGGGAAGGGATAGAGACATAGGCAGGCAGGGCAAAGTGAGTGGGCTACCTTAATATTTCCCATGAAAAGTGTATTGTGCGTTAAATCAGTCCTGCCAATTTGTAAGTTGGGACGCCATTCTAAAAGGGGTCATTTAAAGATCTATTTAGTGTCTGTTATAGGTTGTATTCTGCTAAAAATAATTATACCCCCTTTTCTATGGTGTCTTCCCTCTGGGAGAATTTTTTATTCTATTGACATCAGTTTTGTCCATCTGTCTGGCTTTAGCCAAGACATGTGAATGGATGGAACATGTGACTTCTCAGCAAAATTTTAGGTGATTGCATCTCTCTTCCTTCGTTTGTTCCGAGACTTGCACTGTCCCAAATAGAGGCTGTCCCTTCAGGCCAGGTCTGAAAATGAAAACGAGACAGAACAGAGCTACAACCAATTTACGGTTGTAGACAAGTAGCCTAGAAGGAAATAAAACTTTGTTATTGTAAGCCACACAGTTTTGGGAGTAAATTATTGCTGCAGTATAACTTTGACTAAGGTGGAAAAATTGTTTTCCCAGTATAGCTTTTGCCATCCTTAGCAAAAGGATATTTTAGTGATGCAAATACATAATTTGCTAAGATTAGAACAAGCCAGTATATGTACCTTTTAATATGCTATATCATATCCTCTTGATTTTTTTTTAACTACAGAAAGCTGATTCTAACTTCACATGGAAATGCAAAGGATAGAAAAGACCCAGAATAACTTTGGTAAAGAAGAACAGAGTCCAAGGATTTAGACTCTCAGATTTCAATAAATGCTGTAAAGCTACAGTAATCAAGATAGTCTGGTTTCTGCTTAAGATAGACAAACCAATGGTGCAAAGCAGAGAATCCAGAATTAAACTCATGCACATTTAGTGATTTGGCTTTTTTAAGTACAAAAGCAATGCTCTAGAGGAAAGATAGTCTTATCAATGAGTCGTGCTGGAAAAATTGGGTGTTTACTTGTAAAGGTATGAACTTCAATCCATTCCTTATGCTATGTGAAAATATAAGTCAACATTGATCATAAAGCAAAACCTTAAACTGTAACATTTTTAGAAGAGACTTTTAATGGCTTTGGATAAACCAAAGATTTCTTATATATGATCCCCAAAATATACTCTATAAAAGAAAAAAATCAACAAATTTGGATTTCACCTTAAAGTTAAGAACTTCTCTTCAAAAGATACTGTTAAGAGAAGGAAAAGACGAGTCACACTGTGAGAAAATATTTCCATTATAAACTTTATTTGAAAAACATAAATTTGTTCTTTAAACTCAGAATCTCAATAATAAGAACACAAAGCCCTGAAAATAAATGGGTAAACTATTTGAACAAACACTTCACCACGGGAGATATATGAAAAGATTCTCAATGTTGTTAATCATCAAGGCAAGAAAATTTAAACCATGGGATTCCACTGGTCACTTCTGGAATGTCGAAAATTAAAAGATTGGCTACCAGCCCTGGCCAGCTAGCTCAGCGATAGAGCATCAGGCCGGAATGTAGAAGTCCCAGGTTCGATTTCTGGCCTACACCCTTCTATTTTCTCTCTGTCTCTCTCTTCCTCTCCCTCAGCCAAGGCTCCATTGGAGCAGAGCTGGCCCAGGTGCTGAGGATGACTTTATGGCCTCCACCTCAGGCACTAGAATGGCTCCCGTTGCAATGAAGCAATGCCCCAGAGGGGCAGATCATTGCCCCCTGGTGGGCATGCCAGGTGGATCCCAGTCAGGCACATGCCGGAATCTTTCTCTCTGCCTCCCTGCTTCTCACTTAAAAAAAATACAAAAAAATAAAATAAAATAAATAAAAGATTGGCTATCAAGTGTTGGTGAGGATGGGGAGCATCTACAACTTTCACTCACTTTTTGTGGGAACTTAAAATGATTCAAACACTTAGGAAAACAGCTGGAAGCTTTTTAAGAAGTTAAATATGCACTTAACATATAATCTATACATTTTATTTCTAGACATTTACCTAGGAGAAATGAAAACATATGTCCATAAAAACACTTGTACATACATGTTCATTGAAGTTTTACCTATAATTGTCATACAATGGAATATTATTCATGAGTAAGAAACAATGAACTACTGTTGCACACAAACACATGGTTAAACATCAAAATAATTTTGCTGAATGAGAGAAGCCAACCAAAAGGAATATATTACTGTATGATTTTATTTATGTACAATATTGAAAAGGCAAACTAATTTATATTGACAGAAATCAGATGGCTGCCTGGGTCTGGCATGAAGACAGTTGGATGGGGGAGATTCCAAAGAAACATTAGGAAACTTTTGAGAGGATTGGATATGTTCATAATCTTAATAGTGGTGATAGTTTCACGTTTGTATATCTATTTCAAAAATTTACACTTTTTTTTTTTTTTGTATTTTTCTGAAGCTGGAAACAGGGAGAGACAGACAGACTCCCGCATGCACCCGACCGGGATCCACCCAGCACGCCCACCAGGGACGACGCTCTGCCCACCAGGAGGCGATGCTCTGCCCCTCCGGGGCGTCGCTCTGCCACAACCAGAGCCACTCTAGCGTCTGGGGCAGAGGCCACAGAGCCATCCCCAGCGCCCAGGCCATCTTTGCTCCAATGGAGCCTTGGCTGCGGGAGGGGAAGAGAGAGACAGAGAGGAAGGAGGGGGTGGGGAGTGGAGAAACAAATGGGCGCTTCTCCTATGTGCCCTGGCCAGGAATCGAACTCGGGTCCCCCGCACGCCAGGCCGACGCTCTACCACTGAGCCAACCGGCCAGGGCCAAAATTTACACTTTTAATAATGCAGCTTATTATATGTCACTTATAGCTCCATTAAAAATGTTGAAAAGTCTTCCAATTGCCACTTAATTTCCAACCAACATTTCAGTTATTAAATGACAAAAATGTTCCAAGAAAGATAACAAAGACCTTTTTCATGTTTGAAAAAGAAAAGATAAAATCTAAAAATGCTCATCTGAGGTCTAGACTAATCACAGCCTAATTCCAATGCATGATCAGTATTTAACAATTTCTGGAGTTTTGTTTTTATTATATCCTGTATCACTTTAGGCATTCTTTTCCTTGGAAAAAGATAGCCCATTCATAACAGAGAGTCTTTAGGGAGGATGACTAACCTGTAGCTCTCCTTGCAGACCTGTAGGCCCATCATTCCATCCATCCATTCATCCATTGATTCATCCATTGATCCATCCATCCATCCACATCCATTTATCCATCCATCCATTGATCCAACCACCCACCCATCCATCCATTCATCCATCCACTGATCCATCTATCCATCCATCCATCCATCCATTCATCCATCCATCCATCCATCCATCCACTGATCCATCCATCCATCCATCCATCCATCCATCCATCCATCCATCCATTCATCCATCCACTGATCCATCTATCCATCCATCCATCCATTCATCCATCCATCCATCCATCCATCCATCCACTGATCCATCTATCCATTCATCCATCCATCCATCCATCCATCCATCCATCCATCCATCCATCCACTGATCCATCTACCCTCCTGCCTTCCCTTCTCCCACATTCACCCACAGACAGTTAATAGGTACCAACCATAAATGATCCGTCCTACTAGTGTCTGTAGCCATTGACTTAACTTCAAAGCAAAACGAAACAGAGGAAGATGTTCTTGCTCTCTCTGGGAGCTTGAAGTGTAGTAGAAATATTAAAAATTGTCTTCATAATTATATTATTTTATGGATTTCCCCCCAAAAGTATACCCTTAAAGAAGACTATCCCAAGGAGATGACATGTTTTTTTTTTCCAGAAAGTCATTTGGGTAAAATTTTTCCATATACTTAAAAATAATCAACATGAGCCTGAGCAATAAATAAATAAGTAGATAAATAAATATACCTGTTATTCCAAAATTTTTAAAACTTAAACTTAGTTTGAGAGAAATTTCTTTATACTTTATACTCTAATGTGCAACAGAATGAAAAGCAAAGCGTGTGATTGCCCAGTCTCAGATCACGGTCCCCCTGCCACCTCCTGACTCCCCACTGCCGAGGAGGTGCCTTCTGCCTCAGGAGGTCTCTGCTCCCCGACAGTATAGAAAGTGGAAGAGAGAAAAAGCCCACGCAGGCAAATGATCTCTTCATTAGTCTACTAAACCCCTGACATTCGGTGTGCTGGACCTCAGAAATAACCCAGATCCCCAGCCGCACAGGTGTGTGTTGAGATCCTGCTGCACACCAGGCATCGTGCAGTGTTCTCCAGATGAAGCACGGCGATGTGCTTCCTTCCCTCCAAAAACTCCAGCAAGTCATACGACGTGGTGAACTGTTGGGTTTTACCCTGTTGTGAGGCACAGAGAAAGGAGTCCTTCTGCAGCCCAGAGGAGGGAATGCTCCCGTTGAGGGCTGCAGAGCCCCTGGAAGCTGGTGAAGAGGAGAGGACAGAGGGAGCAGCCCCTTGCCTGCCTCTCCTCCCCTTCCTAGCTCCATTATCTGGGAGCAAACGTACGCACTGGCCTATCTAGGTCAACGGACAAGACGATCTTTGGAACGTTGCATATGGTTGCACTTCAGAAAGCCTAAGCAATCCACTTTCCTCAACTCAAAAGAAAATTTTGCTCTGTCCAGCTCTTGGAGATAGGACCTGCCTTCAGTTCATGATAGACCTATGCACTGCAGGTCAAGTCCAATAACTTCTTCCCCCAGTGATTTCTCTCACTGATGCCTACTACCCCTTCCATTCACAAATCCGCCATGCCTGTGATCTCCTATTCCAACAAGTAAACAAAGGTTGAGATGGAGGTATCAGATGTGCCTTGAGATCATTGGGTGGTGGAGAAAAAAATTTAGTTGTTACTCTTTTTGAACTATTTTATATAATATTATGTATCATAATAGAAACAATAAAAAAAATTCTTTCTCAGATTGGGCTTAAAGGTGAGTCAAATGAGAAATCTTGTGTGAAATCAGCCAGAAAAATTAATAAATAAATAAAACTCACTGGAGGGGGGGGAGATAATATTGGAGATGAGGCTGGGACTTAGGCATCTATTATAAAACTCTCTAGAGAATCACATTATGCCCTTCTCAGAGGCAGATTTAACAGCAGGCGCACCGGGCATGTACCCTGAGCCCCAACTTCTGAAGGGCCCTGCAAAACCCCAACTTCACACTTTTTTCTAATGACACCAAGTTTGGTTTCATATGTGCAATTTTAACATTAAAAGTACATAATATCTTTTCATTTATTTAAAAACATGGTTCACATGTATTTTTATATTCCCTGTCTCTCTCTCTCTCTTTTTTAAGGGACCCAATATTTTCTTCTCTGCCCAGGTCCTCAACCAACCTTAATTCACCTCTGGCTCTTCAGAGAGCAAAAGCCAGGGAATGACATTTATCTATGGAAACAAAGGCCACGGAACGCATGCAATCTACCAGTCCAGTAGCTGGAGAGACATGGGATTCTGATTCCCACGTTCCGTCCAGATCAGAGGGTGCTTCTCTCCTCTAAAACTGCCTTAGCTCCATGTTTATGGAAGCCATACCAGCCTTTGTGTCTGCATTTATTTACGCCTCCTCCTCTGCTGCCCACGTGGCATTCTCCTTTACTTACAGGAGTCCTAGAGACCCAACACAGCAGCAAGCTGATTAAAAATTAACAAGATCCTCAGAGGGAAAGTACCAAGAAGCTGTTAGCTCTGTGTTCGGCAACTTTTCTGAGGTTCTTTAAATACCCAATTATTTCCAGGACACCTACAGAACAGGAGCCACATGACATGAGAAATAGGTTTTCAAGCCAGAGGGAATATATTTTTAAGCAAAGTTCTTTTAACTTGAAGAAGAGAAGAATTATATTTGCCGTCCTTCTCTTTATTAACCGTAGCTGCCCACCCCACCAATTTTTTTCTCTTGTATACTTTTAGGTGACTGCCCTAGCAGGAATCAGAAGAATCTATCTTCAAAATAAACTTCATTATTCAACAGCAGTTCTTCCTTTGCCCAGGAGGTAACAATGCGATGTTGAAATACAAACACACACAAAAAAGTGGTGAGTGAATTAAAATCGGGCCTGGGAATACTTAATGATATATTACATCCCAACTCAACCAGGGGAAAAAAATTTAAACCTGCTACAGCAAGGAATTAAGAAAGTCAGGTTTGTATTATTAAGCTTCTTTGGATGAGAAACAGTGTCTTGAAGAATGTAATATATGCACCAAACCATAAAATGGCCTCTGAACACTGGAACAATGAGTCTGTGGGAAATCTCTTCCGTTCCAGTCTCCTTCTGCCATTTGCTAACACCTCTATTGTGGTTGGTAAATATTCATGCGCTGCACTCCAGAAACATATTATTTATGATGCTCAAACAGGAAGGACTGCATCTGATGACCACATTTTCATTTAGTCACAGAAAAAAGCAAATTGCAATTGAATTACAAACACGGAAACAAATCAGGAAGGGTGCAAATGAATTGTTGAGCCAGAGACCAGGTTGCCCAGAAGCTGTGCTGTATTATGGCTCAGAGGAAATTGTGCTGTATTATGGCTCAGAGGAAATTGTGCTGTATTATGGCTCAGAGGAAAGTCTGTGTTATCATCACCTTCCAACAGGTTGTCATAACTCAGCAGGCTGAGGGGAAGTTTTCAACAAAGCAGGAAAGATAAAACAAAGAACACACTTTTAAATGCAGTGTTAATGGAATGCTGAGTTACTGGCATTGCAGAAAATAAATCAATGTAAATTTTGGTGCCTAATAGAGTCAATTGGACTGTGATGTTTTTTTCCATTGATTTGAGAAAGAGAAATAGGAAGAGAGGGAGGAAGGAAGATGGAGGAGAAAGAGAGAGAGAGAGAAGAGAGAGGGAGAGAGAGAAGCATCAGCTCGCTGTTCCACTTAGTTGTTCCATGTAGTTGTGCACTCATTGGTTGCTTCTTGTCTTGTACATGCCCCAACTGGGGATCGAAACCTTGACCTTGGCACTCCGGGACGATGCTTTATCCACTAAGCAACCTGGCCAGGGCCTAGGCTGTGGCTTTTTTAGTTGAATGCATTGACATGACCTTTGTTGATAAAATTATATATGTTTCTGGTATACAATTCTATAATATTGTACATCGTCTATACCAGGGGTCCCCAAACTTTTTTCACAGGGGGCCAGTTCACTGTGCCTCAGACCATTGGAGGGCCGGACTATAAAAAAAACCTATGAACAAATCCCTATGCACACAGCACATATCTTATTTTAAAGTAAAAAGAAAAAACTGAAATAAATACAATATTTAAAATAAATAACAAGTAAATTTAAATCAACAAACTGACCAGTATTTCAATGGGAACTATGCTCCTCTCACTGACCACCAATGAAAGAGGTGCCCCTTCTGGAAGTGCGGTGGGGGCCGGATAAATGGCCTCAGGGGGCCGCATGCGGCCCGCGGGAGGTAGTTTGGGGACCCCTGGTCTATACATTGTATTGTATATTCACCACCCCAAGTCATTTATCTGCCCTGTACCCTTCTATTACGTTCCCCACCTCCTTTCCCTGTGGTAATTAACATACTGTTGTGTGTGCCTGAGTTTTGTTTTTTTGTTTTGTTTTTTGCTTAATCCCTTTACAGTTTTTCACCCACCCCCCATTAGCCCCCCTTCTCCTCTGACAGCTGTCAGTCTCTTCTCTGTATCCCTGAGTCTGTGACTTTTTTATACTGTGTGTGTTATTTTTCAGTCAAATCCAATGTTCCCTTCCACCACTAACTGTTAACTTTAAACAAGCAGAAAGCTCAGGGGATCTGAATTATGTTTTCAGAATTGTCTAGTAGGTCTTGCTGCAAATCACTTAGCTGTCTGAAATAAATTCTGTGTATTCTCTTCTCCTGCTATAAGAGGAAAAGATTATGTGTATGTTCCTACATGCTACAATTACAAATTGGATGGTGAAATGACTTAGAGTAAAATTAAGAGTAAAATTAAGAATAAGGGAAATTAACTGCAAAATAATATCCCACTTAACATTTATTGACCATTGATCAAGAGCTTTTGCAAGAAGAGGGTACTTGGAACTCAGGTTGGCTATGATTTTTCTTTGACTCATGTTTCTTGTTTCTCTGGTTATTCTTATTGTTTTACTGAAAACACATTCTATCTTTTTATTTGTTTACTAACTTTGGTTTATTTCTTTATACATTTCTTTTTCTCTCTCTCTTTCTAAAAAAAGGATTTGAGATTAAGCACAGTATACTTCCCCACATGAGACAAAAACAAACCAAATTTATTTGTTAAGAAGAGATGACCAAAAGGTGATAATATATCAGTCTATGGCTCAAAAAATATATGTCAGTGACTCTCTTTTTGCCTACTGAATAAAATCAAAATGCTTCTTGTGTTGTATTCAAGGACCCATAGTCTGTCTCCAACCAGCATGATGGAAAACACAGGAAGTCTCGGAAGTATGAATGTTGACTCCACCACTGGTCAGTTGGATCAGATTTGTCAATATACTAAGTCTTTCTGCATCTAGGAAATAGAGCACTGAGTTACTGTGAGGGATGTGGTTCAATTTCCCCAGGTATTTTCTGATCACATCAACTCCAAAGCATTGTTCTGAGCTTCTAGCTGCTGTCACTCTTGTGATTGATCCCTGATCCCCTTATTCGTGTCTCTCCAGGTTTTCAGAGAGGTCTGATTTTCCTTTCTTGGGGTTCCAAGCAGCTAACATGCTTTCTGGTATGCCATAAAATTTGTGGAATCTGCTGCTATACCCCGCCTCATTCTTGGGTTTTCTTATTGTTCTCTCCAGATTCTGCTTTCTCATCTTTTAGTCTCTGCCCTTTCCAATACACTAGAGTCAGACTAGGGATTTAGATCAGAAATAAAGGCAACTATGCTGGGTGCAACATCCTCAGCACAGTGTCGCCCCTACATTGACATCTAGCTTCCATATTCAGGACTTTGAAAGTAGCATTATGAAATCAGTGGGTGTCTAAGGGGTGCCATCAGCTGGTTAGAGGTTTGAGTATCTTGATTCATTCAATGACTCCCAAAAATGTATATTACAGCAAACATGCTCAAATGAAAGTGCTCTGATTTAGGCTGGCATTTAGCATTATGATGTGGAAGATGTTTTCTAAGCACAGCCTGGAATAGAAGGAATATATATATATATATATATTTGCATGAGTGTGCATGTATATAACTATGTTGGGAAAATGCTAGGCAATGGACAACCTTCTTAGTAGTCTTTTGGGTTTAGGATGTGTGCATGCTTTGTGTATTTTTTGTGACTTCAGAGTTATCAATTCCTAATATCAGACCTTCTCATTTTCATACTTCAGTGTGATAACATATCAGAGACAAATGAAAAGCACTTTGATTTTTCTGATGTTTCTATTTATTATACACCTGTTCTTCCTGCCTACCTGTTTGGCCCAAATTCTGTCACACCAGGTTTAAGCAGAAATAGACTGGGAATGAAATAAAAGTTGGCTCATCATTTTCAAGACAAAGTAAATCAGAGAGTATTGATCAAGTCAATCTTGGAATTAGAGACTACTTCGCATCTGAGCTGAGATCACTATTATGTGACTGGTCCCCTGGGAGCTAGAATTTTTTATTTTAAAGAGAACTTTAAATGTGGGGAGCTCAGAATTGTTTCACGCATTTATTTCATGTAGAACATTTCCACCAACCTCAGACAGAACAGTTACAGAAAAGAGTCATTTCTGAGAATGGATGAGGGTCACCTCGGCAGTCATAGAGGGACAGGAGTAAAGCTGGAGTCCAGGAAAGGGTACTGGCCCCAGACAAACAAAGGACAGCTATGTGCCAGACACTCTTGTAGATGCTGGGTGTGCATTGATTCTCTCAGTAACCCCACATAGATGGCATTGTTATTCTCTGTGTAACACATCGGGAAAATTAAAGCTGTTAATGACTTAATAAAGCTCAATTTTCTGCTGAGTGACAGAGCCAGGAAGTAAGCCATGTGTTGTTAGATCTCAAAGACTGGGCTATTTTTTCCCCTAGATTGTTTTTGTAGCTAATTTATATTGAGCCTCACACCATTTTGAGATTCAAAAGAAAGTAATAGTGTCATTTCTCAGACCCCCCCCCAAAAAAACAAAACCAAACGCATTTGTAACCACAAATACATATGTATCCACAAATGTACATACACATGTTTCTATATCATTCTCAGGGGCTCACTGGCCCCTGGAAGACTGCATATAGATTAAAAACCTTGCGTTTTTACACCATTTCCTGTTCATCGGAGGCAGCGTGTTCTGGTGGGGTAGGGAGCTACCTATTTATAGCAAATGCCTGCATGGGGCTCCCGTGCTCTGCCATTTGTTATATGTGAGACCTTCTAAAGTGACTTAACCTCTTTGTGCCTCTGTCTCTTCCATTATAAAGCAGGGATAGTAGTAGAACTAACCTCTTAGGGTTGTGGAGTGGATTGAAAAGTTTTTACATCATATGTGGAATCTATAGGGAAAAAATAAACATGCAAAATTGGAACAGACTCATAGACACAGACTGATGGTTGCCAGAGGGGAGGGGCCTTGGGGGGCTGGAAGAAAGAGGTGAAGGGATTAAGAAGTACACATAGGTAGTAACAAAACAGACATGGGGATGGAAAGGACAGCACAGGGAATGTAGTCAATAATATTGCAATAACTATGTATGGTCCCTCGTGCGTATTGGAAACATCAAGGGAAACACTGTGTAAAGTATATGACTGTCTAACCACTAAGCTGTACTCCTGAAACTAATACAGAACAATATTGAATGTAAACTGTAATGGAAAATTTAAAGCACTGAAAAGGAAAGGGAACTCAGTGGCACATTAAAGAAAATAATATAGAATTAACAACTAGGATGGTTTTGGTAATATTTCCAAAACAACAGCTTACTTCACAAAAAAATTGCCATACCAAATATCAATTAAGAAGTTGTGTCATAAACCATTTATATTCTGTGTTATAAACTGTAAGATATCTGCTCTGCAAGATACCATCATTTTTTTAATTAAAGTGGAAAAATGTTTGTAAACATGTTTTTAGAAGAGTATGTGCTCAATGATATCTAATAAATGCTTTTCGTTATCATTGATGTTGACTTCCCAGCTCCAGACTCAGGGACGACTTTTTCAAGAATAACCTGAAGATGATGGATGCAGCAGGAAAAGTCCAAAGCATCAATAATTACAATACTCAGAGAAGAAAAATCCATGTTTTGGATAATGCACCTGCCATCCTTACAGATATTCACTCTTTGAATAACAAGCAGGTCAGTGGAGACTGAAGAATGAGTGTATTTTTATCTCTCCAAAAGCATTTCCATGGCCCTTGTCTCCGGAGAACCAGGATGCTGAGAAAGAGGGAGATTAGACAAAACATCAGAAACGTGTGACTTATAACATCAGGGGGGAAAACATTTCAGAACAGCCGGCAATTAATGATGAAAGAGCATTTCTGTGAAGCCCCTTTGGGATGGAACAGGAAGCCTTCAGAAGATGTGATATGTTTCCCTTTATAAGAAAAAGGTAGACAAGAAAAAAAACGAGTGACACTTTGATCAGCTGGGACAAAAGTAGTTTAGCAGTCATCGTCCTGTGTAAACATATCCAGCCTCTTCCGTATGAGCACATTACTAAGTGTCCATCAATGCTAATAAATTTAAATAAGAGTAACCATGGTGATAAGAGGAGAAAAGTGTAAGCACAGGGAAGTCTGCATATTACCTGTTTTATATATTTAAACAGTTTACCCAAAACATCTAGAGATTTTTCAACATGGAAAAATTATTTGTAGGATCCTGGACCTATTAATTGTTACATCAACCATGAGGTTATTGAAACAGATTTTCACCCCTAAAAGTTGTCTTAATTTTTCTGTTTTTCCCCCTCTGTTCCTTCTTTTATCCTTTTGTCAGCCCCCTCCTTCATTCTTCATGTATTTAAGCAAAGATGAAACATGTATACTTATTTAAGGCAGCATTCTGCTATGTAGGAGGCGGCAATGCAGCTGTTCACCTAATATACCCACTTACAGAAGAGTCACACCTATCAAAGATGTAGGCAATTCAGTTCTTCAAGAATTAATTCATTATGATACCAGAAGGATTCTTTAGTCCAGGACTTTATGAAAACAACTTAAGGATTTCTTGGAAATGGCTGAAGTCTTGCCCATTTATTTACTCATATTGAGTGCCTACTATGTGTCCTGAGTGGCCAACTGTGAACACTTGGGCCATATAAAAAGATAACACATTGTTCTCACCCTCAGGAGGTTCTCAATGAGCAAAGTGAAGCTGGAACAAGATCCTAGGATTTCTGAGAGTACATTCAGGCCTATTTTGAACTGAAGTAACGTCAAGGAAATGTTTGTTTTCAAAAACTTTTAGGGAAACCACTGAAGCGCCCACTGAGAGATCATTGTTTTACAATCTCAACATCAGGACATTCTAAGCATTTGGAAGGATTCCTCTTGAGCAGCATACACAGGTGACATCTCTGGTCGGTAGAAGATCCCATGTGGTCCATGCAGCATGACTGCTTTATGACTAGTGCTATATAACAGCCTGTAAAAACAAATAGTCCAGTGACTAAAAATAATTAAAACAATCAAAATATTTAGTGTCATGTATCAAAAACATGTAATGGAAACAGAAGTTGCAAAAGGGCAGGCTGGAAGCTGGCAAAACGCCTTTAAAAATCTCCTTTTTCCTTATTACTGCCTTTCCATTTCTCTTTTACCTTCATAATTTCACCTTCATAATTGTCTGAAACCTTCTATCTCCCCACTACGCGCACCTCAGAAACATCCCTTCTCCCCACACTAAAACACCCCCGTCTCTCGCCCTGACACAGGCCGCTCTGGCTCGGGTCTTTGCTTTGTTTTGTGTGATTCTTTCCCTTTTGTTTGGATTTTTATATAAACAAAGAAGGATGCAGAACTGACCTAGAGAGTCATAGGTCTCTCTCCTTTGGGAGAAGCGAGCCAGAGAGAGAGAGAGAGAGTGAGTGTGTGCGTGTGGAAGTGCTTATAATTTAATGTCTTTCCTTTTATCCCCTTCACACTTGGATTTTTAAAACTGAAGTCAGCATTGCATGCTCCAGCTTTGGGAAGGTGCTAAAAGGCACAATCGCTTTTTCCCTCATCTGAGATATTACTGTTCTGAGTCCCCGAGAGCATACCCTGCTGGCCTGGGTATGCAATAGATTCACTGGGAGTTTACTAACTTGAGTAGCAGGAGAAACTTCCCCAGAAGATCCGAGTGTGTGGGCCTTACAGTATGGGTTTCATGAGTGTGCCAGGAGAGGGTGGGCAGGCTGGTCGGGTCTTCGCTTGTTTCTCCTCCTCTGCTCAGAGGCTACAGGTTGAGTCTACACTGAAGGGAACGTGGAGGGTGAGCGTTTGAGATGAAACCTTTAGCACGGTCTGGACGGAAAATAGACTGTTTTAAGCATCAGAATGCTTAAAATGGCTGCTAACCAGCGGGGAAGGGGGAGTCGACAGAGCAGTTAACAGCATCGGCAGGAAGGATACATTTAATGTTTTCGTACCTCACAGTGTTGGAGTCATTCCATTAAAAGACAAAGTATTCTTCCCAAACCCCACCATTGTAATTACTCTGTATGTGTGTGTGTGTGTGTGTGTGTGTGTGTGTGTGTGTGTACACTTTGAAGGACAAAAACCTCTCTGTTTTTCTCTTTTTTCTTCTAGCTAAAATTTATACTTTTTCAAGTTTCCAAAACAAAAATATTAATTACTTTTGAATTTAGGATCTTTACATGAACTCTTTCCAACCAGAAATAGGTTAGTTCTCTCCTTTTCTTCACATCTCTTTATATAGCAACACAATTTCTTTTTTTCCCCAGCTACATGCTGCACATTTGAAGATTCATTTATTCATTCATTCATTATTTATTGGCCAGTTACCATGTGCTAAGCACTGTCTTAGCGATTGAGGATATAGAAGTGAAGAAATCAGACGTGATTCTTGTCCTTATGTAGCTTAAATCCTACTGGGAAAAAAAAAGAGAGAATGAAAGGAAAACAGAGTTGTTTTTAATGAGCATGTCTAGGAATTACTTATACCTTTGTTTTGAAAAATCTGTGTGTACATTTTGGATTATTTCCTCAGATTAAAATTTCAGAAGTTAAATTCCTACTTCTAAGATTATTAACAGATAGATGCAGAGTTCAGTTGGTTTCCGAAAGGTGTAGATTTATTAATATATCTTTGGAGAATTAATCAATTTTGACTAGATGACATCACTGGTCACATTTCATCTAAGCCTTGAAGTATCTGCAAGATTTTCTGAGCAGAAGATGGGAAAAGACATAGGAAAATGAAAGAGGAAGTCACATTTGAAGAAAGTTGGTGGGATGAATGGAGGTGAGGGCACTTGGTCAGAGATGAAGACGTGACAATGACATATTCCAAATTCCAAAACCCTAAGATGGTCGTGCTCTGCCCTTCACACGTGGCATGCCTAAGAAATGCAACACTGTGCCATGTAATCTCTATACCCAGAAGAGTTTCAAGAAATGGTCTCTTGTTTCCATGGCACCTAGAGGTCAATGCTCTGGCCACAGTGACTCAACTCCAAAGGGACCCCTCCTCCTGCCTGTATAAACGTAAACACGTTGGGAGAAAGAAGCACTTAACCACTGAGCAGAAGGGTTTCGCTTAGCCTTTGTTTAGTGGTAATTAATGTTTTCCCATGGTGTTCTGAGCGTTCAGGGGCCTAAAGATAGAACCATGTTAACGGACGTGCTCATTCTGACCTGCACCTCTGCCTTGACCACTGACTTAGCCTCTAACAACAGCTAAAAGGCTCCTTGGAAATCGATAATATATTTCCATTCTGATGCCGAGGAAAGTACTGATACTTTTCATGTTCTGATATATAGAGTGATCTTACAGTAAATATTTGACAAATCATTAGAGCTCTCTCAGGACACGAGCTCTGTCCCCCGTTGCAGTGCAGGCGTCTTGTGAAATGGACCCTGCGGCGTTGGTTTGCGGGCAGGACATGGACTGGGTGTACTCCCCCAATATCTACCAGGGTGGATATGGGGGGAGAAGGGGAGCCAGAGGGGCGGGCTGAAAGGGAGTTGTCAGAACAAAGACCCCTGCTGATTGCACAGGGCCGGGGTGGTTCTGAGCTGGGTGGCACTACCGAGTTGCCTGCCCCACAGTGACACAATGGGTTAGTCCTTTACACCTCGTCTGGACCAGTCGCTGGATGTGGGCTGTGCTCAGCAAGGGGACTTACCCTGGACAGATGGGCTCTCTTCAACTGTTGGCAGTGCTCAGAGGGGGGACACAGTGAGAGCTGTCAGCACCAACAGGTGAGGGAATAGGGACTTTGGTCCTGAAGGAAGGGCTGTAGGTGACACACCATGGCCTCCACTGTGTCTCCTTAAAAAGCTGTGGGTTTTCATTGCTTTATTTGTCTTGTGTTTTGCTCCTATCTGTGTGGCTGGGACTACTAACTCTCCCCCCTGTGGCCTCTGCTCCCAGGACCAGAACTGCACCTGTGGCATGTAAGGTCCGACTCTTTCATGAAAACGACGCTGTGAGAGCCCGCTGTGGGTGTTGGTGTCATAGAAAGCTTTTTTCTGGCACCCATAATTGTCACTATGGTGGACATTTTGACCCTGTTGGGGTTTTTTCCCCTCTGGGTTTTACAAATGGTCTCTCTGGTCCAAAGTAATGTAGTGTAGTAAAAAGATATAACCAGATCGGAGTTCAGTCCCGTCTCTGCTGCCTGTGAGCTCTGTAACAGTGACAGCTCATTCCACCACCCTGACCTCGGTTTTCTCACCTGTGAAAACCTGTAATGTAAAAAAAAAACAAAAAAAACAACAAAAAAAAAAACAACCTGTAATGTGATTCTAATACCCTTAATTTTAAGAGTTAGCGTAAGATTTTATGAGATAACATTTGTGATCCAAATGGAGCTCTTTGACCCTTGAGGAATAATGATAGAAGTGAATGATTATAACAGCAACCAGGACTTCCAGGTGTTTTCCTGGTCCCCTGTGTAGTACCAAGGGCTTTCCATTGGTCACCCTTAATCTTCACAGGAAAACCCCAGAGGTGGCTATATACTGGATGGAAGGTAAAATATTGAGCAAGTGCTATGGCTCACATATGGAGCAACCAGAAATGAAAACCATTGAAACAGTTGTGAGTACGGTCGTTGTATCACACCCATCGTACAGATGGAGATATTGCCACATAGAAACTCCATCTAGCTGTCTAAGAACACAGGCCTCTTGGTGACAGAGATGAGTTGAAATAGTCTGGCTTCACAGACTATAAAATTCCAAGATTTTTCTACACCACTTTCCAATCTCCAGATCCAGCCAGAATTGCTTTACACCTTTAATTGTATTACTTTAGGAAGCTCTAAACCTTCGTGACCTATCAGTGTAACTGTGGCCCACCAGACTCCTCCGTCATAGCTATTTGCTCATTAACAGCACCCAAGCCTTTCCACCAAATACAATCACCAAGGCTTATTGGACCGAACGCTAATGTTGTGAGTCGCTCTGAGCCAAAGTGATTTTTGTAATTATAAGGGATAATAGCTGTTATTAAGAGTGATTTTGGTAAAAGCAAGCTAAAAATTGAGTTTATTTAAATAGTTCAATCAGGAGCAACATTAGAATCCGGACTTGGGAAGAGAGGGACTCTGAGAAGGTCTGCATGAGAGTGAGGGTGACGTAAATGACAAAGAAACCCCCAATAATGGAATGGCATGAAATGTCATAACCTTGTCGGTCCCCCTTCCCACAGGCTGTTTGATCATGGTAGCACCAACACAGAGGGCTGTTTTCCTCAGGCAGAGTAGATCGATTCGGATGCAGAAAGCAAAACAGGTCATTGCGATAGAGACGGTGAGTAAGCGTAGAAACAGATGCAAATTTCTTAGATTTTGCCTGAAAGCAACATGAAAATGGAATTCCTAGGGAAGAATGCCCTGGATACCACAGCTGGAGTCTCTACAGCCAGTCCAAGAGACCCGTGCCAACTATGAACTCGTGAAGTAGAATCATGATGTATGTGTGTAGGTCTATGTGTGTAGTGTGGTGTGTGTCTATATGTAGTGTGTTGTGTGTTTGTGTATGTGTATGGTATGGTATGGTATGTGTCTGTGTGTATCCTCATGTATATATGTATGTAGTTTGGTGATGGTGGTGCTGAGGAAAAATGTATAATTACCTGTTAAACTTACTCACAAACACATGTATACATGCAGCTCATCATCACTCATGAAAGAACACAGACATAGGAGAACAAATCCCTGAAGTCTTCCCTGGCAAACCCCATTCTGTATCTAAATGTTGGCCCACTTCTTCTCTTTCTAATGTCAAGTAATTCCTGTGCTTTCTGTATCGGCTTTGACGTTGCTTATTTGTGCCTCCGACCTCCCTCATGCGACATTTTATCTCCCACTCACACCACATCTCCGTCCACTAGTATCTCAGAAAATCTGATCTAACTTACAGCTCCTGACCTCTGGCTGACATCAGGACCCTAATGAATGGGCCTTATTCTTAGTCTGAGTTGATAGCCCCCATTGATCTTATATTGTACTCATTCAAGCCAGTCAGGCACATTCACAGACCACAATAAAGGTACATCTAGGACACGCCGAAGCTATTCATGGCAATTACCCATTCCTTCAATCCCTATTTTTATCATCCAGCCAGTAACTGATTCTTTAAGATATATATTGATTATCAACCAACAAACACTGTCCAAGAAGAAGGAGAGTTTAGTAAAGGTGTGGCCAGGGGTCATGGAAACAAACAAGGAGCAGTATAATTCTCTGAGGCTACAAAGAGGAACCCTTACTGCTCAGAGGTCTGAAAAGTCAAGGAGAGGGACTGGTAGCTGAACCCTGAAAGGGCATCTGTGACCTTAAGTAGAGAGAAAGAGCCATTCCGTGGTGGGTCGATGAGAAAGAGTCAAGGGGAAAATATCAATATCCCAGCCTCTCTTTCTCCCCTTGCATCTCTTGCCTGGGCTTCCCACTAGCCAAACCTGCATGGAAACCACAAGACAAGAAATCCCATTGGGGTCTGGCCGGTTGGCTCAGCGGTAGAGCGTCGGCCTGGCGTGCGGGGGACCCAGGTTCGATTCCCGGCCAGGGCACATCGGAGAAGTGCCCATTTTCTTCTCCATCCTCCCCCCCTTCCTCTCTGTCTCTCTCTTCCCCTCCTGCAGCCAAGGCTCCATTGGAGCAAAGATGGCCCACGCGCTGGGGATGGCTCCTTGGCCTCTGCCCCAGGCGTTAGAGTGGATCTGGTCACGGCAGAGCGAGGCCCCGGAGGGGCAGAGCATCGCCCCCTGGTGGGCAGAGCGTCGCCCCTGGTGGGCGTGCCGGGTGGATCCTGGTCGGGCGCATGCGGGAGTCTGTCTATCTCTCCCCGTTTCCGGCTTCAGAAAAATACAAAAAAAAAAAAACAACAAAAAAAGAAATCCCACTGATGGCACCTGTTTCTACAGCTCTGTTTCTACGACGTGAAGAAGTGCGGAGAGTAGCCTGAGGGGTGGGTGTAAACGAAGGACACCCAGCACAACCACTGTGAGCCAGACCTGGGGATGGGCTAAAAATACACAGACGTGCGAGCCACCCTCGTCTTCAGGGAGCTTGCAGTCTAGTGAGAGAGAATCCTACCACCGCACAACGTATATAATGAGAAAGGGAAGAGGTTGTTGCCATGGAAACGCAAGGAAGCCCATTTGGTTGCCTAGGGGTTAGGCACTGGCATTAACGGATGGTGAAATTCTGGGGCTGAGCCTTAGCAGCTGAGTAGGAGTTCATCAGGACAAGGGAGCTGTGCAGTAGCAGAGAAGGGAGGGCTTTCCGGGCTGAGAGAATGTGACGAACAAAGGTCTGAACGTGGTCTGTTTGAGGCTTGACCAATAAAGTCACAAACCATGGGTGTTCATCCTCCAGTGGTGAGATATGGAAAACACATGAACTGTATGTCACCAAAGCTAAATCGAAAACGATGCGAGTTATCTGCTTGTATTTCTTGAACCCCATAAGGAGGAAACCCCATGCTAGAGCCCAATAGTTTCCAGAAATATTTCTCACTGTATCTTCTTGTCTATGGGACTCACGCCCTGCAGGTGCTCCCAAACATGTCCAAAATAAACAAATAAAAGTAAGGACAAAGAAAGATAATCCCATCAGAATCAAATAAGGATTCTCCTCATTAGAAATGTCCCAAACCAACTCTTCCTCCATCAAATGAAAAGAGATAAATTAACTCATGTAACTAATATATTGGGGGGGGGGGTGTAATACATCCACAGGGTTGATTGTTGATTGATATCCTCCTGATCTTCACTCTGTGTTTGTTCTGTTCTCAAATGGCCTCTGACCTTAGAATGCTGAGACTGAGATGGGGCCATGGTTTCAGGCTTCAGCCTCCAGATTTGAGTCCGAAAGAGGGAGCTCATTTTCCTCACACCCTTCAAAAGGATTTCTCTAGTCTGTCTGTGCATCACTGTAGGCATGCAGATGTGCTTTACCTCCTAAGTCAGGATTTCAGTCCTACCTGGACCACATAAAATGGGAACCAGGGATGGTAGACCTGCAAAATAATAATAATAATAATAATAATAATAATAATTCCACCACAACAGCCAGCCTCTACTGTTTGTTATTTACTCTATACTTTATTTCCCGTGAACTATCATTGGATCTAAGATCCGGATTGGAAAAGCAGGACCCCTCTGGTGTGAAGTGTGCAGATGTGGACATACTCCAGTGATGGCTTGTTCTGAACACGTGCGTCATTTCATTTCATTATTATAGCCTCACTCAGTTGCATTTCCCCAGTTGTTCAAATGATGCAACTACAGTGTAGAGAGAAAGAGGCCTGATATCTCTGAGGCTACAGAGAGGGGGCGCCAAGGTTACAGTTCTCGTTCGGAAGAAATGCTCCTCCTGCCCTGCTACACAGATGGGACGTTTCCTTTCTCTGTCTCTCTGCCTTTCGTGTTTCCTATCACCCCCTGCCTCGGCTTACAATAAACCATGACACCCCCCCTTTATATATGACGATAACAAAATGACTAACAGAAATGACACCTAGAAATACTAATAATTAAAATTAAGTAGGTAGTACTCAGATACTTCACTATATAGATACAGCTGTGAGAATAAAAACTATTACTATCTTATATTCTGCATGCTTTTAAATATTCCTACTTTGGATGCTTTTGCATACTATTTTAAATAAATTATTACTTTCAGTTGTGTTTTAACTCAGTAAAAGCAAAAGACATTGCACTCACATCAAAGGTGTTTCTAAGCTTCAAAGATATGTGAACTCCCTTAGTAGTCCTTCTATTCAATGGGATTTCATCAGTTGTTTTTGCTATTAGAAGGGCTTATGTTTGAGAATATCTGCCTGTTACTTTGTATTTGATGGTGTTTGATTTTCTTTCGGAACTGTGCAGACATAGGTCCATTGTCTTCTGGCACTAATTGGTGCTACAGAGAACCTGTAGGAGAACCTAGTTTTCCTTCTTGTAAGCAACTTTCTCTTTGTGCTTAGCTGTCTAGCAGGTGTGTCTCATGTGAGTCATTACTATCTGGGAACATACAGTATTATTTGGTTCTGAATATTCCGTTTTTCTTCTATTCAACTTTTCTGTTCCAAGTACACAAATTATCCTGTGATTTCATGTCTTTTGCTCTCTTCTATTGATGGCTCTTTAAGAATGTCTCCCTTTTCATAGATAATCATGATAATATCACAAAGCTTTCTTTTGTCACTATTTTTAACTCCCTAATATACCTTATCTGTTTCTTTTTATTTGTAATTTATATACTAATTCTATAATGATATTATTTTATTCTCTGTCTCCTTTCTCATATAATTATCTTATGTAGTCATCTCTGAACTCTTAATTGTTGAAAATATATCTACTCAGGGGAAATGTGCCTTTTTTCAAACTAGATTCATCTGTCTTTCTCATGCCATACTCACTTCTTGGGTCCGTATTTGAGTATGTGTTTAGCTATAGTTATTTTGTATTAAAGGTTGTGTCATTTTGTTAGTCAGTTTTTCCAAGTTTGTCATGATCAGCTCGGCTTCCCATGGAACCCCTAAGTTATCTGGACTCTGTCTTCTCATTGGTGTAACCCGAAGTGAGGCGGGTTCAGTGGGAGGGGGAGGGCAATTCCCACCAGGCTGTACAGTTCCATCTTTGTTAGAGTGTTCCTTTCTTTTCTGAAATATCTTTTTTAATTCCCTATATCAGTATTTATATCCCATAGTTGGAAATGTATGTCTCATTTTCATGAGTGGATATGCTTAAATTTTAATCATTCTCCCAGTGCACCATGGATCTCTGTGAAAACACTATGGCTCTTAGAAACCCTGTGTGTGTGTGTGTGTGTGTGTGTGTGTGTGTGTGTGTGTGTGTGTGTGTGTTTTGAGATCTTGAAATATTCAAAGATAAATCAAGTTTTTAATCCTAGGGATTTGAAAAAAATGTTCCCTTGGTCTGCCTATTAATAACCTCAGAGTAGGGGGTATTGATGAGACTTCCCAGAATTTTATTGACTCTCGATTTTCCTAAGCAGTAGGATCGGGAGCAGTGGCTGCTAAAGGCGTTCAGTGTCTTCCTTGGCAGCCACTTCCACTGCTTGTGGGCCTCACATGAAATCTCACTTCTTGCTCATTTGCTGCTGGTAAAGTTTTTGCTGACACTGTTTTGTTAGTGGCGGTGGTAGACATGTTAGGTAATAGGAAGGAAGATGGTGTGAGCCAGACTTGCTCTGCCATCTTACTTGCAAGCTTTCAGACCTAAGGTTCATGCTCACTTGCTGCAATCAGATTAGTGCTGGTTCTTGGCAAAGGTATTTCCCTGCTTCATCGCTGGGGAGTTGTGTCTCCTTATCTCACCATAGTCATCATCATCACCATCACCACCAAGTTACATACGTGCCTTAAGTCAAACTTGCCTCAGGTAACTCTTGGAAGTAGGAATGTGGAACCATAGAAGGTAAGAGGAAAGACAGATATCTAGTTTTCTTCAACTGCAGTTTGTACTTGGAGAAAATAGACCTGGAGAAATTAAGTAGAAGTTACATCCAAACAAC
Source organism: Saccopteryx bilineata (assembly GCF_036850765.1). Taxonomy (NCBI): domain Eukaryota; kingdom Metazoa; phylum Chordata; class Mammalia; order Chiroptera; family Emballonuridae; genus Saccopteryx; species Saccopteryx bilineata. The sequence goes on from NC_089492.1 coordinate 11,863,561, forward strand.
TGATTATTTTTCAAGGAAGCTTTAGATTATGAATGAAGCCTGCTTGGCAGCGAGGCCTAGTTTACCCTCAGATCATCTCTGTGACCTCGGTCTAGTTATTTGATCCCCCTACACTTCATTTTCTTATACTGGAGAAAGGGAGGAAATAATTAGCTGCGCAACATCGTGATGCTCAGACACAGGTTAGCATGCTGGCTGGCAGGTAGTACTCAACAGTCGACAGTCATTATGGGTATCATCTCTTATTTCCCAGGCCAAGGTCCTCTCCCTCAGCCAACAACAGGATATAAAAGTTATTATTTAAACATTTTTAAAACCACATTTTTCTCCCTGTTGGACATATTTTTATGTATTTTCACCTTTACACCAGAAAAAATAGTGGCTACTATTTATCATCCCTGTTTTCCTCTACTGAGTGCAAATACAGGAACCTTGATATGAATGAAGCATGTTTCATGGGAAGCTCAGTTTGATTTATTTGCTAATAAGCATCAATTAGGTTGTGAAGGGACAGGTGAATGATGTGTGCACACAAGTGTTTGAATGTGACAAAGCCAATCAGGTTTGCAAAAACAGAAAAAAAGACCCTTCGCCAGGCAAGCCAGACATCAGTGAGCTGTGTCCTATTTATGAGAATTCATTGAGAACACAAGGTAGCATCCATTTTGCATAATGTGCAGGTCAAGACAGCACAGTACAGCAAGGGGTAATTGGGGAGGTGAAATGAATGGCTGGGAAACACCATTAAAGAGGGGGGAAAGCTGCCATTTTGCATTATGGATCCACCAGCTGTTTAGCTAAGGTATATGGATCCTGGCATTCAGAAGGATTTACCCAGCACTCTGCTCTCAGAAGGAATTCAATGCAATTCTACAAATGTTTCCTGAGTGCCTTTCGCACACACCCCTGCCATGGAAGAGAGAAGATTCCAGGCAGAATCCCCGCTGTAAAGTAACACATAATCTAGTAGAGGTGTCAATGTGTACACAAAGTCATAGATTAATAGGCTGATGGTGATGAATGTTATAACAGAAACAGCACGGAAGGGAACAAATGAATTCAGAGTGAATTTAAACCGGATGCTGCTTAATGAAGAATATTTTGACACATTTGGGAAAGAGAATAAAGTCATGATTAATTGAATTAATATGAGATTTTGGTGTATTCCAAGGGATGAGAGGAGAGAGGGGTTGTTAAAGAGCAGTGGTAAGACTCTGCAGAGTTCAGGTAGCATTTGGATTCTTTGCTTGGGATGCACTGAGCCTGTTTCCTGTATTACACTGAGCAAATCTTGTCCTTATCTCTCTGCACTTCTATTAAGATTGGTACAAAGGCTGCAGGCTGTTTGGCACCGAAGAAACTGATGTCCTCTGATTATTTGAAACAGTGAATTCAGCCCATGATGAACTATGTTCCAAGAGGATAAGGGATAACTGAATCGGATTGAGAACTAGCCCCTGGAGAGCATGGTACCTGCTCTCACTGAGCTCATATTCCAGTGTGTGTGACAGATTATAACTAAACAAATAGAAAAGAGAAGAGCAGATTGCAATAAATGCAGTAAAGGAAATAATAGGAGTTGTAGAGAGGACTTGGAAAGGACTCTTCAGATAGAGTGATGAGATAAAAAGAATGTGAAAGTCAGAAAGGAAGATATTCTCGACAGAGGAAAAAATAAATATAAGAATTCTACTTCTGGAAATATATCCAAAAAAATCTAAAACACTAATAAAGGCTATACCCCCTCCCACATTCATTGCAGCATTATTTGTTATAGCCAAGAAATGGAAGCAACCCAAGTGCCCTCAATAGATGAGTGGATAATAAAGCCATGGTACATATATACAATGGAATATTACTCAGCCATGAAAAAGAAACATTACCACTTGTGACAGCATTGATGGACCTAGAGGGTATTATGCTAAGTGAAATAAGTCAGTCAAAGACAAATATCATATGATTTCATTTATATGTGGAATCTAAAGAGCAAAATAGAAACAGATTTACAGATGGTTGCCAGATGGGAAGAATGTTGGGAGACTGGGTGAAAAAGGTGAAGGGATTAAGAGGTACAAATTGGTAGTTACAGAATAGTCATGGGATGTAAAGTACAGCACAGGGAATATAGCCAATAATACTATAATACCTAGGTACAATGCCAGGTGGGTACTTACAATATTGGGGACCACTTTGTAAAGTACCGTATCTTTCACTCCATAAGATACAGCTAGGGTTTTAAGGAGAAAAATAAGAAAAAAAATATTCTGAACCAAATGGTGTGTTAAAATATTTAATAAAATACCATATTTTTGCTCCATAAGACACATGGGCATTTTCCCCTCTACTTTTTGGGAGAAAAAAAGTGCATCTTATGGAGCAAAAAATATGGTATATGCTTGTCTAACCATTGTTGTACACCTGAGACCAATAGAAAACAATATTGAATGTCAACTGTAATTGAACATTTAAAAAAAAGAGAATTCCAAGTTCTCAAATGTTTGGCATGTTGAAGAAACTGGAATGAAACCAGTGTGGCCAGAACAGAGTGATTAAAGGGAAGGCTCGAATGAGATGAACTTGAAAAGGAAAAGATCAAGGGAGCATTGCAGGTCCTGGGCCCAGTGTGGGTTTTATCCTCAGAGAAATGGACAGACATTGACTCATTTGAAGCCTGGTTGTAAAATATTCTGTTTTAGTGTTTAAAGATCTAAACACTAAAATGGCAGTTGGATAACAGGTTGTGGGGAGTGGGGCTATCTCTTGTCAACTGAGTACCCCTATCTTGCCCTTTTAAGGTTGACAACTCTTTCTCAGAATCACCTTCAGTGTTTGGTTGGGGGCTAGATTTTGCCGAGGAGTGCCACATCTGGGAGGAGCGGAAAGCGGAAGTGATTTGAAAACTTGGTTCTCTCGAGGTGATGGCAGACAGATGACTGTGCAGGTGTGAGTGTCACACCAGCTTCCTAGCAACGTCCTGAAAACTCCTCGCTTTGTGGCTGCAGCCTGAGGCTGCTGGGAACCTCTCAGACACCCTGAGAACATCTAGAGAAAGAGGAAGGAAGTCTATGCCCTGTCTTGACACGGAACATTTTGAAGAGACAACTTCTCCAATACTGCAAGTGGGACACAAAAATGTTGAAGAAAAGAATACCATCTCCTGAGGTCCGGGCATCATCATTACAGGTGAGATCAACCCAACATTACAGGTAAGAAAAACTTAAGCACAGGTAAATGGAACTTCCAATGTGATTCTAACAGACATGAATGCAAAGTATGGAGTTGGGGCTAGAACCCTAGTCTCTCTCTTTCTCGATCTGACAATCTTCCCGCTATGTCAGGATGAATGCAGCACAGTTATTTTATTTAAGTGCTCAGATATAACCCCTGCCCATGTTAAAATACTGATCTGCCAAATATGGACCAAAATCCTATGATGTGGGTACATTGTTCACTGACAGATGATGCGATGAAACAAAGAATTGAGTTAGAATTCATGCTGTAAACTCTAAGTGACATCCCTCGCTGCTGGACCATTGTCAAACCACATTTTCCCACTGGACAGCTTGACATCACCTAGCTAGTGTCAGTGGCATGGATACTTCGTAAGAAGGGAGGGGGTGGTGTAAATAACGTGCATGAGTTTCTGGGTGCTCAAAGGCTCATGGAGAGCAAGCCTTTGTGATATATGGTGTCCCACATCGGGGACCACAGGGTGGTCATAAATGCCACAGAATGACAAATGACTCTAAAGCCTCCAAGCCGGAGCTCCACAGAGCTCAAGGCCTGAGCTTCAGCAGGTGGGAGGCGGGCTTCTGAGGGACAGCGGGCTCCGCGCCGCCACTGCACACTCCTCTGCACTCTCCTTACCCCAGTGCCGCCACCCACTGCTTCTGCACAGCTGCCCACCGCTTACTTCCCCCTTTGTGTACGCTGTCCCCTGGTCTAGAATACTCTCTCCTTCTTGTCACTGTAGCCTGAGTGACAAGCTTTAAGATTCAGCGCAGGCCCTGGCCGGTTGGCTCAGCGGTAGAGCATCGGCCTGGCATGAGGGGGACCCCGGTTCAATTCCCGGCCAGGGCACATAGGAGAAGCGCCCATTTGCTTCTCCACCCCCCCTTCCTCTCTGTCTCTGTCTTCCGCTCCCACAGCGAGGCTCCATTGGAGCAAAGATGGCCCGGGCGCTGGGGATGGTTCCTTGGCCTCTGCCCCAGGCGCTAGAGTGGCTCTGGTCGCGGCAGAGCGACGCCCTGGAGGGGCAGAGCGTCGCCCCTGGTGGGCAGAGCGTCGCCCCTGGTGGGCGTGCCGGGTGGATCCCGGTCGGGCGCATGCGGGAGTCTGTCTGACTGTCTCTCCCTGTTTCCAGCTTCAGAAAAATACCAAAAAAAAAAAAAAAAAAAAAAAAGATTCAGCGCAAGCATCGCCTCTCCCAGGTAAGCTTTTCTCACTCCATCCACAGCAGCCGTGCCCACCAGTGCTTCCCCGGTTCCCCGTGCGTCTTCTCAGCGCACCTACATATACAATGCGCTAACATGACACTGATTTCCATCGCCTCTGTGCTTGTCTCTTCTGCTCAGCTCTGACCTCCCTGAAGGCAGGGGACCCAGCTTATATTCCTAAACCCTTGGTGCCTAACAGACAGCCTGCATACAAGTGGTCCTCAGATTTCAGTGTCTGTCTAAAGCACCCAGACCCAAAGCTCCAGCATCAGCTAAGTCTGTGGCAGGGCCTGAGAGCTGGCATCTCTAGCAGGTTCCCGGGCGATGCTGCTGCTGGTCTGAGGCACACTGTGGGAACCACCTGCCGGATCCCGCACTTAGTTCTTACTAAATAAATGCCTTACATCACGTTGCATACGTGGCTAAAAGCATCAGCTGTGGAGTCACCCACAACCTAGGTTGAAATCCCAGTCCTCCAAGCTGCAGGGCCTTGGGCCGGTGACATAAGCTCTCTGCACCTCGCTTTTTTTTTTATCTCGGAAGTGGGTGCAATAAGAAAGTGCTAACGCATTCGTTAGGACGCTGCCCAGGGCGGCAAGTGCAGGCTGGCGCTGAGCACCAGGAGGAGACAGAGAGAGCAGGCAGGGCGCCACCGTTCAGTAATCCCCGAACGAGGACCAGCCTCACGCACCGAGCCCCGCAGTGGCTTTAATTAAATACTACGCACTTTTACTTACTGAAGGATTTTATTTGCTTCACATAAACTGATAAGAGATCAGTAGGGCATGACAGCCTTCAGCGTGCTGGGAAGAATCTGTCTTGTATATTTCTTTTTACATCAATCAAGCGAGTTCATAGACACCCCCTCCTCAGCGACTCAGTCGCAGAACTGAGTCTGGTGGGTTTTCCACCAGGGCTCGCTACCAAAACCCTCTCATTAATAAATAATTAGCCTCTCCCGGCCCGCTCCGCCGCCGCCTCCCGGCGCAGCTGTTTCCTCCTGTGTTGTGATTTAAGCTCCGCTGACTGATGAAAACAGATTGGTGTTGCTTCTCTTCTCATTAACCTCATTATAGAGTTTGCCTCCCAAGGCACCCGCTTCCACAGTAGATCTCATCTTTAGAGAAGGGCGAAAACTTTTTTTCACCTTGGTTGGCTTGGCAGTTCTCCATATCCGGACAAAGAGTCAATGAGCTGGTCAGTTTTTCAAAGTATGGGTTCTCTAGGCAGGGACGTGTTGTCCACAGTCCAGCCTCTGGTTTTGCCTGAGTGGAGAGAACCTTCAGAGAATAACAACATGTAATAACATACAATAGCCTGTAATAACAACAGTGGAACTGGGACTGCGTGGAGCCAGGCACGTGAGTAGGGTGGGTAGGGACCAGGGATGCTGCTTACCCTCGTACAGTGCACATTACAGGCCCCTTCTGCCGCTCTCTCCACCCTCCCGGCCCCACCAAAATGGCAACAGTGCTGGGGAAAGACCCCGGACTAGAGCCTGAACTGCCGGTTGATGAATTAAAGGGTCTGGAGCCTCCGTGGGGCTATCAGCACTTCAGGCGACCATGCTCGTTTGTACTAACCATCGCTTTCCCTGTGGGGATTCCACAGGTGAGTCTCACCTGGGGCGTTCAGAGTCTTCGCTACCTGAAACTGCTCCGGAAAAATAAGAAGTGGGAAGCAATGTGTCTTCGTGCTACTCAGAGAGGAGTTCATAACTTCGTCTAAGAAGTCGGGGAATGGGTGAGGGTAGGGAGACGGGGAAGAAACAGTTTAGCTAAATCTGAAAAGGAGGAGAAGTTAGCATGAGTGGGAGAGGCACCACCTTACTCAAAGGTCCAGGGAATCCACCAAGTGACTTAATATGACCAGGGTGGAAGCATGATACAAGCTGTGGACAGAGCCAGAAGCTCTCTGTGTCTACGTAAGAATCTTGGGTTCTATCCTCAGGCCAATAAGAAGTCTAGGAACACATCTAAGTTATCCAAATGCCTGCTCTTGCTCTGCAAACCTACCTAGAAACCCAATACCCTCCCCAAGAATGTATTTCTGCCTGTTATCATGATCTCATTCTTCCAGAATTAAAGTCCTGCCCTGGCTGAGTGGCTCAGTGGATGTAGCATCATCATGGCACACGAAGGTCACTGATTCGATCCCCAGTCAAGGCACATATGAGAAGCAATCAATGATTGCACAACTAAATGGAACAACTAAGTGGAACAATGAGTTGATGCTTTCTCTCTCTCTCTCTCTCTCTCTCTCTCCTCTCTCTCTCAATCAATGGCAAAATTTTTTTTAAATAATTAATTTTTAAAAAAAGATTAAAGTTTTTTCCTAGAGCCTCAGTCCAATGTGGAATCCACCTTCCCACTCCACCTGAGACCATGGGTTACCTGCTCGCACTTACAAATATTATTTGTCCAGTATCCTTGAGGCTTCAGGCCCGTTTGTTTCCTCTTAGAATCTTCCTGATGGGCTCTCTCGGCACCTAGCGCACTGTGCCCTCCGATCTAGGCTGGTCCTCACGCCTCTATCCCGTTTCCTGGGGCAGCTCTCACTCTCCCGACCGTCGGCTTGCCTCACGTGGCCTACTGAACTAGGGCCAACCAGCTCACCAACTGTGTCTAGGGTGACGGGCCGTCCGTCCTGGTGTCTGTGGGACCAGGAGTGCTCTGAAAGTGGGAGCTCCCATTCTCAGACCGGAAGAGTCCGGGCAGACCAAAACGAGTCTGTCACCCACCCCCACTCCACCCCTGCACCCTGCAATTGCAGTAGCCAACCATCTAGTCCCGGGGTCAGGACAGTTCCCAGTTCACTCTTGCCTTTCCTGCAGTGCTTAACTCAGGCAATTCTGAGTTTTCAAATAGCTTTCATCATCTTATCCCCTCCCCATCTCCGTGCCCAAACTGGGGCACCACAGGCAGGGGTGTAATTAATTAAGCACAAAGGCAGGGCAAAGATAACCATCAACACTTTTAAACCCAGCCTGCGGGAACCAGCTGTTGGTGGCTCAGGAAGGCAGGCAGCAGCATGGGGATGGTGATAAAGTTTCCCCGGTCGCATTTCCGAAATGCTGTTTTCTCTGTCCTGTCCTTTCTGTGTTCATTAGAAATAATGTGTCTGCCCCAACGTCACTTTCGGCCTTGTTATGTTGTTCCAAGGCCTACAGCTATTTGTACTCCAACGGCTCCATTGCAGCTAAGCTTTGTCTACATATTTCAATTTTGAGGTGAGTCAGCCTCAGGCAGGAGGAGGATGTCAGGTAAGATTTGTTTTCTTACCTGATTTCCCTGCCCGATTCTCTACTTCGATTTCTGGGGCTCCAGGGAGCCTGGCCCAGCAGTGGACCAGGAAATGTGCAGGCTTAGAAATGGGAGGATGGAAAGCTCACTGTCACTTTGTAACAACTTGAAGATTTTTTTTTTTGCAGAGACACAGACAGACAGACAGAAGGGAGGGAGATAAGAAGCATCAGCTCATAGTTGCGTCACATTAGTTGTTCATTGATTGCTTTCTCATAGGTACCTTGACTAGGGGACTCCAGCTGAGTCAGTGACCCCTTGCTCAAGCCAGCGACCTTGGGCTCAAGCCAGCAACCATGGGGTCATGGCTATGATCCCACACTCAAACCAGTTTTGCCCACGCTCAAGCTGGCGACCTCGGGGTTCTGAACCTGGGTCCTCAGCATCCCAGGCCAATGTTCTATCCACCCTGACACCATTGGTCATGCCAACTTGAAGATATTTGTGCTAAAATCTGAAAGGTGTTCAGCTTAGGTAACCCCTCTGAAAACACCCATTCACACCCCTCCCCTCCCCCCCTCCCAGGTGTCTTCTCATTGGACTGAGCCCTTTGAAGTGAGCTGAATCCAGGCATATGGGAAAAAGAAGCCTGATAAAATAAGTATAAAATGGTTGTAGCTTTGGCCGGCACATTGGAAGTGAATGTTTTCCAAGAGAGTTGACAGGATACTAGGCCCATCACAATCTGGCCACAATCTGTCTTTCCAGACGTATCACCCCACCCCCATGCGTGCGATGCTCAGCCACACAAAATAATTCTCCAAAACCAATTACGTCTTTTCATGCCTCTGTTCCTCTTTGCACTTGCTGTTTTCATAAGCCAGAATCTCCTACATGCCCCCTTCCTTGCCTGCTAAATACTGACTGATTTTTTAGGATCTGGTTCAAATAGCATCCCCAGAGGGTTTTCTGGACTCCAACACACAATTCTTTATTCGTGCCTCTCTGCTCTCTTAGCATGTTGAACATGCTTCCGTGTGCCAGACCCCAACCATAAGCTCTGGAACCTGTGCCAATCCAGGCATGTCTGGGAGCCCATAGAGAGGGACATGGTATTACAGTGGGATGGAGTGTTGGCATGAGGCATCTGACGCTCTGTGTGGAAGGGGAAGTTGGGCCACTTTGGGACTGACAATTTGATATCTAAGACTCCTCAGAAGTTGAAAAGTATTTTTTCCCTTTCACCTGATAGTTGATTAGGATAGCTTATATTTTTGCTTCTCCAGTTCCCTTTCCAATGAGTTTTTCCCAGTAACAGGTAAACTCTGTTTCAGTCCACAGTGGTGGGCATGTCCAGAGGCCCTGCCAACCATAGAACCCCTTCTCTCGAAAGTCTGTGATTGGTTCAGGGGACAGGCACATGATTTAAGCAGCCAATCAGAATCTTCCCTGGGACTGGTATATAAACAGTGGGAGGACCCATTGGGGAATTTGGTTCAGGGTGTGAAAAAAAGAAGTTCTAGGCTCAAGCCAACTAATGCTATAGGAATTAAGGGCTGTTGCCATGGTAACAGTGACAAGCAAGACAAGCAAACAAAAAGGAGCAAGTTATTGTCTGCACAAACTTCCGCCTTTCCATCTCTTTCCAGTGCCCCCTGGTGGCAGAACCTAAAAGAAAGCCCACTAGCAAAGCAGCCATTTATTTTGCAGGTTTCAGCTCAACCTTACAGAGCAGAGCATGAAAAGGTGGTATGGGGCTGAGCTTCAATACTTATAAAGAGAAGAACAGATTTACTTATGTGTTAATGGCTTGAATCCTCCCGAGAAAGGGTATCATTGTCCCTACTTACTATTGAGAGAATAAAGTAACTGAGTTACTTGCCCATTAAACAACTGGTGAGAGGTTGCCCCACCAGACCCATCAGTGCTGTCTGTGTGTTTTAGGCAGAGTTGGTGCTGATTTGTGCACAGTGACTGAAAAATTTTTAACAGTTTTTTTCTTATTTAAGTTTTATTTAGAAAATTAAATTTAACAGGGTGACATTGATCAGTAAGAGTACATAGGTTTCAGGTAAACATTTCTATAGCATTTGAACTTTGAACTGTTGATTATGTTGTGTACCCATCACCCCAAGTCAAATCATTTTCCGTCACCTTATAGTTGTCCCTCTTTACACCCTTCCTTCCCCCATGTCCCCACATTCCCCTCCTCCTGAAATTTAAAAGTGACTGGTCAGTCGCCTTGTCATCGTCTTTAGGTGAAATCAACTGTGAGATAGTTCCCAAGATTATATGATTCCGTGTGCCAACTACATTTGGGTGCAAGATCCCCAGGGAAGTGTCCCTACTGAGTAAGGAAGGGAGAACTTGGTACCTAACCTTCCTCCCCAGGTCTCCCCCGTCTGCCCAGACAGGGGTTATCACCATGGCATGTGTCCAGAACCATGTGAGATAAGATAAGGTCAGCTTGGGGAGGGGCAGGGATTTCAATTACCTCAGCCTCACAAGATTAGAAACATTGAGCTATATAAGGGAGAAAAATTAAAGCTACAGACTGTTTAGCATCAGGGAACTAAGAAGATCAAAATCCCTGCACACCAAGAAATTGATACTACCAAGGGGCTGTGCTAAACAAATGGTTCAACACAGAACAGGGACCTTTGTGACTAAGAGGTGTGCCATTTGCCCCACTCTTAGCGAGACTTCCTAATGATTCCATCTGTGCTACACAAATGTCCGTGGTCCCCAAACAGGGGCAGCTTTGTAACTGACAAGGGAGACTTGCCCAGAAATGAGGATTTTAACTAAGGATGTTCCATTCCACTTCCCTCAATCATTTTGGTTTCCTAGAAATTCACTAGTAAGACTCATATTAGTCCAGCCAAAAACCGATAGCCTGGTAGACACGTGGGTCTACTGTTAACTGGCTACATGGAATAAAGCTGCCCTTCAGATGTTTGTCAGCTAATGTAACCTGAAACTCATTACCGCCTAGACAGTTTAAAAATAACTAATTTTATGTGATGTAGATTTCATCACAATTTTTTTAAAAGGAATAAAGTACTGATCCAACACAGATGAACCCTGGAAAGCATCAATGACATATTTGGGCCATGCTTGTTAAAAGCCAAGACTTTAACATAAATTGAGAAAAAGGACGTATGAGGTTGAGTGGGAAGTAGGAAGTACATACACGACAATAGGACTTTTCTCTCTTCCCTTTCACCCTGAATGTGTTTTGTTATAACGCTTATTGCCAGCTCTTTTGTATAGGCATGGTATATGTTTAATAGATGTTGTTGGACAAAGTCACTACTCTAATAGACTTTTTTCTTTTTTAGAGCAGTTCTAGATTCACAGCCTAGCCCAATCCCTTCCTTACCTTGTCCCAAATCTAGATCTCATACAAACGCCATGGACTTGGGACAAGTTAAATCACATCTCCACCCACAGCCACCGGAAGGAAGGTTATAGATGTATTGTGAGGTTTTATGGTTTCTAAAATATGGAAAGCATTCTAGAAGGAAGGATGGCTGACTATTGAGACAGCTGGTCCGTACATCTTCCCCGGTGTCACAGCACGGAGAAGAGGCTGGAGAGAAGCCTCTTCTGAATCTCTGATTAGGCCACAAAAAACCAGGCAGGACATTCAGTCTCCCTGCATGCCCCCCCCATTTTTTTTTCTTTTGGATCATTTGAGTCAGTCAATACATCACTTTATAAAGCTTGAACCAACTTCAATGGTGTCTTTCTGTCACTTGCAAGAGTCCTGATTCAGACCTCAAAGTTCTTTCCAACTCTAGTGTTCTATGATTCATTTTACTTTTCTCAAGAAATTTTACCAGCAATGATTTTGGTGGGAAGGACATACAATGTTAAACAGGAATGACCTAGGTCAAAACTAGGAATCAACTAGAGTCTACTCTCTCCCTTTTTCTTTTATCCCACTAGCATCCTTCAACCTTATTTTGGCTTACCTTCCCTAGAGGGAGCAGAGTGCCCTAAATGAGCCACAGGACGTTTAGTTTGGCAAATTTAGAAGAGGTTTAAGCATTTTCAGTATGCTGGTAAGGGGCCTGTTTAACAACGAGAAGTTCAGTAGCACAGATCACCCGGTGTAGACAAAGGGAGAGTTGAGCTGAACTTCCTCCTGGGTGAGAGGGTGGAGATAGGACTTTGGGGGTAGATGACAGTGCCCGGCAGGAACGTTCTACTAGAGAGAAAAAGGACATAGGATCTTTCTCTCAATGTAGTATAAATGCACTCTTATTAAGTTCTGGGAATACGAAGGCAACTAATACGGAGCTATTAAAGACCACAAGGAAATAGTTTCCCCTAAGAAAGGAAACAACAGTAAGATTTTAGAAAGCATGTTAAAGGACAAACTCTTCAAGTTTCGCATTTGCATTGGGAATGAATCTTTCTTCAAAGAATAGAAAGCTATGCTTTTGGTTAGATTTTCTCGATTATATCATATATTCTCCAAACACACCGCATATTCCCTTAATAGCATTTTATTACAGTTGTGTGCAATTATTTGGGTAATTGCTTGGTTAATCTCCATGTCCTGCGATAAACATCAAGTTCTACAGGGCCAAAGATGCTATATGGTTTGTTAATATCTCTATTCCCAGAACTAGCAAAGAACCTGGAAAATGAGAAATTAGATAATATTTGTAAAATGTAGTTGAATGACACTGTTGTCCTGATTTTAAAATCAGGGCAAAAGTTGGAAGCAGCTATTACCTTCCAAACTTCCTTCCCACTCTCTCCCTTCTAAACAAAATTTTCTGCAATTACCAAACTCAGGATTAAATAACATCTTTCCTCCCTAAAACACCAGAAGCGACAATATCTACAGAGTACTATGCTTTCTGTCCCACTCGTGGTCCCTAACTACTATTTATGTGCATTTGCTGTGTATCTGATACCCACATATTGGCTTTAATTATATTATTCAATTTCAACTTTATCATCACCTTCTACAACTATCTTCTAGGATAGCTACCACCATTCTGCAGCTGAGAAACGAAGGCCCATAGAATTTAAGTAACCTGTTAGAAATTGATGGAGCTAAGGCATAAACCCAGTTCCTTCTCATTCCAAAGTTGGAGTCAGTCCCAGGTTGGCCGGTCACATCATTTCCCAAAATGAATTAAAGCCAGAGATCCTTCTCCCCTGATTTAACTACGGAGAAGCTGGTATAAATTCTATTTCCTCTCTGGCCCTAGTCATTTTCAAATGTGATTTCTAGCTGTGCAATTATTGTCCCTAAGTCCCATTACAGCTGAACAGTTTGGACAAATGAAGAAGTTTATTCCACTGGGATTTTATGTAACACAGGAAACCCCAACCACTCTTCCTGGAAGACAAGACAGATGGTGCACACTCTGGTTACAGGTCCCACACCACTGTTCCGAGCAGAGGGGCTTGATTTTCACTCTAAATCTTTAAAAGCCCTTGGGTTTGTTTTGTTTCCAGGGTGGAATGGTGGCCTGCACTTTTAAAGGCACCATCTCTCAGAGGTCTCCCCATCCCTTCGTGATACGGCACAGTAAGAGCCGAACATTTTTATTCTTAATTTCCTGGCGACAATGCCCGTCTAGACAACTCAGATGAAATATGCCTTTGAATTACCAGCTGGTTCCACAGGAGGTAGAGACATGCTATGTTTTGATGCAGACATGCTCTTTAAAGGCAAGATGCAGCAACCCCATTTTTTTTTGAACACCTGGTGAGAAGGCAGAATAGAATTGTAACTTTTCAGGCGTTCTAATGAAAAGTGAAGGCCACAGTCAAAGAACTTGATTTTTCCAACATAAGCTTTGCTCTGCTTTCTAACTTCTGAGGCTCGTGGGGTAGAATTCCCAGAGCTCTGTCAATAAGGTGGCTCACTAGCAAATTTGATGTGTTCTCAGCTATAACAGAGCGTGTTTACACACAACTGCCCGGGGACCAGAACAAGTCTGGAGGTTTATATTAACATTTTGAAGCTTGCGATTACTTTAAAGTTTTATAAGAAGGTAGAGAACACTTAGTGAGGACCATTTGAAGCTCGCACATGCTTCCATCCAACTATTTCATCCAGATTGCACCCAGTGTGCACCTGTGAAAAGGTGTTTCTCTACAGCAGAGCCCCAGGCTTGGGAGAAAGAATAATGTCAGACTCATCTAATGGTCTGTTTTATAGTCTTATGCAGTTTAACCTATACATGAAGAAAGACTTATCCATGATGCCCATTAACAAGGGTTTTAATTTAAAAATCCACAGTGGTTAAGGAATTAACCTTAATTCCTTAATTAAGGAATTGTCCAAAAAATAATAGTATTAAAGCCGGAGGTGCATATTAGCAAATGATATGAACGACACCTACGTGTGATGCTTCCTTCTTCCATTTTGCAGCAGATATCCACCTTCCTAAACATAGGATATCTAAGTATGCACTCCCCTTGGGAGCCATCAAAGTCTCTGTGACAATCCTATCATCCTTTAGGAAAAACAAGACATAGCCCTTGTCCCTCAGAAAACTGTGGTATTTGATCTTTGGGTCATAATGCCATACACCATATAATTGTACAAATTGTCTAACAGAAGACATGACAGAGTATGCTCAGCTGTATTTAGGGACCAAGAAAGAAGCAGCGTAGAGTCAGGGTTAAAACCACAGACCTTGAAATCAACAGGCCCCAGGTTTAATGACAGCTTCTCAGATTATTTCCATGCAACCTGGGACTTAGGGCTTAACCTTGTCATGCCTCAGTGTCCACATTAACAGTGTGAGGGTTTTAATACTATCTATCTCCTGGGACTGTTGTCAGAATCAATTGCTATAATGCATGTAAAGTTTTAAATGATTACTGTCCTGCTGCAGACCTTTAATGGCTGGTCACTATTGTTGCCCTCACTTAAAGGGTCAAGATCAATGTTGCCAATTGAGAGCAAGCTTTTGCCGACCTCCAGAATCAGTGAGAATTTCCTAGGCCCATCATTAGTTTTTCTATGTTGACATAACTTCAGGTATAACTTCTTCCAAGGACGAAAGAGATTTACATGCATCTATTATCATTTACTTAAAGAACTACCTAAATTAAAACCACCATCAGATTAAATAAATGAGGAACAATCATACGCATTCCCACAAATACAGATTGAGAAAGAAAATGCCAGTTAAGATGACCTGCTCCTATGCCTTAGCAAGCATTTTGCTCAAAAGGATTTTAAATTTCTCAGGGGATCAGGAAGAAAGAAAGAAAGTAGGAAGAAAAAAAAAAAAACCAGCAGCACTCCTTTCTGCTCTCAGGCAGAAATTCAAAGAGGAAAAAGCCCTTCTTATGTTGCTCTCTCCTCCTCTGGATTTTTATAAAATGAACTTAAAGATCCCCTCTAGTTTTTATTGTACTTTTCCCACCTACTGGGACCCCAGGAAAACTGCATAAGCAAGGGCGATACCAACTTGAAGCTATGTATCAGGAAGAATTAGAATAAAGACTGCAAATAATAGGTCTTCCCAGCTGCCTACCTCTCCCTCAAGGCAGAATAAATCGCTCCCTGTACTGTGATTCTACCCTGGCTTGTTCATGCTGTTTTAACAATTTTCACACTGTTTTCTAATTAGTTACTTACATTTCTGTTTCTATGGTGTTCCAAGCCATTGTTTTTTGGTTGTTTTTCCTCACCCAAAAGAGCTGTTGTGTCACACTGGCCTGGGGGACTCCATAACGTTATGGTTATTTGACCCCAGCTATCTTTGGGGAAAGGGTTGAGTTGTTGTTTTTCCCGCTCTCCCCATTCCCACCTAGGGGACATTTGATAATACTTGAAACATTTTTGATTGTCAGGACTGGGGTGGTACTGCTGACATCTCATGGGTGGAGACTAGGGATGTGGCTAAATATCCTGCAATGCACAGGACAGCCCCCACCACAAAGAATTACGATATGTGGCCCTGGATGTCAGTAGCACTAACAAAGTTAAGAAATCCCGGTCTAGAGTGAAGACTTGCTCGGGGCTCTGGTGAAAGAAGTGCATGCTGAGGCGTCAGTGCATGTAACTATTGCAGCCATCTTCCTGTGCATGCCAAGGCGTTAGTGCATGTAACTATTCCAGCCATCTTCCTGGGCAGATGATGCCACACGTGGGCTATGAGAAGAATTTTACACAAAATTGGCCCAGAGTCCCTATGAGGTTAAAGCTCAGTTGATTAATCCACAAACTCTCCTGCTACCCCTGGGAGAGTTGAGCTGAAATCTGTAGACATTAATTCAAACTTTAAAAGCTTCATTCGTAGTTTCCCCTCGCTGATTCCTGGACGGGGCCAGCCTTCTGCTTTCATTTCTTCATTTCTTCATGATAGTTCTGTTCCTGGGCCCATTGCTTCCCTGTGACTTTTGGTGAGGGCCACTGCTGGTTTCCCTAAATCTGAATCCCTGAGAGAAGAATTTAGGGACTGGGTGCTTCTCCCCAACATGAGTCCCTTGGGAAAATTGCTTCACTCCCTGTCAGGTTTCTACATTCCTTATGGAATTAGAAGGTCTACATTTGCTACGGAAGGAAATTCTCAAGTCCTGTAGTACCTTTCCCTGGGTTGTAAGCAAAGAGATCATCGATTCTTTCCCTAGTCAACAAAGTCGTCGTTACATCACTAGCGTGATTATTCAGTATGCGCCTCACATGACACCCCATTTATAGAAACCATTAAAATAGAAGGATTTCAAGAAGGTTGCTTTGCAGACCGGGTGCAGATTGAGTTTCCGGTTTTGACCTAGACATTCTAGGTAGGCTACAGTAGAATGGATGCATCCAAGCGAGACATTGGCTACTTACACGTATTTGGTACTCAGCATATATTATCTTGCTTACCTGCCTAACCTCTTGCAAGAAAACTTATCTGCACAATGGCTTGTCAGTCACTCACTTACACCTCAGGATAAGTAAATACAACACTCATGTCAATTAGCTTTTCCTTTTATATCAAGGGTACTATTGGGATAAAGGATGAGGAGATATCTTCCACTGAGAATTGGTTGGGATCTCACTGATGAATCGAAGTTCATGAAGCAAAGAAGGAAAAACAGACTACTTTTTATAGAGGAAGAGGTGGTCATTTGGGGCTAGAGGAGGAAAAGTGAAAATTAAAAAGTAAAGAAAATGAGTCCTGACTAGGAACCAAGTGAAAGTACAGAAAATGGAGATGAAGAAATTTAGTTTTCTCTCAGATGTAACTTTTATTCATGACCTTTTCCTAGAGGATTTGCTTTCTCTAGCATAGAATCGATTCTCTAAATCACTCTCCATTTTCTATATTATTCAGAATTGGTAGGGAAGAAAAGGGAAACAAACTATTTTTAAGCCAAAACTCCATTCTATTACATTTTCTAAAGCAGGTTCTATTCTGAGAAGGATGATGAAGTATTTTTTAGCAATACCTTGGGGATCTCTTTGGGGCAGCCAAGTTGTCAAAACTCTAAAGACACTGCATCATTTTTAGACTGTGACCTTCAAGGAAATTAATTCTCCCTCCTGTTCACCCTTCCTTGAAGACATTGTAAGCCTTCAGGTTTGGTGGTGTTTTTTGGCAGCATCTACCTGAATTTTTAGACTGTTAAATCTTATTTGAAGAATGTCAATGTGAAATGAGATTTATGCCAGCTAATCTAACAGGCCTGACAAGCTATTCAAATATTATCCCAGCCTGGATGTTCTCACATTGACCAGGATGAAAATTAAGTACTATACGCATGCACTCCAGATGAGTATTTTCAAGGCAAAGTCTTCCCCAGCTCCCATTCTCCCTTTCCGTGTTTCCCATGATTCAATAATAAGCATCCTGCTGAGAGAGAACATTTAAAATTCTAAGTGATGGGGTGCACGATGCAAAAATAAAGGGAGGCTCATCCAATGTGTCATATCAGTCATTTTCATATTCTCACAATGCTTTTTTCATCCTGTACTACTGTTCCCTTCAAAGCTGCCATGACAGTCTCTTAAAAAGTAAATTTATGAAGCACCTTGTATGTGCCAGGTGCTTTGTTCATTATTACTGAGAACACAGGATCAAAAAAAATATATGATTTCTACTGTCAAAATGTTGTACAGTACACTTTCAGAGAATAATGAAGGACATTTGTCAGGGCAACACAGGAGTTATTACCAAAAGAAAGCAGCAACAATGAATGCCAAAAAAAGTTTAAGAACTGAGTGGCTCTAGCATTTCTACTTGTTTTGGAGTGTTCTTTGAAAAGAAGGTAAATTTTTTCTTAGGAAGCAAAAGGCAAAACTACTTTTTTTTCTGTAAGACTGTTAATTCTTTTTATTTAATAGGTTTAGATTATAAGAATGGTATTACATAAATTATTGGGGAAAGTTCCTTTCAAAAAAAGTCTTGCCTGTTGCTAAGCTAGTTGTATAACCCAGGACAAATCACAGAACCTCAGTTTCTTCATTTATAAAACGGCAACAAGGACACCAACTTTTAGGGTTATTGTGAGACTTCTTTTTAAGAAAATAACATCCAAGAAGCTTTTTTTCAGGGGTTGGCTCAGCTGCCTCTAGGTTAACTCTGTGGTTGTGATTTGCATTTATGGTCTTAATCACCCAGTTTTTCTTAAGAGGGCCCCCAAAATGTGAACAGTTAATTCCTTATTTTTTAAAAAGAATTCTCCATGAAGCTAAACAAGCCTAACTGTTGTAGATATAACTGTTGCTCTCGGCAACAGCTTGTGGGTGTGCAAACAGATATGCTGTGTGGTGGTGCCCTGTGGACAAACTCAGTTGTTGACACTGGAGCCTTCCGCCCACCCCTTCTCAGCTGAAGTGGCTGAGGAGGTGGGGCTTGTTAACGAAGACTTGGTCCTAAGCAGTCACACGAAAAATAGCTAGCTAGCTACCCTAGAGAGAGAGAGGCCCAAATCTATAGCAGACTTTTAGCACAAGTGAGAAATAAACCTTTGTTGTTTTAATTAAGACCAAGATTATCATAACAAACCTCAAAAGATATTGCTAGTTTTACATTAGTAATCAGTTTTCAGACGAGATTAAGAAGACGGATATAACATACTGCTCACAAAAGTTAGAGGATATTTCCAAATGAATATGAAGTGATAAAATGTCCCCTAATTTTTGCGAGCAGTGTATTATTCATAAGGGACTTCATGCTCAAGCTAAAAAAGACTGAGGGGAATCTGCATGCTGTCTGAAGACTCTAATACAGTGGTAGTCAACATGGTCCCTACCGCCCACTAGTGGGCGCTCCAGCTTTCATGGTGGGCGGTAGCGGAGCAACCAAAGTATAAATAAAAAGATAGATTTAACTATAGTAAGTTGTTTCATAAAGATTTATTCTGCCAAACTTAGCAAAAATGTGACATAAAGCACTTGGTAAGTAATTATTATTGTATGCTTTAACTTGCTGTAACTCTGCTTTATAAATTTTATGAAGTAAAGTTACTTCCCTACTTTGTAAATCACCATTACTATGGAACTGGTGGGCAGCTAGAAAATTTTACTACTAACAGAGATACAAAAGTGGGCGGTAGGTATAAAAAGGTTGACTACCCCTGCTCTAATACATTACTCTCGCAAGCACAACAATATCTAACAAAAAACTCAAATAATAAACATCATCCATCAAAATCCTACAATGAAATCTGAGCTTCTTCTCTGACTGTTCATTATGTAGATAAGGCTATGAAGCCTAAAGAAGAAGAGAAAATGAGATTGTGACTCCCTATTCTTGCCAACAATGCCATCTGGTTTTGTAAAATTAATTCTTGAGTAAGAAACTCATGGAATTTCCAAGATAAACTTGGAAACTTTGGGCAACCAGGAAGCATCCTTTGCCAGGACGTTGCGATCTGAGAAACTGCTCTAACAGTGTCACTTTCCAATGTCAGTGCCAGGGATAAGCTTTGTGGCCCGGTCCAATCACTTTCATGCCTCTAGGCTCTATCTAGTTTGTCAGCCACAAGAAGAAAGTACAAAGTCTCTTTTAACATTTGACGAATCTATAACCTAAACTTTCAAATGAGAAATAAAATATAAACCCCTCTCCCCATAAGTTAGAACTTATTACTCTGGAGAAGTTAAAGCCTGTAATGAAATCTGACCGTTTTACTCAACTGAGATTCTAACCAATCACAGAGAAGTCCTGTGAATTACCATTATTGCATATTGAATAAAAGTGTGAAAATGCCCCTGAGATATAATCACCTTGAGAATAAGTCATCCTCCTCCTCATCTTTCTTGTATCCATGTACCATGGTGTCTGCCATCCACAGTAGGTATTCGAAAATTATTTAGTGAACTGATAGATGGATTGATGAATCTGTGGATGGTTATATAGAATGAATGAATACTGAAGATATTCCCTTGGCATTTTTTTTGTCCTATGTGTGTGGAATTTACCATATAAAATGTTCTTTGTGATAAAAACATAGAGAGTATAAATTTAAAATGTTTGAATAAGTAGAATGCAAATAGAAGTAGGATTCAGGCCCTGGCCAGTTGGCTCAGTGGTAGAGCATCAACCTGGCATGCAGGAGTCCCGGTTTCAATTCCCGGCCAGGGCACACAGGAGAAGCACCCATCTGCTTCTCCACCCCTCCCCCTCTCCTTCCTCTCTGTCTCTCTCTTCCCCTGCCACAGCTGAGGCTCCATTGGAGCAAGGTTGGCCCAGGCACTGGGGATGGCTCTGTGGCCTCTGCCTCAGGCACTAGAATGGCTCTGGTTGCAACAGAGCAATGCCCCAGATGGGCAGAGCATTGCCCCCTGGTGGGCCTGCTGGTTGGGCACATGCGGGAGTCTGTCTGACTGCCTCCCCATTTCGAACTTCAGAAAAATACAAAAAAAATAAAAATAAATAAAATATAAATAAATAAAATAAAAAATAGAAGTAGGATTCAAGAGACCTTAGTTGCATTCATTCATTATGTGACTTTGCAGAAATCACTTCCCCTACTGAACCTCAATTTTCTCATCTATAAAACAGCTATTAAAAATTTATCATGTCTCCTAAATTGGAGTTGCTATGAACATAAAATGGGATGCAACGTGAAGAAGCTTTGAAAAACGAATTATGTCATTGTTATCAGTAATCTGGCAAAGAAGAGCAGCTACTAATCATGACAGTCAAGGTTCTCAGAAGCAATGACCCCAAGCATCTTTTGTGGAAGCCAGAAATTACCTTGCAGTTTCTTAAAACTTGCATTTTATTAAGAGTCCTAGGTTTTGTTTTCTTCCTTCAGCGAAATTGCCTTTCGGAATATCTCTGTCTTCAAAGTAGACACTGGTGGTGCTTTTTCAACCAATAACATTTTCCCCCTTCTCTTTAAACTTTCTTTGGCCAGATTTCGCTTCCCTTGCCAAACTCTAGATGTCAGTGTGTCCCCAGCTCCAATCTATGGGCTGTTTATGTACACTCACTCTATTAGGTCATCCAGACCTAGTGTTTCCATAAACTGATCACTCCCAAATTTTAGGTCTATCTTTTAGCTTGTCCTGAAGTCGAGACTTCGTTTCCCTCTGCTGGCTCAACATTTCCAGTTGTATATGTGATAGGCATCTCAGTCTCTAACTCTCAACTGTTTGGCACCCCCCTATCTTTGCTCATCTCTTTAAAAAAAAGGCCCCAAACTTTGGGACTTCTCTGACTTTTATTTTTCTCCCACATTCTACATCCAGTCTAGCCATGAAATGCTGTCTAATTGCTCATCTCCTTTATTTTCTCTCTCCTTGACACCTGCAAGAGCCATCCAGCTGGTCTCCCAGCTTACACTCTTACTCTACCCCCAGAATATTTTTCACACTGGGGACAAACTCACCTTTTAGATATGTGAGCCAGACCAATCATGAACTTTGTCTCAGATTATACCTTTGCTTGGCTTCCCCTCTTTCCTCTCCTGTTTTCTGCACTCTTTACTGGCTTTCTCTTACAATAATTCCTTAAATTCCTGCTCAAGAATCCTTAGTGTTGGGTTAGTTTCTGAGGAACTCACTAACTTAACATGGCCTTAAAGACTACCTCTGAAGTTTTCTCAAGCAGGAACAGTAGCCCAAATTCTGAGTTCCCAATATTGGCTTAGAAGCTGAAGAAGCCGGTTGTGCAAGTTCTCGGGCAGCTCTCTCTCGAGTTTCAGAACTCTGTCCCTCTAGGATCCCTGGCCCTTGGGGCTTTCTCATACTTTCTTGTGCATTCAGAATGAGGACAGAAAGAGACTTGGCTTGGGGCGATGGATGCACAGTGCAGGGTTCAGATGTTGTTTTATTGGGTTGCACTCCTGAAACCTGGACGCCAATAAATCCAATTAAAAAATAATACAATGAAAAAGAAATGCATTTAAAATAAATTTGTAAATTGTGCAGTATGTATGTATTTTAAAGCAGCTGAGCTGATTTTAGAACACCTGGACTGCCATGCTGCTGGAAGACGTTTTGTTCCTTATTTCTAGATTTTAAGTTAGTTCATGGATTTTTGGTCGTTTTATTTTTCTTATCAATGGATTAAAAAATACATATGTATCTATGAACATCCCCCATATTTTATGTACTGTTTCATTGTCATCTAGCCCTAAGTATTTTGCCATTTACGATATATCTTCTTCAACATGGGTTTTCTATAAGCACTTTATTGTTTTTAAGACATAAGTAACTTCAAATTTTACCCTTTTGGACATTCCTTTCTGACTTCATATATTATATTTTGTGTATAATATATACTGTTGGGGAAAAAAAGTGTTAATTCTTAAGAAATGTTTAAAGATAGATTTGTGGTCCAGGACATCATTATTGTGACTGTTCCAAAAATTACAGAAAGTTTCCTATGTATCTCTGGATTGTCCTCATTAATAGCTTGTATAAATCTATGAGCTTGCTTATTTTTGCCTGTTCTCTCAATTTCTAAGAAAGATGTGTTGAGATCTCTAATTACACAATTAGTCACTACATGAATCCGTGACTTGTGGCTTGAGCATAGTTTGCACTCAGAGACGGGGATGTGTGTGCCTTTGCCGATTGTTCTGTCTTCTGGATCTGTTACTGTTTTTCATAGTGAGCAGGTATCTCTTTGTCGCCGAAGTCTATCTTTTGTCACAAAGTCTATCTTGGCTATACTAAAATTGCTACCCTGTATTTCTTCTGGTTCACATTTTCCTCCTGTTTTGACATTAACTTCGATTTTCACTCCTGTCTGTGTCGTAAGAATGTCTCTTACAAAACAAAAAGGATATATCTTGCCGGAATCAGTGACGAGATAAGAGTTTGTTATATGTTTGTTGTTACTGTGTCTGCTCTTATTTCCTGATACAGTCTGAGTATTGCTATCTTTAATGAATTTAACCAGTTTTTCTTTATTAAGATTTACTAAATATTCCACATATGGTACAACATATTGTATAAGTGTGTATATGTAGATATCATGGTTTTTATCCTTTCTTCACTTCATGTGTTCTAGTTACTAAGTTCTTTTTGCTTTCAGTTTTACTTCTTTCTACCTTCTAATAGTGAGACTTAATCCTGACTTAGTGATATTTGCACTTAAATTATTTTTCCTTTCAACAAAGTTTAGCAATATGTGTATTTGTTTCACACCAAATCTCATCTCCCACCATGACTCTTAAATTTCCAGGTTATTAAAAATATATTTGTAAGTAATTCCTTATTTAGGACCTTATAAAATCTTTCTTTAGTTATATTTCACATACTTTATTATTAACTCCCAGATTTATATGTGATCTTATTAGGGTATATCCATCAAAAAGCTCTTTCAGAGGGGCTTAATGTGGTCAAATACCCAAAAAAACTTTGTCTGCATAGAAATATTATTATTCACCCTCAATTTTAGATCGGTACTTAGTTAAATGTCAATTTTAAGTCCCATGTTCTTTTCTTCTAACACTTCAATGATACTACACCACTGATTATTGCAAAAACATTGATGCTGAAAACCCGAGTGTCATTCAGGAAATTAATTTCTCTTGCCTTTCAAATGTTGCATTTGTAAATGGACAACACTATAGTAGATCATATATAGGGTTTTGCATTAGTTAGAAATATTCCTGGCAGCAAGGAAATTTTTTGTTGTTGTTGTTAAGAATGGGTTAGTAGACACAGGAATCTGTCTCATGTGAAAAGAAGTCCTGAGGAAGGAAATTCATAGTTAGTCCATAGCTCAACAAACCAACCAAGAACCCAAAGTCCTTGAATCTCTAGTAAAGAAATTACTAGTTTCTCCATCTTTTAAAATAGAGGGATTGCACAAGATGGCTACTAAGGTCTCTTCTAGACCCAACAGTTTCTTGTTCTGTGCATAATAATATCACACAAGATTATCTGAGAGTTTTCCAGAAATGAACATATCATGCAGTTTAATAGGGGCATTTAATGAAACAAGGTTTTGTTTGTTTGGTTGTTTTTTTTTTTATTTTGTTTTGTTTAGCCTGACAAAGTGTGACACATTACCCAGGTGGGTATACACAGGGAGAAAGTATTATAGCGGTCCCTATATTTCAAGGTCTAATTTTCATCTTTCTTTATTTAAAACAAAATTACTAGCATATCCAGTGATAGTGCAGCTCTTTGATATTGAATTCCATTATGTGAGGCTAACCTATAAATACTAGAATGACAGTGAATTCGATTACAATAGAAACAAAATAATCAAGTGAACAACTTGCCTGTGTCCTCTGCTCATTGCATTCTCTTTCTATGGATAATTTAACAAGACTGACGTATTTCTTTTCAGAATGTGGCTTGATGAGCATGGGAACAGAGCCAAAATATCAAGATATGGATTCATTCATTTGTTTATTCATTCCAGTGTACTTGGTTGGGAGCATGCCATGTGGTAGGAACCTCTGAGAAATTAAAATAAAAGGGTAAGCAATGTTTTCATCTAAAGAAAAATGTACATATAGCCACTTAGCTCTATGAATTTTTTAAGTCTGTATTTGTGTGACCACCTTCCATGTCAAGATATAGTGTTTCCAGGCTCTGGCCGGTTGGCTCGGCAGTAGAGCGTCGGCTCGGCGTATGGAAATCCAGGGTTCAATTCCCGGCCAGAGCACACAGAAGAAATGCTCATCTGCTTCTCCACCCTTTCCCCTCTCCTTTCCCTCTATCTTTCTCTTCCCCTCTCACAGCCAAGGCTCCATTTTAGCAAAGTTGGCCTCAGGCGCTGAGGATGGCCCCATGGCCTCCACCTCAGAAGAATGGCTCTGGTTGCAATGAAGCAACAGCCCAGATGGCCAGAGCATCACCCCCTGGTGGGCTTGCCAGGTGGACCCCGGTTGGGCTCATGCAGGAGTCTGTCTCTCTGCCTCCCTGCTTCTCATTTCAGAAAAATAAAAATAAAAAAGATATAGTGTTTCCAACAACACAGAAAGTTCTCTGTTGCACTCTCTCCCCCCCAGTTATTTGACCATTAACCTGATGTCTGTAACATTAGGTGCACTTGGTCAGCTCTTGAGCTTCATACTCAAGAAATTGTATAGGCTGTATTTTTTTGTATATATCTATTTATTACCCTGTTTGTAGACATGTAGTCTGTTTCCAGTTTTAACATGATGGAGAAAGCTGCTATGGGTCTTCTTGTAGAAGTATTTTGTGAACCTAAGCACTTGTTTATCCTTGGTATATACCTAACAGGGGAATTTCTTGGTCACAGGATAGGTGTATCTTTAATTTTTTTAAAAAAAACTTAAGTTTTGGCCTGACCAGGCGGTGGCACAGAGTGTTGGACTGGGATGCAGAGGACCCAGGTTCAAGACTCCAAGGTTGCCAGCTTGAGCATGGGCTCATAGGGTTTGAGCAAGGCTCACCAGCTTGAGCCCAAGGTCGTTGGCTCGAGCAAGGGGTCACTCGGTCTGCTGTAGCCCCCTGGTCAAGGTGCATATGAGAAATCAATCAATAAACAACTAAGGAACTGCAACGAAGAATTGATGTTTCTTATCTCTCTCCCTTCCTGTCTGTCTGTCCCTCTCTCTGACTCTCTGTCTCTGCCACAAAAAAATAAAATAAATAAAATAAAATAAAAATCAAAAAATAAAAAACTTAAGTTTTTAAACTCCCCAAGCAGTGTATAAGAGTTCTAGTTTCTCTAGAGTATTTATTTCTACAGTAAAAATTTAACTGAACAGGTTTGAGATGCTCTAACCCTGCCCATATCAAAGAATCAACTGGTCTTTGTCCTGGGAAATAATCTCTGAATCCTCAAAATATCCTTCCTGATAAGAGTGACTTTGAATACCTGAGGCCTTAGACCATGCCAGACAGTTTATGCTAACAATCTGATACATTATGGGGAACTTGACCCATGCTGTATCAGTTTGTCCTCTGGACAGGCTGCAGACCAAGTAACTAAGGGCAGCTACACGAGCCCAACTGGCTGCGAGACTAAATCCCAATAAAATCTTGGCACTAATGCTTGCGTGAGCTTCCCTGGTTGACAGTGTTCCATATGTTTTGTCACTCGTCATTTCCAGGAGGGTTATTCATCCTTCGTACAACTCAACTGGGAGAGGACAAGTGGAAGCTTGGGCTTGTCCTCTGCTGGAGAGACCTATGTGCCTTTTACTTTGGCTGATTTTAATCTGTGTCTTTTCACTGTAACAAATTACAACCATGGGTATAACAGTTTCTCTGAGTTCTGCAATTCCTTCTAGCAAAGCCTTGAATCTGAGGGTGCTCTTAGGAACCCATGACACAAAATTGTTGGTCTTTTAAGGTGAATATCTCGTCACGGTTATCATTGGCTTTTCTCTGAAGACGAGTGATACTCTGTACCTTCCCATGTAATTATAGGCCATTCTAATATTGCTTTTTGTGAGATTCCTGTTTACATGATTCGCTGTTTTTTAACTGGATAGTCATCTCTTTTCTTTTTGATTTATGGAACTTCTTTATGTGTTCTATGTGGGAATTCCTCACTATGTATCTAAACTTTCCCATATATCAGGGGTCGGGAACCTATGGCTCGCAAGCCAGATATGGCTCTTTTGATAGCTGCATCTAGCTCGCAGACAAATCTTTAATAAAAAAAATTATAACGTTAAAAATATAAAACATTCTCATGTATTACAATCCATTCATTTCCTACCGCTCATGTTCATGGTTGCAGGTGGCTGGAACCAATCACAGCTGTCCTCTGGGACAACACCAAATTTTTATTGGATAATACATAACGTACACAGGTCATTATATGGCTCTCATGGAATTACATTTTAAAATATGTGGCGTTCATGGCTCTCTCAGCCAAAAAGGTTCCCAACCCCTGCTCCATCTCTATACTATTCAGTCTTGTTCTTTTTCAAGGGCTCTGGCCAAGACTGTAAACACAGAAATATAAGCTATATACAAGCAGGAATGTTTTTCCTTTTCTTCCACTAAAGTGTACTAAGGATCTAGAATAGTACTTAAAAATTAACAAATAATTTATGAATTAATAAAATGATTTGTACAGAATTTGCCCTGTAACATATTACTTAGCTAGAACTTTCCTATATTCTCCATGAGTATATTTAGTAAATAAAAGGGAATATAACTAAATGTATGTGTTTATTACATTGTAATTTAAATTACTAGTGGATGAGTGATTTGAGCATCCGGGCTCTATTATTATTCTCTGCTTTACAGATGAGCAGACTAGGCATAGAACAGTTAAGTAGCCTGCCAGAATTATAAACTAGTCAATAGCGGAGCTGATAGTCAAGCTCAGCTAGACCAGCTCTGGAGTTTGTGGTCTTCACCACGATGTTATACTGCCTGTTAATCTATCATCCTGATTAGTTATTTTCCACCACTTTTTATTTAACATATAATTTAATTGCATGAGTCTAAATTACTCTTTTAAGAGAATTAGTGCACATTCACAGTTGTATTATTGTTATAAATATTGATAAGAGACTGCATTTATGTTCTTTTATTACAAAAATTGTGTGTGTGTGTGTGTGTGTGTGTGTGTGTGTGTGTGTGGCGGGGGGGAGGGTTCACCTATATTCAGGTCATCCCAAAAGCAAAGTATAACAGGTACTTAACACATTGTTCAATTGCCTGGCCAGATGTATTTAGGCAAAATACAAGTTTTTCTAAGATAATATTCTTCTTAAATTTGTATTTTCTTTAAATCTTATATTTATCCAATGCCATATGAACTAAAACATAGAAAACATATTTTGAGATTAAGGTTTCTACCCCTCAGAAATAAATTCTTAATTCAAACTGCTTAAATAGTGGATATTTCAGCAAAATGATTTTCTATTCAGGTGCTGGGGTTGGTATTTTTTCTATTTCTGTTTCTGTGCTTTCTGGTTTTTCTGCTTCCTTGTTCTTTGAAGTCATTTCTCTATAAGAACAAAGTTTCATTTGCTTTTATCTTTTCGGTATTTTGAAGAGTTTCTATGTCCTGTTATTGTGATTCTATATATAGAAATAGCTAAGTTTCTATAATATAAAAACACCCCTTACGCTCTATTCCTCTGATTAAGAGTGGCAAAAACGTGCTGTTCTTCTTTTCTAAATTATGAGAGACCGAAGTCAGAACATCCCATTCACTCTCACCATTATCTCACCCCCTGTAATATGTACTTCACAATTTTTATAAAAGTAACCTAGAATTGTGAATTATTAATATTGCTATAGTCTTTTATATTATTATATTAAATATCTTGTGCTTGCAAGTGGTACAAAAAATCATAAATCACCAGTGTGCCTTTCCCCCCGCTTGTACACTAAAGCTTTGTGAAGACAAGTCAAGGGATCCCTATGACCATTGAAATTACCTGCTATCCCGAATCTGTTTTTCTTTTCCTACATTTAAAAATTGTTACTGCATACATACTTTCTCATGTATGAATATATATGTGTGTGTGCATACAAATATATGTGTGTACATATACACATATCCATAAACTATATATAGTAGTGTTTTGCATGTTTTTAAGCCTTATGAAATGACATCATAGACTATTCTATAACTTATTTCACTCATAAGTATGTTTTTTGAGTATATCTGTACTGGTGTACTTCATTTGGATAATTTAAAAGTGGCATTGAATAGACTGACTGATCCAATCATGCTCTCTCTATATAGACATTTTGGTTCTTTCTGGATTCTCTCTATTACAAACAACATGGCTGTAAAGATTCTTGTATGTTTTTCTTATGAAAGAATCTTCAGGGTCAAAACCTTCAAGTGGATTACTGAGACATGGATTTGACTTTACGTAGATTTGGATTTCACTGGATAGAGACAAGATCTTCCCCAAATGACTACAGCAGTATAAACTACCATGGGCAGAGTTTCCGCCTCCATCACACCCTGCTAACATTTAGTTTTGTCAGAATTTTTTATTTCTGCCATACTTTTGCATATAAAATATTTCTATTATATTAGTTTTAGTTTTACTTCCCCAGTTACTAGCCAAGTTGGACAGCTTTTTAATTTTTTTTTTATTGACTATTAAGATTTTGTCTTTCTTCCACATTACCAATTCATACATATATAGTTTTTTTCTTTGGTTGCCTTTTCTTTTTTAAAAATTAATAAGAGTTATTCTACTTTTTTCATCCTAGATACAAAATCTTTTTATATTACATTCATTACTATAATCTTCTCCAGATCTCCTGCTAGCCATCTTTGTAATACCTTTTTCTGGAAGAAGTTAAATTTGAAAATAGTCAACATATCCTTTTTTCTCTTGAATGATTTGGGATTGGCAATACCTTAAGATAGTCTTTTCTTCCCAAGGTCATGATATTTTTTTCAAAAGTTTTACTTACTTTACCCATTAAGGTATTAATTCACCTAGAATGTATTTTTGTGTACCGTATGAGGTAGAATTATATCATTTTGTATGTTCATAACAAGTTATTGAAGCAACATTGTTGAATAGTCTACTCTTGGGTTTAGTGCATCCATATATCACATTTCTGTGTGTGGGTCTTTTTCTAGGTTCTTTATTACATTCCCTTGTTCTAGGTTAAATATAAATTCCTGGCACAGTGTTATACTTGCTTAATTACTATATGTCCAAATACATCTTGATATCTGATAACAAGGCTTACATATAGAACTTTGTAACTCAAAATCCTAGAAGCATCCCTTCATCTCAATTTTGATCAGACCCTTTTCATTAAGAAATTCAGCTCAGGATGATGTTCTTAAATTAAGTTGTCGATTATTAATGTTTCAGAACATTTACCGAACTGGATTGCCAATCTTAGTGCTTCCTCTCTGTCTAGTGCCTCATGTTTCCATTCACTTACCTTTTTCTTTACTATTTGTAGACAGTGTATCAGTTGCGTTTTCCACATTCTGATCTGACATCTTATACTTTCAATGTGGCTTTCCCTTTCTCTGTGATAGATTTTAATTACATTTTACTTGCGTGTCCTGTGATCCTTCCTTTCATCCTTTCTCTCCCCTTTGTCCTTTATTCTCTTAACAGACCCCGTCAGCCTCGTCTCTCCTATTACCATTCCGCAACAGTCATAGAGCTTTCTCTCTGTGTTCTATACTGAGAATATCAGACAGGGTCTCCAAATGTAATTCTGAGTCCTACAGTATATAATTCTCAGTTATATCCTCCTCTTAGACTTCAGGATTTTCTCCTAATTCTTATTC
The DNA here is from genome assembly GCF_036850765.1 of Saccopteryx bilineata. Lineage (NCBI taxonomy): Eukaryota > Metazoa > Chordata > Mammalia > Chiroptera > Emballonuridae > Saccopteryx > Saccopteryx bilineata. The sequence goes on from NC_089492.1 coordinate 11,893,852, forward strand.
TCTCTAACTTTTTCATAGGCTCTGTATGGGGCTATCCTCAATATGCAAGTAAGACAAACTTTGGACATCCATCCAGTGTCACAGTTTGCCAACAGGCAAGGTGTATGAATTATTGGGGTCCTTGGAAGGATACACTCCTTACGTCCACACCCTTTGTTTTTGTTTCTAAAATATTTTTTTATTTATTCATTTTAGAGAGGAGAGAGAGAGAGAGAGAGAGAAGGAGGAAGGAGCAGGAAGCATCAGCTCCCACATGCGCCTTGACCAGGCAAGCCCAGGGTTTCAAACTGGCGACCTCAGTGTTTCCAGGTCGATGCTCCATCCACTGCACCACTGCCTGGTCAGGCATGTCCACACCCTTTGGACAGACATTATTTTTAGCAGTTTTCCAGGTATAGCAGATATTCATCTAGTGCCATGGTCAGCAAACTGCAGCTCAAGAGCCACATGCGGCTCTTTGGCCCCTTGAGTGTGGCTCTTCCACAAAATACCACGTGCAGGTGCTACCTCAATAAGGAATGTACCTACCTATATAGTTTAAGTTTAAAAAAATTTGGCCTCTCAAAAAAATTTTCAATCGTTGTACTGTTGATATTTCGCTCTGTTGACTAATGAGTTTGCCAACCACTGATCTAGTGGAATTTCATGGACTCTTAACTAGAAGGAGGACATGGTGGTTTCTTTTTCTGGCTCTATGGCCTGTTTCTCCTTGCTGTTTTTGCACTTCAACTGAATGGAATTATATTCCTCTACACTGGGTCTTAGCTAAGAGATGGATAGTGAAGTTGGGAAGGGGTCAGATCATACCTTTAGTCAATACTGCAGAAGAGTCAGAGAGGCAGTAACAGCCAATAAGGCAAGGTAACGCCTCACTGTGATCAGCCTGATGTCAGGTTTAGTTTGTGAATACCACTGCTCCACTGTTCATCAAAGGCATGGCTCTGAAACCAGCACAGAAAATGAATGATTTTGCTTCTAGTACAAAACCATGGGAGAGAAATACTCGCTTCTCTTTGGGTATGGCATTGAATGAAGGTCAAGTCTATGTCATCTTTTTAGAAAGGGAAAACGATGAATATTGAAAACTAACCACGAAGAGCTTCAGTGTAGTTTTCTTTTAACATAAATAAGACCTGCTCTCTGCAGCGCAGTTTCAGACGGCCACCCAGCCCCAGGGGCTCACAAATTACTGAAGACAGGTGCCTATGAATCTTCCCTGAAGGCTGGATTTGTGGATCACACTCAATAGATTTGGAAGGTTGATTGTAATTCCTTCTATCTCTCCCTAAAAAAATGTGTGCAGCTACAGAGAGAGGTAATCCAAGCAGCTCCAGACAGGCATTGGGAGACATGAGGAAGACAAAAGTAACGTGTAACTTACATGCTTTCATGAAAAACAAACAATAACAACAAGAGACACAGCCTTTACCAGCTGCCACAGGCTGCCCACGTGCCTTACACTCTGGCCTTGGCCTCCATCTTCAAAACCAGTAAGGTTGGGCAGAGCCATCCCCACACTGACATCTCTCTGGTTCTCTGTCCGCTGCCTCCTTCTTCTCCTTGTGAGAACTCTTATGATTATGTCAGGTGCAACTGGATAATCCAGGCTCATCTCCCCATCTCAAGGTCAGTCAATATGCAATCTTAATTTTATCTGCAACTTTAATTCCCCTTCCATGTAACCTAACATATTCACAGATCCTGGAGATGTCTACGATGTTGATATCTTTGTCTACTTTCGGCTCTTAGATGACCAAGCCCTAATTTTACAAATCAGGAATCTGCGATCAATAAAGTTAAAGTGGTCTGCCTCAAATCATACAACTAACTCTAATCTTGCCTGAGCATGGATTGGAATTAAATTGTCCTGCCTCTCAGACCAGAGTGATCTTCACATAGCAGACCCAACACCCATGACATACTATAACTCTCCTCCCATTTATAGTATACAGACCACTTTATTTTTTTAAATATGTATTGATTGCTTTTATACAGACAGGGATGGAGTAGAAAGAAAGGGAGAGAAAGAGAAAGGGTGAGAGACACATTCATTTGTTGTTCCACTTAGCTGTGCATTCATTGGTCACTTCCCATATGTGCCCTGACCAGGGATCAAAGCCACATCCTTGGCATTATTGGATGACTCTGTAATCAACTTAACTAAACTACCAGGGTCTATAGACCATTTTAAAAGTTTAATACATAATATAAAAATTCTACATGCATTTTTTTCCTTTTAAATTCAAAATGCAGTGCCTAATAATATTTTCAGTCCACGAGATAGGGTGAAGAGGACAGCAAAAACAAATTATAAGACTGAGATTTTAATGACCACTCATGCCAGTAAAACCTGACAATCCAAGCACTGATACAAGAAGGAAATCGTTCTTTTATTCAACATACATTGAATTGGCACACGTCTAAAGGGATGTCCTATCACAGCACTGAAATTCAGTGTTTGATCTTCAGGCTTAAATTTAAACTGACACACTACAGATATCCCTCTCTTTTAAATTAATTAGTGTCTGAGCTTCTTTTCCTTGGAAAGGTCAGCATTCAGTAATATCATTGAAACACCTGCCTGTTTTTCAGTGGGGAGGGGAGAGGCAATGCCAGATCTTGGAACCAAGGAGATCAGTAGAACTGAAGAGGTCACTCGTTGGTCAACATGACACTCACGTACTGCCTTACACAGACAGACTTCTTTGGTGATTTTTTTTTCACCCTTCTATTTCAACTCCAGAAAAATAAAGGATGTTGTCAACCTTGTCCAGAAGGTTATTCTCCATTTCTATTTATTAGGTACACTTTTCACTCAATTTCTTTCTTTTTTATTATTAGAACTCAAAGCTCTTGGTTATTATTGTTCACATCCATTTATACATTTTCTCATGAACTTATGTGGCAAATTTTGACCTGTGGGAAGAAACAATTAGCTTCTGTCTACACTGAAAAAGTCTTCAGCCTCTTGGGAACAGATGAGGCAGGCAGAAGAGAGAGATGTAAAAGACCAACCTCATGGCTGAATTTGAGGCCTGAGGTTAAGAGGACCAGGATTGTTCTCACTGGGAGAAAAAGCTGTAGACAGGGGGGTTTGCAAAGCATGCTTTTGGGCTATTGGGGAAAAGTCAATGCAACCTGATTCTACTGCAAACCAGTGCTTTCTAAGCATTGAAGGTGTTGAGTTAATAATGTATGTCCCTCCATGGCAAAAACTTAAAATGTAAATATGAAATAAATCAGATCATTATTTTTAAAAAAATATATTTGTAATGTCAGGAAAAACAAAGCTAAGAAGACGTCAATTCCAGCATGAGCCAAGAGAAGGAATGAGATTCTTCATAAATAAAAGTGTTCTTTGAGGTTGGTGATGGGTTCTTCACTGTAATTCAAGTACCATGCAGTGTGGGAAGCCTTCGGTGTAATACGAAGAAGAAGCTTGATTTATTTTTTCGTCTCTGGTGGAGAAATGTTTAATAGAAAGAAAAAAAATGACTTTGTAGTCATACAAACCTCGGATTGAAAATTACTCTCTAATAGTCACTATCTGGGAAGGTTTCAAAAGCTATTTCACCATTCTTCATCTCAGACCCTCATTAGAAAGGGTAGCGGGCAAAGGTGTCTAGCTTATAGCTTGTTTTGTTGATAAGATAAGAAATTTCCCGGACACTTGAAATTGCCCAGCATGAAATCATACAAATCATAGGATTCCAATAAATAATAGTGACCACATCCCTTGCTCTCTTTTCACTTCGCTTGCTTCCTCTTTATTGCCTTCAAAATAGGTCATGATTAAAGGTAATAAACAGAGATGCATTTGAGAAGATACTATACTCTGAGCTAATGCAGGACCCACCAAACTTGCTTTGCCTCCTGTTTACTGAGTTTCCGGGGAGATATCCCACCACTATTTCTGACACTCAACCCCGTACTCCATATCACCGTATCACATTTGATAAAAACATTCCTCAGCTCAAACTAAAGCTCTTCAGCATGGGCATCAAATCCATCCACAACCGGGTCCCTGTCTACTTCTCCATCTTGGAGATACAAGTCCATTCATTCATTAATTCATTCATTCATTTAAGTATGTATAGGATACCTAGTATGAGCAAGGCACTCTATTAGGTGTTAGATGATTAAACCTAAAAATTTTGTCAGGACAAGATGGTATAGACCTACTTGTATAGATTTACATTTTCATATTTCCTAGCTTATTTACTCTAAGATAATTAATTTTAAAAAGATATCAGGTCCATATTATCCCTATTTTATTAATGAAAACATAACGGCTCAGGAAAAGAAATAAATTTCTCTATTTATTTATTTTTAATTTAGAAATTAATTTGAATGGGGTGACATTGATCAATAAGAGTACATAAGTTTCAGGTGAACATCTCTATAGCATTTGAAGTGTTGATTGCATCATGTGCCCGTCACCCAAAGTCAAATCCTTTTCCGTCACCGTATATTTGTCCCTCTTTACTCCCCTCCCGCCCACCCTTCCTTCTGGTAACCGCTTCACAATTTCTCAGAATGAAACCAATTACAAAGACGGCAAGCAGAATTTGAATGATGAATTTGAAAATGTGCCAATTTTGTTTCTCTTTGGCCTTTAGGAGAAAGACTATTTTTTGTCTACATCTTCCCTGATGAGTCTTGATAAAGATTTTTGTGTTTTCAGAGAGATTTTCATTTAAGTGGCGTTTAACCAAACAGTTAAGGACCCATCCCACACCAGTAAAAGGATTTCCTGCCTTCCCCAGGAAACAGCGAATGCCCCAGCAGAGCAATGCAGTTCCTGAATTTTTATAATTGTTTTCTGGCGCTGACTTGCTCTCCTTGGGAGGTTCAGAAGCATTATTTATACATGACATTTTGAGGTTGGTAGCCCTTTTCTGAAATTTTCTTTCCTTCCAATGTCAAGGGAAAGAAGAAAATCTCTTTGCATACAGTTTTTTTTTTAATCTCAAGAATTCTCAGACATGTAATCAATTTTGACCCATTTAGAAAACATGGTCTCTGTGACCTTGGTAACAATTGTCCCAGTTCTCCCCTTAGAACCAAAGAAGGTCTTCATGACTTAACACTCTTGTCAAAATGTTCCTGCTCATTATGCTGGTCTGGCTGGGCAGTGGCCTAATTATATGAGGAAATTTTTTTGGGTTTGTGTTCTCTGTCTCCTTGGGTTCCAGTGTCCAACCAAGGACAGGACGATAAATCATAGGGTAGGAATGTGCCCTAAATTATTTAAGGACTCTGTCGCTTCCTCCTCTGGACTCTCTCCTCGTGTGAGTTCCTTTATCAGGACTCGAGCTCCGAGGAGCCACATGTCGCCAAGCCCCGGAGCTGCTAGATCTCCTGAGTTCATGTTTCTCTTCTCTTTTTGTTTTAAATCTTGTCTGTTTTCAGTGACACCTGGTCGTGTGTTAATTTCTGCATGTGAGATTCCCTGTCAGACTCTCTGATTGTTTCTCTGTGGTGTCGGCTGGGGGGACAGAGGTGACGGTGAAATATTGTCTTCACTAAGGATGCTTCCGAGAGCGATTGCCCACCATTCTCTCCAACGGGGACCAGCCATCCAAGACACTGTCTTTTAGGTGTAACTCCAGTTCTCACACTCTCTACTCTTAGCCAGAAGTAGACAGCCAGGTGAGGGTATATGGCTGTATGATCAAGCACCAAAGTATTCTGTGGGCAAAACCAATGAGTCATTTTGTTGGTTGCCATTGAATTTCCTTCCACTCTGGGTATATAGGGCACTCCCAGGTGTGCAGGGTTTTGCTCAGTTTTATCAGGCCCCCTTTGGTGGCTTCCACTGTGATCTCTCTGTTCTATTCCATGTTGTCTATTTTAAGTCTTTCTGGGATTTCTCACAGTTCCATGACACTATTGTGCGTCATAGTTATGGCTTGATTTACGTATATTCCTCTTTGTCATTTTGCATTTGGAACAAGAGTGGGAAGTTCAGACTGCCATCTTGAGCACATAAATCGAATATATGCTCTCTAGAAGCCCGATTCCATAAACATCACCCACAAATCTCAACAGTTAACCCACTGTTTGCTTTTGCTCTCAACAAATTGGGCAATTGAGATGTATCTGTCTTTACACCTATTCCTGGCTGATTCCTGACCTGTGACCAGGAGGAGAGAAACAAAAGTGAAGCTGAAGTCACTCATTCCTGCAAGAATTCTCCCCATAGTGAAAACAAGCACAAGTTCAAAGAGAATATGTACACTCTCCACAGTAAGGAGCTGAAACAACCCAAATATCCGACTGTCCAGTGAGACTCACAGGACTCAAAAGATGTTATCCACCGCTGGGATTGGCTAATATATTTAAGGATGCAAGTAACTGTGAACATGGGCAAAGCAGAGAGAGGCACAGGACCCAGCGCGGCTCCCCAGGCCCTTTCTTCCCGCGTCAGATGAGCTCCGGTCCAGGTTAAGAGGTACAGTTTCTAAGATGTGGGATCATGTCACTAACTCCTGAGAATTAGACCTCACTTCTCCAACTTCTCCATTTTATACCTCGCTTATCCAACTTCTTCCAGGGAAGCGCCCCCTCATACATTCATACATTCCACGTTTGTTTGCTATAAACAATGCTAGATAACCAGGCACAATCTGCTAAAAGCATTCCTCAGATAAGGGTTCTTCTGTGAGCAGACACCATTAAGTTTGACTGACAGGAGGTCTAGCATTAGTATGTTAAAAGGAGATTAGTCTGGGTCACAGGCATCTTTCTCTCTCAGGAGAGTCCCCTTCTCAGTGTTTCACCACCACCCTCATAAAAGCAGTGAATGGATTAGTGACTTGCTGTTTAACTCTTTCCTTCCCAGCAATCAATCATCATAAAATCAATTTTTATCTTATAAGGGCCACTATTGTATTCAATTCTAATTCAGTACACTAGTAAGAAACTGAGTAGTTGTTTTTAATTCTTCCCTCTCATTCTCTGAGAATTGAATTGAAAATTCACATTAAAAGCACAGAAATAAAGCAATTATGAGGATCATTCTTTATCGGCATAGAACATATTTTTCTTTAGTTTGTATTGCTGAATATGGTTTGCAAAGCTTCTAGTTGGGTGCCTGCCCCATACTATTCCATTAAATGGGTAAAATTCTAATTGTTAAAATTTCACTCTTACAAATTAAAGTTTCTCATCTACCTAGAGAAAAACTGATGTAATTCTTTAAATCAGATACAAAAAAAAAAAGAGTTCTCATTTTGCTTGTCAACTCCTGTTCCTTGTTAGTGGCTACCTGAAACATTGTATTATTGGTAGGACAGTGGGGGAGGCCACCCTCCACTTTCCCTAATTCACCTCCTTTTACAGAAAAATAAGCCAGTAGGTATATTTATCAGCTCACAACAAGGGTCCTACAGCCTAATCTTTAACCACCACGGGAAAGAAAAGGGGGAAAAAAAAAAAGGAGCATAAAACAAAACCGATTAAAGAGGTTTTAGTAAATAAAGTCTAGGGTAGGCCCTTTTTTAAAAAATGATATAATTTGTTCTACTAAAATAGAAATTATGCCTGGCGTTGATCACGGCTCAGGCCTTCCTCAAGCACTTTCCCATTTAACATTAGCATCTTTGATGCCATTTAACTGCAGGTAATGTGTTTTTTAAACCACATTCTTTTCCTGGAGCTCATTAAAAGCCCTCATTCCCCTAATGATTTCTGGGCCTCTAGTTAGAATTATTAGTGCGCAAGGAGCAATAGATAACTAAATGTCAGGGCTATTCGCCCGCTGAAAGGACTGTTGGTGGAGAGGCGTTTGTCTTCTGTGGGACACGCTGACGGTGGCTAGTTAATTTTATTGTTCCTGATGGGAACGAGTTCTGAATGCAGAGCTGTTTAGTCCGGCCAAACATCAGTACGGAGAACTGCGCTTTGGGTCCTGCAGCTTCTCAGTGTGTCCCTAACTGAGGCGATTCTGGATGCTGCCGTGTGGTCTTCCTCGTGACTTGGAAGCACACACCCCTCCCCCAACCCTACACCCCCCCCCCCGCACAGCCCCCGCTCCCCTCCCCCCTCCCTCTCCCCCCCCCCCCCCCCCCGCAGGCACCAAACCTGCGTGTGACTGATCCGTGTTTCTGGTGCCGTGACACAGGCGGGAACTCAGCTGTCCAATAAAGGTCTCTCTGCTTTCGTCTTACCTCTCTCTGCTTCTTTCTGTATCATCTGTGTCTGTTTGATGTTAGAAAATCTTAGATTCAGCCTCCTTAATAATTCCCAAATCCAGCTCCTCTCAGCAGCTTTCTCGCCCTTGTGACCTGCATCCAGGCCACCGTCATCCCTCATCTGGCTTCCTGGGCAGCTTTCTAATGACTGTCATCCTCCACCGTTCATTCTCCACACAGATGTCCTAATGGAAGTGAACTTGGCTGCATTCATGCTTAACCCGCAGCAGCGACTCCCGTTGGTCCAGCTCTTACCATAGGAAGAAATAAATCTAAACTCCTTAGCAGGCGCTCAAGTCCCCTTTAAACCTGGTCCTATCGTATTCTCTAGTCTTGTTTCCACCTTAACATCTCTAGGTCACCCACTTTCCTTCACTATGCCTTGTTGCATGATCTATTTTTTTCTCCTGAGCCTGACCGTTCTTCCTGTCTTCTTGGCTTATCAAGATTCTCGTCTTTTCTGACCCAGTGACAATGCTTCCTACATTCCCAAATTCTTTTCTGCATCTTTCCTATTTAAAATAATTGCTTCTTCCCGTGTTCCCAACGTGGCCCGTGTTTGTGTTATTAAAGGTTGGCAGGAAGGAAGCGGAGCAGAGCGTAGGTGTGAAAAGCCGAACCGAAAGGCTTCCTGCTGGGTTTGAACCTGAGCCCTGCCACTTCCTGTCCTGGTGACCTTCAGCAAGTTACTTTATCTCTCTTTCTCAGTTTGCTCATCTGTTAAATGGTGATAAGAATAGTATCACAGCATAGCAATTCCATGATAATTAAATGACTTTATCATCTGATACATTGAAAGTGCCCTGTAAGGACTTTTTTAATTAAAAAGGAAAAAAAATTAGCAGCTGAAGCATGGAGGAGCACTAATCTCTTAAATCACTGATTAGTGGTCCTCAAAGCAAGGTCCAGCAGCGTCAGGCGCGCCTGGGAACTTGTTGCAAATGCAGATTCTTAGGTCCCACCACCAACCAGCTGAATCCAGAAACTCTGAGCATGGCCCAACAATGTCTATTTTAACAAACTCTCCGGGTGGTGCTGATACCAGACAGAGTTTGAAAAGCACTCTATGGATGATCTTTAATTAAAAATGCCTTCCAGTCCTCACCACCTGTAGGCTGGTTACAGTTGTCCTGTTCACAGCCTTTGAAAAATAGACTCTCCCACTGTAGACAAGTCTAAAAGGTTGGAGGAGGAATAAGGAATTAGCTCAGAAAGATGGAAGCGAAAAGAAAAACCAAGCATCCATTTGCACGAGGGAGCACAGGATACAAGGAGGAAAAACGCTACAGAAAAACATCCAAATATTTCTTTCTAGCTCTCCTCTCATAAAATCTGGGAGCTTCACATGAGCTATTGTTCTAAAATATTTCTATGTTCTAATTCTGTATTTTATGTACTCTTTATTTTTAGATATAATACATTTTTATATTTCCTAGAATATATTAATAAGAAATTTTAAATTAGTAAAAAGTTTTAACAAAACCCTCTTTTCTTCTCCTCTTTGGGGTATTTTTATTTTATTTTAAAGAATAATGAAAATTTTACTGAAAAATACAACCCAATTTAGCATTTATCTCCCAACATAAATATGTGTGGAAAACTAACATAAGGTACAAGAGGGTGCAGAATGTAGCACCAAGACTCCGCCGAGTTCTCTGTGGGCTGGATTCATACAGCAGATACCGTTGTCAAAGCAAAAGGCATTATGAAATATTTTAGACATAGGAAAGATACGGAATAACAAAATAAGTATCTGCCCATGCGCTCAGTTTAAGAAGTAAATAATTCCATAACCTGAAACAGTGTTTAAAGGGGTCAAAAAAATCCATGCATTCAACATGCTGCTTGTCTATTCCAAATTTAACAGAGAAAGCACAGCACAGGGTTTTAGCACAATAAATGTCCACTCTTCTGTTCCCTTTTTTGCAAGATGTGTAAACAAGCTCTCTGGCAGGGGGGTTTCCAGAAAGATATGTCTCCAGGTAGGTTTGGCAATGGTAAAATTGTTACAAGTGAATAAAACAATCACCACTACTGTCCTTTCCAAATGAGGTCATGTGTTCTTACGGAAGACTTACCTTCCCTTTATAAATAAAGATTTTTATCTTTGGGAGGAAACAAAATGCTTTGGAAAGCTCCTAGGGATAATTCCATTATTCAAGTACAGTCCTAGAGGTTCTGAGGGTGGAAAATAAATGATAATAAATAATAATTAGCTCTGCTGATTGGGACTGTCTTGTAACCTTGGGGGAAAGTATGGCCATGTGAACCTATAGGAAAATTAGCCAAATGTGTAAAATCCACTAAGTCTACTTCCTAGGTGTTCTTCTCTTGATTTCCCTAGAACTCTGGGTTAACCAGTTAAATTTTTAAAAAGAGCAGAAAGGAACATGATAATCATAGGTATTACTTTTATTTTATTTTTTTGTTTGTTTGTTTGTTTTAATTTTATTTTTATTTATTCATTTTAGAGAGGAGAGAGAGGGAGACAGAGAGAGACAGAGAGGAGAGAGAGACAGGGGGAGGAGCTGGAAGCATCAACTCCCATATGTGCCTTGACCAGGCAAGCCCAGGGTTTCGAACCAGCGGGTATTACTTTTATTGACCACCTTTTAGGAGAGAGTCATCAAGCTAAGTACTCTATAGATATTAATTTGTTTAATCTTTATAATGACTCAAACGATAGGTATATTTTATCAACCTTTTCCAGCCAAGGAAATCAGTTGTAAGATAAGTTGAGTGATTTTTCCAGGGCCACAGAGTTGGGAAACAGCAGTCAGTACTGGGGTTCAAATCCGTGTGCCACTCAGGGAATATTGCCAAAGCCTGGGGACCCCAGTCCTGTAGGGGGCAGCTGACTAAGGGATGGCTTATCTTGTCCATGCTCTTTCCTTTACAGCGAGGGAGCTGAGGCCAACATGGGAAGGCACCTTTGCAGGGTCGCAGAGCTGAGGCTAGAATTCAGGACTCCTGGATCCCAGTTCAGTCCTGTACCTGTTCTCTTTTTCACAACTTCTTGGCCTCTAAAACCTGTTTGTCCAACCGTCTTCCAGATCACACGAGCAGCACCACAGTCAGCACCCACATTCTCGACACTGGACACACTGTAGGGTTGTCTGGGGAAGAGTAAAAAAATACCCAAACCAGAAGATCATTCAAGAGATGTTTATATATTTTGTTCTGGAAGGGGACCGGGAGCCCACACCGCCTCCACACTTGAATGCACTCTGGGGCTCTCAAATGTGCATGTGCGCCCATGGCTCTCTTCGTTTCTACCTCCTGGACCTCAGGTCTGAATTTTTCCCGTCTCAGGAAGGGGCACCACCAGGAGTTGCTCCAGCCAGAAACCTAGCTTTCGTCCTTCTTTCCTCTCTTCTCCTTCCATCTACATTCAATCCATCAGCTTGAGTCAGGTGTCAGGTAAATGTCTGACCAATGAGGAAACGCAGACATTTATCGTGGGTCTTCATTTGGAAAGGTAAAAATTCTTTAATTATATACACTGTTGGCATGGGTCCTTTTAAGACTGTGGCTTCTGTCATTCCTACATGTCTTCGAGGCACAGAGCTCCCCTCTGAAAGGGTTGAGCTCCAGGCTCACTAAAGAGCACCCCAGTGCTCTCCGAGTGACACCCTGACTCCATGAAAAGGCATGGGCTGCTTTCACTCCCATTCTCCAGCCTTATTCTTCCCACCCATCTCTCCTGCCTGTTTCACTGCTGGCATATATAGATAGATGATGATGATAGATAGATAGATAGATAGATAGATAGATAGATAGATAGATAGATACACACACACAGGTAATTTGCATGGCCCTGCGGAGAATTGTCAGCTCTGGAAAAAGCTGATGGAGAAAGAAAGGTTCTTGAAAGCAATAATCTCCACCTCTCTTTAGTCAAGCAAGCGCTAAATGACTGCCAGGCTCAATTACACAGACAAGCCAAGCAGCGGCGTCTCACCAGTCCTGAGTGCCATCCCTGTGAATGGGACTGCCGCGGAGCGACCCCACCTCTCTGCTTCCCTCTGAACAGCCTCTCTCACTCTCAGGGGCGTGGACAGACCTCGCAGGCCCTCAGCTGGGACCAGCCTATGGCTGCACTAAGAAGAATCAATGGCTGCGAACGATGTAAAAGTCAGCCAGCCACAGAAGGAGACATTCTTCTTCCTGATGGTTATGAGGTCATATGGCAGGGACAGAGAGTCAACGTTTGGGTTTTATATTTTTGTCTGAGAAATAAAAAGATTCTAGGGCTGGCTTGTTAAATAAAAATAAAAATGCACAACATATGGAATTTTCTAGCAGCCACATTCAAAGTAGTAAGATCATGTGAGATTGGTTTTAATAATATTTTTTTGTCCTAATATGGGGTGGGGCACAAATAAGTTTCCATTTGACCGGATAGGAATAGATTTATTTCTCTGCTCTCTATTCTGTTCCCTTCATCTGTATGCCTGTCTTTTATGCCAATACCATGGTGTTTTGATTATTATAGCCTTGTAATATAGTTTGATATCAGGTAGCATGATTTCTCCAACTTTGTTCTTCTTTCTCAAGAATGCTGTGTCTATTCAGGGTCTTTTGTGGTTCCACATAAATTTTTGGATTATTTGTTCTGTGAAATGGATAGTTGATATTTTGATAGGAATTGCATTGAGTCTATAGATTGCTTTGGGTAATGTGAATGTTTTAACAATGTTAATTATTTCTATTCCTGAGCATAGTATATGCTTCCATTTATTTGTATCTTCTTCAGTTTCTTTCTGTGTATAGTAGTCTATTTTATTATTCTTCAAAACATATTGTGCCTAACTTCAACTTTTCCTTTCTTCACTCCATCTTCCACAGGGCCCTCAGAGTCATCTTTCTAAAACCCAAACTAACCATATAATTTCTCTGCTATTAACACCCTTCAGAGGCAACTTAGGCACTAAAGGATAAAGTCCAAAATCCTTATATATAATTACTGATAGATTATTTAGTGTCCAGAACTTCTCCTCTCCCAGCAAGACATAGCTATATTGTAATGTGGCTTTAGCTCCCATCCAGGTGAGCAGCCTGTTTCTCCATCCTCTTGATCTAGGCTAGCCGATAACTCACTTTGACCTATGGAATACAGCAGAAATGACCCAATGCAACTTCTGGAGTCAGACTTTCAGAGGCCTTGAACCTGATGCTTTTGTTCTCCTAGAAGACTCCTCTGAGACAAGTTAATTCAGGAAGCTGATTTAGCTTACTTGAAGATGAGAGGTCAGCATGATCCACAAAATGATAAGAAATTTTTAAATCACGGTTATTTAATTCACTAAGTTTTGCAACAAATTGTCATGTAGTAATGGATAACTATAAGACCTTTATTAAGAACTGAAAAAATCTTGAAGGCAATACCTAGTAGACCCTCTCAAGTAGACAAAAGGGCCTCCAGTGATCCTTTGTATTCTCACAGGCAGCCAGAATGGGATGAACATCCAACTTAAAAATAATTATGGCCATGGCTTTAGGGCATAGAGTGAACCTCTCATCAGATTCCTAGAAAACCCACAACATTTTTAAAAGACTCACATTGGTGAAAATGCTGGCAGCTTGAATTCAAAGGGACAAAGATAGTTCAGAATGGGTCAACTTCTGCCCTGGCCGGTTGCCTCAGCGGTAGAGCGTCAGCCTGGCGTGCAGGGGACCCGGGTTCAATTCCCGGCCAGGGCACATAGGAGAAGCGCCCATTTGCTTCTCCACCCCACCCCCCTCCTTCCTCTCTGTCTCTCTCTTCCCCTCCCGCAGCAAAGGCTCCATTGGAGCAGAGATGGCCTGGGCGCTGGGGATGGCTTCTTGGCCTCTGCCCCAGGCGCTAGAGTGGCTCTGGTCACGGCAGAGCGATGCCCCGGAGAGGCAGAGCATCACCCCCTGGTGGGCAGAGCATCACCCCTGGTGGGCGTGCTGAGTGGATCCCGGTCGGGCGCATGCGGGAGTCTGTCTGACTGTCTCTCCCCGTTTCCAGCTTCAGAAAAATACAAAAAAAAAAAAAAAAAAAAAAAAAGAATGGGTCAACTTCTTATGTTCAGGAAACAGGCTTCCACAGAACTAAACATCTGCAATCGTGAGTCAGTTGTTTGTTGTTGTTGTTCTTTTTAACAGTTTTATTGAGATCCAATTCATATACCATACAATTCACTCATTTAAATGTATGATACAAGATTTTTATTATATTCACAAATTTGAAAGCATCACCACAATTTTAGAACATTTCTATCACTTCAAATATATATATATATATGATTGCTATCCCTCCCATCCCCTGCCCACCCCCATCCTTCCCAGTCCTAAGTACAGGATATTTCCTAAGCATCACTATTATCCAGGAACACAGAGTTTAGGTAAAGTTCAACATTGTCAGCTCTTCCTTCTGCTCAATATTAATTAATATAATGGGTCCCTATACAACTAACAGACAAGTATAAAACTCCTGATTGAAATGAAGCAGAATCCAATTAATAGTCTTTCTAGGACTCTTATTGGTATTATTTCTGTAATATAAGTTGAATCATTTGTTGAAAGGTTATAGTACAGGTCCACTGTTTCAGAATTTTGAAGTCTGAGTATCTTGAACAGGATGCCTAAAATGAAAAAAAGACATATTAATATCACGGTTTGAGTCACGCCCTGGCCGATTGGCTCAGTGGCAGAACACTGGTCCAGTGTGTGGATGTCTCGGTTCAAATCCTAGTCAGGGCACACAAGAAAAGTGACCATCTGTTTCTCCACCCCTCCCCCTCCTTTCTCTCTCTCTCTCTCTCTCTCTCTCTCTCTCCCCTCCCACAACCATGGCTTGATTGGCTTGAGCAAGTTGGCCCAGGGCACTGTGGATGGCTCCACGGCCTCTGCCTTAGGTGCTAAAAATAGCTTGGTTGCTGAGCAACAGAGCAGTGCTCCAGATGGGCAGAGCATCACCCCATAGGGGGCTTCCCAGGTGAATCCTGGTCAGGGCACGTGTGGAAGTCTGTCTCTGCCTCCCCTGCTCTCAGTTAATTAAACACTGCTGTAAAAAGATGTGAAGACCACCCACATAATGAGCAAAGACTATTTATTTATAGTTGGCTATACAGCGAGGGTATCAGTCATCATCACATACATTCAGCAGAGTCTGAAGCAAACAGAACCAGGCACTTGGGTCACAAAGTAGTACTCAGTAGGGCCATGTGGAGATCTAGGGGGAAAAGAAGGTAAACATGAGATGAGGTCAGAACTGAGGCCTTATATCAGTTTGATTGCGTATTTGGATCTCTGTTAGTCTCTCCAGATGGCAAGTATTTGGCCCATTGCCCTAAAATGCTTGTGGAAATATAATTTAGAATTATGTAGGGTATGATCAATAGATTTTAATAATTGGAGAAATGGACTCTGGAAAAATAATTTACCAGCTGATTTGTTTAATACCATTTTCCATATAGGGGCAAGTAGAAATGCCATCAGTTATACTTCCTTCTGGTCTCATCTGATGAGACTGGAATTGCCCTGAGGTTTTATAGTGGAGTCTGGTGATGGATGGCATATCCTGCTTCAGGGAGACTGAGGGAAGTGGCTACTGTTAAGAGAAATTTAAGAATGGCATTAAAATGAGTATGCTCTGACCTAACAATTATATGAGGAGGAAAAAAAGAAAGAGAAGGTGTTATTTTTTTTTTATTTTTTTTTAAGTTTTATTTATTTATTTTTTTATTTATTTTAGAGAGGAGAGGGAGAGACAGAGAGAGAGAGGAGAGACAGAGAGAGAGAAGGGGGGAGGAGCTGGAAGCATCAACTCCCATAAGTGCCTTGACCAGGCAAGCCCAGGGTTTCGAACCGGCGACCTCAGCATTTCCAGGTCGACGCTTTATCCACTGCGCCACCACAGGTCAGGCAGAGAAGGTATTATTAAATATAGTTAACAACCAAGGGTCTACAGAAAATGAGAAGAAGAATGATGAGAGAGTAAAAAATAATACAGGACTTAAACAGAAGTCCTACTCCAACATCTAGGGCAGAAACTGTCCATTGTCTACAGACTTCTTGTTCCAAAGATCAGCTGTATCTATGAGAGCTCTGAGTGTCCTCAGTTTGAAGTTCCCGATTGGAGTAGCCTTCCAATTATGTGGAAACCTGAATTACTTCTTCGGTTGTTAAACCTGAACCCAAGCATTGACTCTGACATTTCACTACTGTATTTGTTGTGAACAGTACCTGATGAAGTCCTTTCCAATGAGGTCCAGAGCAGCAGTTTTCCTACGATGTCTCTTCCAGTAAATGAAATAGCCTGTTTGAAGATCACAAAGAGATGCTTTAGGAAAATGTCTTGGAGAGGTACCCTAAACCCATTGGCAAAAGAACTGGGTATCAAACAAGAGTCCCTTGTCATATTTTGCCATGTCACCATGCAGTAGGGTGGTGTCTAATGTTGCAGTAGGATCCCCAAATGTGTAGATGCATTTTCCTCCTCAGAGCACACTCACTGTTCTGGATTGAGGGATTTATTATTTTTTTGTCTTGGTTTTTCTTTGATAAAGTGGAACAAATTTTTTCCCTCTGTGTCCCTTCTTTTTACAGTAGCTACAGGCATCCTTATCAATAGGTAGTGTTTGGAAGTGGCTTACTTAGCTGTTTGATCATGAGCACCACAAGCGTATGTGGTGTCTTGCCTCATTTTTATTCTAAATCCATTTCAATAAGTTATACCAGGTTGTTTTAGTTCAGATGCAGGGGTTATTTTCCATTCTAATTTCTTTTTTTGAATTGGGTGCCCAATATCCAGTTTATCTCCATTGACAAAATGAGGCGGAGGGTCTGCCATTACATCAGCGTTCTCCTTCATTCCCAGATGTGTTTAGAAGATATGTTCTATTTTGTCCTAAAATTCTCCTACAGTTTCATCTGTACTGTTTGTTTGTTGCATGATGTAATTATGGTCCAATCAATTTTTATTCAACATGTTTCAAGTATGACTGTTAGAATTCTTTGCCTTAATTTTCAAGCACCTTTTCACCCTCAAGCGTATTGTGAAAAGAAGGATCTAGTAGGTCCCTCTCTGGGTCGGTCCAGTCAGCCTTTGCCAACAGAATTTGGCCTCTGAGGCTCTGACCAACATGTGCACATGTAGAGGCAGATCAAGGAACTCTGGGTCAGATGTGCCCCAAAGAATTCTAAATTCTTTTATGAATGTTTGTTGGTCTTAGCTAGGTGTCAAGAAATCTTTACAGCTTTTAATTCAGCTTGAGTCCAGGTTTAAATTCTACTCCTTAATGCTTACCTAGCACATGAGAAAGATGAATTTTGTGAGGCAGCTGGCTTCAGGGGGTTGGGAATCGTTGGGAAGAGGTTAAAGGTCTGTACAAGGGGAAGAGGAAGGAGAGGCTGTCGAAGAAAAGTGATCAGAGCTGAAGAATAAGAGGGAGGAGAGAGAGCAGGACGTAGGCAAGCAACTGGAGGGCAAAGAAGTTTGCTAGGTAAGTTAGTCTACTTTGTTGTTACTAAAGTTTGTCAAAATGCTTGTGGCTTTGGCCAAAGATTCTTCTAGTGGAGGCCTCTGAATACCCATCAAAAAAAATGCTGCCCATTTGGACTGAGAAATCTTATTCCCTTTCTTTCCTAAGGAAACGTTCAAGTGAACAATTTTGTTCAAGTCAAATGTCCCCCAGGGTACCCACTGAAGCCCTAAATCATGCTTGGGAAAATTATGTCATTTGGAAAGACAGATAAAGGAATTAGGGCTGTAATAAGAGTAAATATAAAAAGCAACACTTTCCCTGCAAAAGGCGATCTAGACTAAGATGGACCCATGAGAGCTGGCAATGGTTTGTAGAAAGAAAATGCTCGTGCATCTCGTAGGTCAGGTCCCCAAACTGATGGCTGGCTGCCTCCCAACACAGACCCGACAATCAGCACCCCCAGCTGGTGGGACACCAGAGAGACTGTCCTCTCTGAATCAAAAACTAAAGCTCTGAAGACTGAAACTGGAGACAGAAGAAGAACCTCATCCAGTTTTATTGGTGAGTTGGAGCAAGGTTTGTCCTAACGGGCAGTCCTGATAAGAATTGCCAAGTCACTGGTCTGTAGACTGCCGTGAACAACAGGCTTATAGAGTGTATGCCTGTGTTCTATGCAACGATGCTCCTTCTTTTAAGACAGCACACCACGAAATGGTAACAGCAGTGCAGCAGAAAGGGATGAGAAGAATTGCTTGATTCCACTAAGGAGGTCAAACAAGTGGGAACTGATAACAAAACCTGGGTGCCAAACCAAGAAGAAATAAACAAGTCACACAACACCGAAAAGAAAGGAGGGCAGAGCTGGTGCTGACTTACCGCATCGTTGTGGACTTGACTAGAGGCGAGGAGGGTCCATGCACAAGGCCGTGCAAACTGTACTGCAGTGGAACCTCCAAGAAAACTATGGAAATAAATGAAGATCACTCAAAAGAAAACAAGCGAATCCTATTTATTCCAAGCTTGCTATAGCAAGAGAGTCACCACTATCACTTGAATATGGCAGAAGCTCAGATGTGTGTGTAGTGGGAAAGCTCTTGTGAGAAGAAGAGAAGGCTTCAGGTGTGCTCTACTTGGAGGCTACTGGCATGCAGATCCTGGAAGGAGGCTACCTGGATGTGGGCTGTCCTGTATAATTTGTTAGGAGTGCATATCTGGGTTTCTATAGTCAGTCCTAAGTTAGAAGTAGGGGCCAAATTTATGGATGCTGGCAGCTAATGAGCAGGTCCTGATTTGGGGCTCATGTTGAAGAAGTTGTGGTTGGACTCTTAGATGAGTTGCTATAGAGGATGTGTGTCAGTTTTATTTTTATATATGGTTTTGCTATTGCCCTTTTGAATAGTTAATCTCTTACCTCTCACTGAGTATTTGGACGTTTTAATGTTGACTGCATTGCTGATGTTGTCCAGAGCATTGGTTACTTCTCCAGTCAGGGCATGGGTGACCTGAAAATTTCGCCAGACTTGTGCAGTAGTCCACACAGCAGCTTATCCAAGACAAAAGCTGTACTATGAATGGTCCTCTGGGATGGTGAATCCTACAAGTTCTCAGACTTGATCTTGCAATGACTCCTTAGATCCTGGGGTCAATAATCAGCTATGAGACAACCTCAGAGTCTCAACAAGGATCTGGAAGTCACAGTTTAGTTCTCAGTTGACTCCAAGTCCAAAAGAAGGGAGAATAATTGGAATGCTTAGTTTGGAGACTAAGGTTAGCTTCTAGCCAGATATTGACAGAGTCTGGAAGAACTGAAAATCTGGTAAGGGCTGACAATCCGTGCAAGAATTATGAGAGAATACAGTTGATACCAAAAAGATCTTTCCACAGTGAAAAAGAAAATTGTGTTACTAGATAAGACAAAGTTTGTGCATGGACCAGCCAACTGCAATTTACAGAGAGGTGCAAATGAGCTCAGACTCAAAAACAATGAATAGGATCAGAATCTGATCATCCACAAGAGTGTGCTATAGTTCCCCATTGAAACACACAGTTTCTCTCTACCATCTCTCTTCCCCTTTTGGTCAAAGACAATCTCAAAGAGAGATTATTTTTGATCACAAAATAAGGCTGGTCTCAAGACATGTGGCCTGGTCATTTGCATAGATGCACCAAGAATGACAGTTTAACACATAGGTCTGAGGTTCGCTTTGCTGGGAGTTTTCATAAAGAATCTCGGATTGGACTTTCCAAGC